>NC_142536.1:3164687-3484375 GCF_056151865.1 Erythranthe guttata
CTAATTAAGGGGTGGCGAACATAATTTTCTAAACGCATGAAAGAAGGTATGCGTCTTTTTTTTTTTAGGGCTTTGATTTTCAATACAGTTCATGATGATGGAGCAGTGTGTTGATTTTGTGCATTTTTTTCATTTTGCTTCTTCTGCTAATCGTTTGGGCGGCTGTTTCTTCTGTGCTTTGATTTCAACTTTTTTTTTGGTGAAAACAAAAATGGCGGCGATTGGAGTTTGTTTAGGCCAATTCTGTGTTTGAATTTCAATAGATTCATCTACAACATTGGTATGGGAAAACTGCTTTCATGGCTTTTGCATTGTTCATTTTTGCACATGGCAAAAACAATCTCTGTAATTAGGTTTTATTTTGATGTAGTTAATCGTGTTTGTGAACTAGCATACGGATCGATCAACTAATGTAACAAAAATCTGGATAAATAGCTGAATGTGTATCTTGATTAAACTGTTATCTGTATCTTTTCCTAGTAGCTTCCCCATTTATTTTTGGATTGTTAACGAAAAACATAAGATCTTACAATCTAGATGGAAGCATCAGTAAACGGATAATGTGTCTCGATCTGAGTTTTATGTACGGTTCAGTTAGTTGCTTAGTGTAAAGTGCAACAACCTTATCGTGTTTACAGACTTCAAATGTATATACAGATTGGTACGAAAGAGTGAACCTGAAGAACCGAAGATAATCTTTGTTACATGACATTAAGAGTATAAAACATTCATGTATATACTTGAAGTTGTGATATCTACTTCATGTATGGAGATTCATTTTGTTAAAATTATACGACATGATTTTGTTCGTGCAGCTGTGTCAACTTTATACATTTTTTTCAAAATGCCTGTTATTGAAACGATTGGCTGTTGTTGCAGACTCTGTGTGCACAATCAATATAACATTTATCATTTCAATAAAACAGCAGTAAATATGCTTTTGCAGAATCGGCCATTGATTTGTTTTCCCCAGTTTATCCGATCATCTTATTACTTGCTACCTTTTTCTTTCAGTGCTTGACGACGTACAATCACATGAGATGCATTCTGAAGATGATAAAGCCCTTCTGGATGAGAACAACAATAATACGAAAAGGTCTGTAAAGACATATGCTCAGGTTCAAGTATTGAAGAAATTTTACAACGGTAAATCCCTTTTCTTGTTAGATCACAACTCGAAAGTTACATATCTTTCTCCGACGTAATTTCTTAAATAATCTCTTTTTTTTTCATTTATTTATCCAGAACACAAGTACCCTCCAGAGTCGATACAAACACAACTCGCAGAGTCAATAGGTTTGTCAGAGAAGCAAGTTTCCGAGTGGTTTTGTCATCAAAGATTGAAAGACAAGAGTTTAACGACAAATGCCGATAACTACGTAATCAGAAAGCACGACCTGTCAAGTGGGCCCAGGCAAGATTCATGTGGAAGCATCAAAAAACAGGGACACGATGCATATTCGGGAAGTAGTTCTTCGTTGCGCGATATGTCTAATCATCGTACAGGTGGTGACCCCACATTGGATATGGCGACTTCGAATTACTTTACACCGAAATATCCTCTGATGGATGTGAAAACCAGGCCTGGTCGATCAGGTTACTTGAAAGTCAAGGGTCAACACGAGATGAGCGCTGTAACTGTAGTCATGAAGCAGATGGGAAAGCATTATAGGGAGGATGGCCCACCACTTTCTGTCGAGTTTGACCTACTTCCGCCCGGTGCATTTGAGTCCCCTCGTGGTGAGTTGGAAATTACTATGCTTAAGTCTTTATTTTCATTCTTTACTATGATTCAATCTTAGTTCTTTATATTTGAAGGAATTATATGAGGGTTAACATGATATGACTGTGTGAAAGATTTGAAGTAATGAGTGTGTGCATGTTAGAGAAGAATGCAGTTCTAAGCGTGTTTTGAGGTGGTCTTTCTTGGGTTCAAGAATCAAGATTCCACTGGAAGCTTAGTGGGCTAAAACATGTATGCACACAAAATAACTAATTTGAGTACTCATCTGCCAATATAGGCTTTGAAAGATTCTCTTTGTCATGTCATTTTCTCGTATCGGCACA
Source organism: Erythranthe guttata (assembly GCF_056151865.1). Taxonomy (NCBI): domain Eukaryota; kingdom Viridiplantae; phylum Streptophyta; class Magnoliopsida; order Lamiales; family Phrymaceae; genus Erythranthe; species Erythranthe guttata. The sequence continues at coordinate 3,166,755 of NC_142536.1, forward strand.
AATGCCTCATCATCATTTGTGTTGTATGTCTATGGTGTTGAATTTCCAACCATTTCGTGTTTCCTTCTTGATTAAAGATCTTATATATTATTATGTGATGTTTTGCTTTGATTCACTGTACGTATAATTTTACCGTTTGTATCTCTTCTCGTCATTGACCGGGTTCTTCTGATTCTTGCTTATTCTAATGTGAATTATTGTCAGCAACTTGCTATGCTGAAGAAGAAGATGTTCTTGCCACCTCACCCGATTATCCGAAAATCCACCAGCATCCCAATTTTGGCAAGGCAAGTGAATGTGTGGTCCATGTGGATATAATTTCCCTTTAATTTTTTAATTTCTCGGAATAATTTCTGACTAGTCTTGAAGTTGGTGTTTCATGAAATGCTTGGTTGAGCTGGATAATTTCGTTACTTCTCATTCTCATATCATAATCTTTTTCCTTTTTTCTCATTCTTACCGATTTTTCCTCTCGAGTTGGAATCAATTATGCTTTAAAATATGTCTTAGTTATATATTTTCTGTTCATATCAAATCTTTACAGGAGTGTGAGTACAACTCCAGAATGGCTTCTCACAATTCCAACACGGACGGAACTCGTTCAACAAAACCGCAAGGGTCCGATATTCCTAATAATTACATTCACCAGACGTTTAAGCAGAACAACTCTTTGCCTAATAATGGTGCCTACGGTGCAAGAATGAACTCTTTCTTATCATTGGATGAAGTTTCTGCTACAGAAAATATATTTGGCGGTGAGAATAGAGACAACTATGGAATGAGATACAGATATGGTGTTGAAGGAAAGAGAATGGCTTCTATGCAACCTTTTGGTGAAAATTTGAACTGGGAAAAAGAGTCCACTTTCCGAAAGTATAACGATGTGGGCGGAAATATTTCCAAGGGAGAAAACATTGAAAATTTGACCGTGAAAGACTTTAAAATCCACAATTCTTGCGACCAAGTTCACCACAGACAGACTAATGCAAAGGTTCTACGTTTTCCTCTCACTAAGTTTCGCCATTTTTTTTTCTGTTTTTTTTTACTTTGAGCTGATATTTTTTACTTCAATAATTGCGTGTAAAGGATGGAAGAACATACGCGGAAAGGTGGATGGAGATGACAAATGAAAATCAGGTTATGATTCACTAATAAAGTTTTCGATGTTGATAAATAAATAGTTCTATCCAACATTTTTTTTTTCTTAACACATGTTTACTTTATTATAGGTTCAGAAAAGAACGAGGAACGAATTTCCTCAGAGCTACACCTGAAGAAATCTCACTGGTTTTCGGTAGAGTTACGGGTATAGGTATATATGATGAATATATGGATGATCCTAGTATAGTTCTTTCTTTTTGTTTGGTCGAATAGGGTTGAAATTAGCGTTTTTCGACCTTTTTTTTGAGTAAAAAACTAAATTCGATGAAAGTTCACTGGTTATAAATCTCTCCATATAAAGCATTGGCAAGGTAACTACCTATTTTACAGAATTTTCGCGTACTTGTGTACGTGATTGTGTGCATATTTACCTGTGTTTTTCGTAAATTAATCGGAAAACTGCTAATTAATTACATGTAAAAAAACAATTAAATCATAATAATATATTTTCTAATTAGTTAACAAAATCTGGTACAACAATATCGGTGGTGCATAAGTTAGTTTGACTGCTAAAAAATTTCACATGTTCTTAAATAAATAAATATAAGGTATCTACCAATCAGTCTCTCATTCTTCTTTCTTGCTCGAGTCTGCGTCGGTTTCTTCAGAGCTAGTTGTTTTAGATTCGTCAAACTCCAACAACTGCGCAACAGTTACGAATATATATAAATTAATATAATATGTTGTACAAGAGCGACGCAACGTCAATTTTCGGAGTAATGAAAATTAGAAATAATTATAAATGACTCACATGTTTAACCTCCCCATTCCATAAGCAATGTGCAGCCAAAAATCCAGTAACTGCCGGAACGATATACAACAATGCAGGCTGGAAGAAGATTGAAAACCATTTCAATAATAAAAAATGTAAATAAAAAAATGACTATATATATAAATATATATAGACAAATCTTTTTTTTTTTTTGAAAAATGAATATTCACCTGTGCAGCTTGAAACCAGTTCATTACAAAAATGGTGAGGACCAAACCAACTATGTAACCTAAAAAGGCGCTCCTAAAATATCCGCTCTCTTTCCCTCTCGAAACATCGTATCTTAGTGCCAAAGCTACAAATATTCCTGAAAAAAAAAATGGAAGTCAAACCTTTAAAAGTTGGTCAACTACACAAACAAGAAGTTCATGCCAAATTCAATAAACTTTTCGTACCGGGAATCACTATATCACCAAGTCCTAACATCGAAAACGGCCGTGCAGAATCTGATGTAGGGAATAAAAGCTGCATAAACGGAATTATTATTATTATAATTCATAATAGATAAATTCTTACCCAGAAAATGACAATGTGGATGATTAAATAGAGTTGATGTACAGACCTTTATAGGAGCATCAAAAGATTTAGCAACGCTAACCATCACAGGGGTAAAAAAGACCCAAAATATGTCGTACACGAAAAGCCCGCTCTGCAATTTTTCAAAAATATCCACGTCAGCTAAGACAACCTAGAGATGTCGTAAAACGGTAAGAGAATCGTATAAACCAACAGAATTTCTTACCAAGAGAATTGCACCGGTCTTGAAGGAGCCAAGTGAAAGCATTTCGATTCCCTGCAATTCGTTTTAATAAATACTTGGTACACGAGTTCAATTTCGTGCTTTTTGAGGGGTATATGGGTAAATAAATAAGTTTGCGGTGCTAACTATCGAACCTGAATGCAGAAAGCAAGCCCCAAGATATTGTTAGCTAGCCAGTGCTTCTTTGTAGCGTACCATGCACAAAAGAAGGTTCCGGGAATCGCCGCAACTATCTGCGATTTTGTAAATTCAACCTCTAAAGCTGTACAAAAAAAAAAAAAAAAAAACGTGCGAAGATTAATATATTATTCTGCATCTAACAATTATACTCGGGCAAATATTGTTGTCGATTTACACTCAAGTATCAACAAGGATCATTAAAAAAATTATACATACACCGGATATACGGGAAACGCCAAATAATGAGATTATCATTCCACGGTTTGGGGAGAAATCTTGCGATTGCAGGTAGTAATGTTGCTCTACAAAAAGTCGACACAAACCAAGGAAGGTTAGTACACAAAAATTGAAAATACTGTTATTCCGTAGTGAATCATAAGATTTTACGTATCTATCTCTCTCTCTCTCTCTCTATATATATATATATATATATATTTATAAATGGATATTAGAATAAACCATGCGGAAGATACGTACGATAGAGCGGCGATCCCGAGAACAAAAAAATAGGACGTGAGTACAGCATTAACCAAGTCTTTTGACAGAAATTTGAAAAGCAAAAACAGAGATAACAACATCGCACTCCCGACCAATGGGAACCGCATTGCATGTTCGTTGGACATTGTCTCCTGCAAGTAATTAAAAAAGAATCGAATTAGAAAAAAAGTGAACACGAATTCCAAAATAGAGACAACACCGAGGGAGCGTAAATGCAGTTTGATGCTAAACTTACGGATGGTGGAGTTGCCTTAACGGAACGGTAGCAGCCCACGTAGACTGTTAGAGAAGCCGTCAAAATGACGTTTAAATTTGGGTCTATCTTCACAACAAGTGGGGCTAGGGCCAAGCCTGCAGTCGATGATAAAGCGCGTAAATCGTTATCGAAATGGGATGTGCGCCTAAGAGGTAGAAATCACGAAACTTTTTTTCATTTTTTTCTGATATTATCTTATGGTCCTTAATTCGAAGATCATTCATTGAAACACGAACACCAAACTTTCAATGATAAATATAAAGTATATGCATGCATGTTCAATGATCGAATCAAGTAATTGATGCTTTTGCAGGAACTGTCACTGAAAATAAGTAATTTATATATACCTGCTAGAGCAAGATTAGCCATGCGCTCGTGGTTCTTCATCGTGTATCTAATTAAAATTCTGAACTGTTCTTCGATTTCTCAACGAAAAAACTACAATGCAGCAACGAAAAATTATTATAAGATAAAACAAAAAAAAGAGCACAAAGATACAAAATGATTAATAATCAACATGCGCAACAACTACAAGTTGTCGTTTCTCGAACACTATTTACATTAATAAGAAGCGATAAATTACAATCAAAGTACAAGTATTCCGCATTGCCCCCCTTTTTAGGAAGAAAAAACACGAAAACCGAACACGATTGCGTTTGCAAAAGTGAAACGACGCTAAAAAAATGCAATCACTTGTAATCATATACAATATAACTCAATTTTATCTCTCAAAATCATGTCAAGAAAAATATAGCCATGTCACAAAATATCCAATCCAAAAATCAACGGACCACATTGCAGGAAAAAAAATCGAATTTGTTCTCGAATCCAACAAAAAAAACACATTCTTCAGTTCTTTGTAGTACTGAAATCCATAAGAAACAATATTTAATTTTGGCCCATAAATATAAAACAGATAAGCATAACTAAAAATGCATGTATACATTACAGGAACGCAAATGCTTATACACAAGTATATAAATCAAGAGAGAGAGAGAGAGAGAGAGAGAGAGAGAGAGAGAGAGAGAGAGAGAGAGAGAGAGAGAGAGAGAGAGAGAGAGAGAGAGAGAGAGAGAGAGAGAGAGAGAGACCCTTTACAGTGAGAAGACTAATGTGGCTCCAATTTCTCGCTCCCCTGAACGCTAACAGGCAGATCGGTATCACCTTCAGTGTGTGTAATTTTCACACACACAGAGAGAGAGAGAGAGAGGGTTTTGGTTTTTACAGACGCTACAAAACCAAAACTGGGTTAAGAGCATTTATTATTTCCGCGACATTTGAACTTGTTTACATCGCTCTGATTTCGTTGTACCTTTTGACCGCTGACGTGTACTTTCCTTTTGTTGGTCAAACGTACAACCACGTAAAGCATTGGTGTTTGAGTAACTGCAGGATAAGACACTGTAGGAAATCTTTTGTAGCCCCACGAAGGAAGCAACTGCTGGAAAACGAGATGATGTCATGCTGGCTAGGTGGAGCCACGTCAATTAGCCAATGGTTAAACGCCACGTCGGATTCGAATATATAATGTGCCGAGTCATCAAATTTCTTGTATTATGATTAAAATACAAAATCTGCAAATCCTATTTATGCTAATGTGGGCAAATTTTGTTAATTGTAATGATTATCTTCCAAATTCTTGATTTTATCCCTAATTAATAATATGAAACTAATGATCTATTCACAACAAATCTAATTAATAATAAATTTTCTATAAAAAAAATAGTATATTTGTTGCCAGATACGACCAATAGGGATTCTTTTAATTTGGCCTTATTTTCATCATATGTCAACAAATATACTAATTTAACCCAATTGGCATGAATTAATATATGCATGATGATGCAAAACTATATTAATTGTCAATTTCTCATGCAAGTAGACTCCATTTTTGTTGATCTTATCTGCATCATGACGTAATTCAAATATGATAATCTCAAAACAAATTGCTCGTTTTGGCTAAACGTATTTTAAACGGCTCCTAACTTTTTACGTCTAATAAAATATTTTAAGAACTAATTATAAGTTGTTACATCATATTTTTTTACATTAAATTTTAAAATGTTAATGAGTTTATCTGCTATTTTTAATTAATATAATAAAATATATTAAATAAAACAGTGAAGTAGAGATATTTTTTTTTAAATATCTTTTCTACATCATGATGTTACATATTCGAATATGGTGATCTCATAAATAAAAGGCAGCACACTGAATTTACATGTTGTTTGAATAGTTCCAAACATTTGAAAATTGAAAGAGGGTTGGATTATTTGATTATTTTCTTTAAATTAATATTATTATTTAATCAATTATTCTGACTTCTGAAACCCATTAACAAATCATTTTTACACAAGTTTTTGCCGGGAAAAAAGAATATTTAATAAAAAAATACAAAAGCAAATTGGTCACGTGTTTCATATGATGTGTGTAAACTCTGCGTGTGCGGCCGACAAATTAATTGGAAGGGGAAGACTACTTCAATTTCAAATGTCAATTAGACAATTACCTATCTATTAATTTTGTTTATTTTCTTTTAAAATTATTTATTAATTGGTTTTTAGTTAATTATTATCTGGTCTCAGCCGACTAAGATTTGATTTATAATTGGGATTTTTTGCACCAAGTTGTCACTAGGCCAAATTTCATTTCAGGCGTCGAAAATTTGCGACGCAAAAGACTTATTTGCGACGAAAAAAATAATTTTGCGACGAATTGTTTGCGACGAAACAGACGCAAAAAAAGGTCAAAAAAACAGCCGTCGCAAATTTATGCGACGAAATACGAAAAATGTCGCAATTGTTGCGACGTTTCAGGAGAAACGTCGCATCATTCCAATTTTTTCGGTACATGAAATATTGCGACGGAACGTTCAAGAATCGTCGCAAAATCCGTCTCAAATTTGCGACTAAAATATAACGTCGCACTTTGTTGCGACGTTTATTTGCAATCAATTTCGTCGTATACATTGCGACAAAGTCATCAAAAACGTCGCAATATAATATTTGCCAATTTTATTATTTTTTGTTGATTTTATTTAATTATTGCTAAATCTATAATTATAAACAATAAATAATACCAATAAAATCCATAAACATCTCAAAATTTATATCCACTACTTTAAAATTCACATTTAGGTAAAATCATCCAAATATGAATTTAAAATATACAAATTGCCAATGTTGTAGCTTTACCAAGATAAGTTAATCCTCATTTTCTCCTTCATCTTCATTAAAACTGTTTGCAGGTGACAGGTGACAGAAGGATTATGTTGCGCGGGCTCATTCTCAATCTGTTGAAAAAACACAGATCACATAGTTAAGGAAAGCTCAATTAATATCGAATCCTTAGTAATTAGTATTGAAAAATAAAAGTTAATGCAATTTAAACTCAATTACTCTTACCTTCTTTTGCACTTCATCACAAGCATCACTCAATAGATCAATCTCCACTTGTTTCTTTGCTTGACAGTTTTGACTAAGAAGTTTCAACATCTTCTGCAAAAGAAAAAAAAAATTATATAATAAGTATAAAAAGGACGATATAATCAATCTATATACATTTCATTGCATAATAATAATAATAATAATAATAATAGCTTTTAGTGCTTAAAGCTCACAATATATCATCATTCTTCATAGTTTCACCTAAGTGCTTCTCGACAATCAGCTGCACAATGGAGAAAAACGTATTTATCTTCGAGCAAAAAAATCACTTAAATGTAGGTTTAGGTATAGAGTATGTCTTAATAATTATATAAAAATCTATTCTAAGAGAGTACCAAATATGATGTTTTTCTCTTACAGCTTGTCTTAAGATATGTATACTGTTTCTATATACAAATTACAAATTCACAAATTGCTTTACAGCTACCTTTTTGTTTCTCATCGGTTTATCTTACCTTTTGGGGTAAAACCAATCATATTCCTGAGTAAGACAAGGCCCCATAAACCAATAACCATCAAACATTTTACACTTCGTAAATCAACAAAACGTATAACGTTTCAGACTAACCTGTAAAGTAAAAAGACGGTCCTCAAACTGCACTTCCTTTGTAAGGAAATCTGCCCCGATCGTTGCCTTGTATTGGTTGCTAAACTTCTTATTCACATATCTTTAAGCGGTAGGTCAAGGAAAATAACAAACTAAAATGTACACTCAATTTTCACAATAGGACTAGGCAATTTCCATAAATGAATTAACAATCATACAATTAGTAACTAGTTCTTAAGGATACTGATTCATCAACGAGGTCTTCCCAACCCTGCAAATCACATACAAAAAGTAAACCGATTACCAAACACCCCGTGTATCATACATGTTTAGACAAAGTGTTCCAATGCACCAGATTTATTTTCCTCTATTTCAGTTTAATGGAGCAACAATGAACATAAACTACTATACATATGGAACTGATTCATGCATTGCTTAATCTAAATATTGACTTCTTTTTCTCTTCTCATACCCTAACTAAAAACTCTTAAATCTGATACTTAATTTTTCCAGATTAATGCCATCTCAAATCCAAACAGTCAGCAAACTGAGATCGCTTAAAATTAAACCTTCACACCAAAGTATCAACAAATTGTTCACCTCTAAACCTAATAATTAAGATCAACAGCAACCAAATAGACAAAAAATACACCAAATTTACAGCTACACCCAAACAATCAGACAAAATTCGAACAAAATTGAGTTGAAAATAGAAGAATAACTGACCCACTGTCGCCTAGAATGATAACCTTGAGAAAAGCTCTTCTACGGGAAGGCATCGTCTGGACTTCGGGTTGGATAGATGACCCGATCTAAGATTCGCAAGGCTGTCAAAGTAGATTTCCTCTCTCTCTCTCGCTCTCGCTCTGTGACCCAGAAGTTCAATTTGGGTTTTTTGATCCAAATTGTTGCTTTCTCTCTCTATCTGCTTGAGCCTGTTTTCTCTCTCTAGACGGTAGAACAGTTGGCGTCGGTGTAGGTGCGATAGTGGAGGTCGCGTCGGCGTATGTGCGATAGTGGAGTTGGCGTTGACGGTGCACTCGTGGTGAGAAGACAGGGGACGAAAACTTCGGTGTGGACTCTTGGTGCGTCGGCGAAGGACTGTGGTGGCGTCGGCGAAGGGCGGCGGAGGGCTGTGCAGAGGCTTTGGCAGATGGCTGTGAGAGACAAGTAGCGAGAGAGTGAGATGTGTAAAGGAGACGGAAGAAAAAATTAGGGCATAAATATTTTTACTATTTAATTTGCGACTTTAAAATAACAACGTCGTAATTTTCAACTACATTTGCGACTTTTATTTTAAATACGTCGCATCCAAATGTATTTAAAAAAAATGTGGATAATAATATTGCGACGCATTCGAGAAAACGTCGCACTTTTTAGATTTATAATGGCGACGTTTTTATTATTTGCGTCGCAAACAAATTAGCTAATATATTCTTTATTTTTTCGCTGCGACACTTAAGGTAATTACGTCGCACCCTTGCGACGAAATATAAAATGTCGCAACCGGAACGTCGCAATACCCTGCTTCCATTTGCGACGTTTTTCTAAATAACGTCGCAATATGACTTTATTTTAAAAATGTAATTTTTTTATTTTATATTGCGACGTATTCTTCTATTATCGTCGCAGAGTAGCGACAATATTTTTTGTTTCGTCGCAATAATTAGTGGGAAATTTTAGTGTTTAAATGTGCGACATTTGACTGCGACGAAATTATTTTTCGTCGCAAAAATTTATATAAATTTATTATTTACAATTATTTGCGACGATTTTGTTTAAAATAGTCGCAAATTGTGCGACGAATATGTTTTCGTCGCAACAAAAAAGTCGCCTGAAATGAAATTTGGCCTAGTGTGTGGATACATTTTGACTTATCTGATCAGATCACGGGGCTCATGAATTCGCAACATAATAACGATAGCAATTGCTCGACAAAATCGGTTCGAGCTCGTTAAAATGGACTCGAGCTCGAATTCGTCAAAACATACTCGGCTCGAGCTCGTTTACATCCTAAGAACATTTTTTTCCTTTTCGGAATTAAAACCTCAACGATTTAATATGACAAATATTAATTATATCGGCCGTCAAATATATATACATATATATGTTTTTTAATTTTATTTTATTTTTCCAAACAAGTTGATTAACATATAGTTATAGTCATGCCAAAATAGGAATAGTATTTTGTATGTTTGATTAATTTGGCAACTTGATAAAAGGGGAGAATTGGCAGTTATATCATTTATTAGTCAGTACGTACCAATTGCAAAATTGGTCTCAAATTTATTATCAATACAACTCTTATGTGTTGACTTGTCAAACCATTATTACATAAATAATTAGCAATCATTGTAATTGATAAAAATGGCTGTCAACTAACTACGTGGTAATATATATAACCATTCATTTTTTTATTTTTACATTAATTTTTTTCGTGATAAAAATGGCTTTGTCAACTAACTACGTGGTAAATATACATAAGTCAAAATTGGAGAAAAAATTAGCCTTTTATTGATTAAATTATTTACACTAATTTTTTATATTTACTGCAGATTAAATTCAGTGAAGAAAAATTAGGGCATGGTGTTCATGTTCATTTGTTGAAAAAAATCGATAATTGAATTTTATTTATTCAAAACCCTAACTGCTCCAAAGTATTTTTATAAATTTGTCTGAGTAGATCTGAAATTGAGTTCAAATGTGGTCCTTTTAATCTACTATTTCCGCTTTAAGACCGTCACTCCTTAATATATAGAACATGCTCGATTTTTCCTCATGTTTAAATCAATCACATCATATTAGTTATATAGTCGCTTTTACACTCCATATATACATATATGAATTAATAATTTAAATTATTTATTGTACGAGACTCTAAATTTCTCCAATTCACCTATATGATTGGCTGTACGTTCTTTCTACTAAAAAATCAATAAATAAATTATAATTACACTACAATTATAGGGAAATAGAATCAATAAATGACTATATAATTTTAGTTTGATTGTTTCTTGAGTAATATTTAGTGGATATATATATATATATATATATATATATATATATATATGAAAATATTTATGATTGTTACACGAGTAATATTGGATATGAGAACATGTGATTTAGCAAGGCTAGTCAATGGAGTGATTAGGTTAACTAAATTAGATCATTTCAAAGCCGGCATGATTGACCACCACCCCCCCCAAACCCCCCCCCCCCCCCCCCCCCCCCCTCTCTCTCTCAATCAAGAAAATACACATACTTTCACAGACATTCTCAAAGTCAACCCTCCCTATATATACATCTATTTATCTCCCATTTTTTATATCTGATATCTTTCTTGATCCACAAAGAGAAAAAAGAAAAAAAGGAAATTAAAATACAGAACTAAATATAATCACTGATCAAATGGGCAACACAATAATCACAGCTTGCTTCCGGCCCGAGTACTCCCCCACATCCGCCGTGAAGCTCATCTCATACGGCGGCGCCACCAGAATACTCACCGGAAAACACCTCGCCGGCGAGATCATGTTCGAGTCACCGGACAGCATCGTCTGCCACGCCGACTCGTTCTTCATAGGCCAAACGATTCCCTCACTCGCCATCGGGGACGAGCTACTCAGGGGCCAAACCTACTTCCTCCTCCCCCTCGACTGCTTCACCCACACCGTGCTCTCCGCCTCCTCCCTGGCGGCGCTTGCCTCCGGAGGCGGGCAGAACAAGAACCGGGCCAGACCGGTCAGCTTCAAGGGCTGCCCGTTCGAGTACATGAAGGGTTCCGACGGTAGGGTTCAGATCAAGGTTATACCTGAGTTCATTATGGGCTTAATTAGCCATAAGGAGATTAATAATGGCGGCGATCAAGAATCTGATTGTGTTAACAATGGCAGCCCTAGTAATTTCTTGTGCAGCACGCCTGAGTTGCAGAAGCATTACAATCAGCTGGTGGGATCGAAAGACCAGACGTGGTCGCCGAAACTCGAGACGATTACGGAGAATAAAATTAGGTTTTCGCCCTGCAGATTTATTGGGTTGGAATGGAAGCACAAGGAAAATTAAAGTTGAATGTTCTAATTAGGGTTTGATCACATAAAAATACACTGCAATTAATTCATTTATGTGTAGCAATTTTAGATTTTTTTTTTAATCAGTTTGATCTTGGAAATGTAATTGTTTATATTTAGAAAAAAGTTTGTGAATTGTATAGATTTTATGTATTCTTTTATTTTATTTTTTAATAAAATATGTATATAAAAAAAAAAAAAAAAAGCGTTTCAATTAGCTAGAAAGTTTATATGAATTAATGAATAATATTTGCAAAATTAAATAGAACAATATTATCTATATAATTACCGGATCAAGAAGTATTTCATGATGTTTTTGTTTTTTTTTTTTTTTTTTTTTTTATATTAAATGATGCATGTATAAGTATTTATCCTTTAATTTAGGTGGTGTTTGCAAATGCTTTTTGAAAGTGATTATGCGGTTTTTTTTGCTCATAATCTGTTTTTAGGTGTTTGCAAAATCAACTATTGCTTTTGCTTCTCTCAAAATAATCTGCTTTAAGCTATTTTTTTAAAAGCACCCCTAACCCTGTTTTTTCTATTTAAGTTCATTTTCTGGAATATTTGCAAACACCCCCAACTTTTAGAAATAAGCACTTAAAACTAACTTAAATCACAATCACTAACTTCTGCTTTTAAATAATCATTTGCAACCACCACCTTAATGTTCATCATGGATATGATTATTGCACCAAAAGGCGAAATTCCTCGCCCCTAGGGCCCGCATCCCTTGGCCCCGCGATGATTGATGGAAGAATGTAAATTATAGTAATTCAACGGCCCGTTAAGATAGCGGACCTGGACCTGGTGCCCACAAGGAACCAACCCTAGTTGGAGTTGAAATTCCCACACTGCGGCTGCCAGGATATGATTATTAATTATTGAGATGGAGGATAAAGAAACATTCAACAGAATGTTCAATTAATTGATGCTCTTTTTAAGTTGATTGTTTGACCTAGCTATTTAAAGGAAATAGTAATTAGATGATGTAACTGGTTATTTAAATTGAGAAATTTTTAACGGTTGATCTATACAAAATCATACACACATATATATGTATATATGTGTGTGCTTAATATATGGTACGCAATTAATGTATCTCAAGAGGTTTAATTTGTCGATCCAATGCTGAAAAAAAAATCAAATATTAATTTACTTGTCAATTAACTCTAGTTCGAATATGTTTGTCAACGGTCGCTAGGTGCAGCTTAACACACGTGGTTAGCCTTATGCGGTTTTTGTGTCTTGTATGGTTTGTAAACTATTATACGAAAGTGTAAATTAACCGGTGCACCAATATGATTTTGTTGCGAGCTCTTTCATTAAAATAAAATGAAATACAATATATATATATATATATATATATATATATATATATATATATACACACACTGACACACGTGTGTATAGTGAAATTGTACATAGTGAAGTCCACCTGAAAAGGGCCTCAAAATTGTTGTAGGCCGAATTTAGTTTACAAAATTGAACCGAAAAAATTAAAGAGATTCTTTGTGGCCCATTGGACCTACTTTTGCAGATAAAATGCAATTAACGAACTTCTTCGGTTCATTAAAATTAAATTTATATAAAAAATATTTTAACCACAATTAAATAATTAATAATCTCACGTGTGGTAAAAAAGTAAGCGTGTATGCCACCATTCATGATCTGACGCGTGGGAAACATTTTGCGTGGGGCACTGTGAGGTCAAGCAAAGGGTATTTTATTATTTAACTCCTAAAACAAATTTACTAATTCCCTTTTACCACAATTTGTACTAAGCCCACCCGCAACTAGTTGTTTCTTTACTGTCACGCTCTTGCACAAAATTATCTTAAAACTTGAACTTAAATATTTTTAGGAGCAACACCAAAATAACAATTTAGCATAACATTATTATTTAAAAGATTATTTAATATTTATATAATATAACATCCGCATAATTTCTTTGAATCGACGAGTGCCATATGTCGACTCGGTCAAACAACGTTACATTGACTCATATGTCGTAACGTGCGAATTACAGACAACACCATAAAATAAGGTTAATTTAGGAAAAAATCTCTAATTTTTAAATAATTACAGACAGCCATCAACTATTTATTATCTATAAAAGAACTCTATAAATTTAATACAATAAAAGTAGACTGTATACGCCTAAAATAATGCATAATTGAGAGAGATATGTTTTGGTAATTTGACATTAAATCAGTATCTAAACATGATATAATATGCCTACTAAACAATATATAATGTGGCCATGTGCAAGATCAGAAAGTGAGGGAAAAAGCGCGTGTGAGGCGGAGGAGATTTAGTGGCGGAGGAGAAAAAAAGGAGAAGGGGACAAAAAGGTACGGCGGAGGAAATCGCGGGATATATATACAGGCGGTACTCATCTTCTCCCCACTCTCTCTCTCTATATATGTAACTTCTCTCTCACACAGAACACGCACTGAGATGTACAGACGCAGCGGTGGGCTCGAGACAAACATATATATATATATATATATATATACACCTCGGGTCTACCACCGAATTTAGCACTTTTAATTCTCTCTTTCTCTCTCTAGCCTCATGCACTAGATCTCCACTGTAAACACACACACACACACTTTATTTTACGCAAACGCCGACCCCACTTTTGATTGAGACAGAGACAGACAGTCATAATTTTACTAGCCGCTAATGGATTCTCAGCTGATGCGTGTTTCTCACGCGCCGCCACTTTCCAATGCTAGTCATTATTTTGTGGGTAAATTACATCCAACCCTAAGTCGTAGTCAAATTATGAAAAAAATCTATCCTATTTGGGTAATTATATCTACCCACCTCAACTATGAATTTTCTTACTTATCCATTCTTATGATGTCAAATTCTATTTAATGATCTAAATTGCGTGAAATGTTCTTTAGTTTGTACTTATTTTGTGAAAAAATACAGTTTCTGATGCACCACAATCTGATGCATACAAGCTAAAAAACAAATCTTATGATTATCTAGCTTCAAAATGTGGAGCTCGAATGGAATAAAATGAGTCCAAGATTGAGAATACTCCTAATTTAGAAGATTTCACTATATTTGAAACTGCAAGGGTGAACGTGTAAAAAGAATTATAGTTGAGGGGTGGTTGTAATTACCCAGAAAAAAGAGGATTTTCGTAATTTAATCATATCTCATGGGTGTGGTTGTATTCTACCCTTATTTTCTCATTTTTCCTAAAACAAAACAATTCAAGGCGTTTTGAGAAAGAAAAAAAAAATTATTGTTACAAATTTTTTTTTGGGAATTATTAATACAAGGATCCTCGAAAGCACTTTATTTTACGCTAACAAAAAATTATTTTTTCGACAATTTTGTGTGAATGTGTATGTGTGTGTCACTGCGTGTGTGTTAGTCGATTCTTATTCAATGACAACAGAAAAAAGACTGTTGTCGTCGGATGGAGTAAGGCGATGGTAGTTCATCGAATATATGATCGAATCTGAAATAGAAAGGAAAAGGGAAGATAAAACGATTGGGTTGGCCGGAGAAAAAAAAAAGACCGTGTTATTCAATCCGAAAAAAAAAACGAGCACTTTTAACAAATAAGTAAAATTGGACCGACGACCTTGTTTAAAAGGATATTAGTGGTGGAACGTGTTTAAAATTTTATAACAAGTCTATATGTGTGTATCTACACCAAAACTTAGGATAGTGCTACACTTTGTAAACCTTTATATAGCTAGGCTAATGATTAAACTAAGGATATGATCAAATAAAAATGATTAAGTTAAGGATAGCAAATCAAAGCTAATAATTGTACACTAGTCCTTAGGTGTTGATCTATTGTTTTTTAAGGGCATACATAGATGCACTAGAATTAAGATGAATAATATAGAGTAAACTGCAAAAACTACCCCTGTGTTATCTCGAAATAGCGAAAACCCCCCTGTGATAAATAAACTAGCAAAAACCCCCCTGTCAAATTTAGTCAAAGGCAGAATCCCCCTAGCTGATTTTTTAGACTTGAAATGACAAAATTGTCCCTCAAAATGTATTTATATATATACATATTATATGTATATTTATTCTTTTTAATTTGTTTGTTTAGAAATAAAAAAAAATAGTAAACAACTAAATTGATTATTTTTTAAATAAAATAATTAAAATATTTATAAAATATAAGAATTCATTAATTGCAAGACTCCAGGGGTTTTTGTGTCTTTTTATATCAAGTCAACCCTCAAATAGTTCCATAGGGGGGTTTTTGCTATTTAAATAATTTCACAGGGGAGGTTTTTGCTAGTTTATTTATCACAGGGGGGTTTTTGCTATTTCGAGATTATACAGGGGTAGTTTTTGCAGTTTACTCGAATAATATACTCACGAAAGTTAATAAATTGCCTCGAAAATTTAAATGGGCTTATTAGTTAAGTTTGGTGTTTATCTTTTGGGCTTATAATTTTTTTGGGCTAATCAAAACGTATTTAGAGAAAATAATAATTTTTTGAAGAAAACAAATATCCCAAGTGATATATACGTGGATGTGACGGCGCGTGGGAGGGACAATGACTAAACGACAGCGGTGGCGTGCGTGTGTGGGACGGTGCATGTAGGAGATTAGACAGAAAAGTCCTTTCATTTCTTTCCCTCAGACCGCCGCTTTCTTTTTTCGATATATCATTACAATATTCATTTTTAATTTTTTTTTTTTTTTTTAACTCTAGACAAACTTTAAAAAGTTGTTCCATAAATAAAGGGCTAAATTACGGAAAGCCCTTAAAGTTGGGATAAATTATGAAAGGACCCCTAATCTATCTGTTATTATCAAGATTCCCCCAATGTTTGTTTATTTCTTACACCAACCCCTTACAGTATTGTAATTTTTCACGTTGTCTTTTTGTTTTAAGAAAATATTTGCCAAAAAAATATATTCTACCTCTAATAGCAATCTCTTAAATATAAGGTGACTTTGTTATACCTTCTACAATAATTTTATTTTTTTCAAAATCGCATTGCAATGTCAGTAAACTTCTTCAGTTGCTAATATAAACAATTTTAGCTTATATAGGAATTTTTTTTAACAACAATATATCGACATTTATAAGGTTATGTCGACAATTTTCAGGGAATATTTCGTAGAATCAAAAGATTACGTAAACAATTACACTGTAAGGGGCTCGGCATTTTTTTAAATTTCGCAACAATGAATTTCGGTTCAAATTTTAAAAGATTCCCGATTTTCAAATTTTGAAAATTTGTCAAATTGAAATTGAAATTTATACTAGACTCGAATTTTCAATTGATTTTAATTTCTGAAAAATCAATTCGAACTAGAACATCATACAAAGTTAAAAACACCAAAATATGTGATAACACGTGGGCCCCAGCTCCAATAATTTGAGGACATGGAATGGAATGGATTACTTGGGGAAGGGACACTTGTCCCTTAATTGCATTTCCACCCCACATAATTCTGTATATTTCATTTTCAGATAAATATTTGTTAATAATTTTAAAATTCTCTAAAAAATTTATAAATACTTTTTCAAATTCGAAAATCTAACAACAATTTCTATATCACGATTTCTTTTTAATAATATTTCAAACAAAACAAGAATTACTAACATGGACGATCACGATTCAAAAAACGTGTTTCAGGCTTGTAGTTTAAGAATATAATTAATAAAATGAATTTTATTAATTTCATTTCCAGTGCCAATACTTTAGGGGTTTTTTCAATGCAATTTTGTTGCATACTATTTTTTAACATGTCTTAAATTTATTTTTTTCAAAATACTTTCAAATTCGAAAATATGACGATTTCTATATATTTGAGTTTTTTTGGACGTTATTGTCATAGACGATCGCAATTCCAAAACTCATATTTCGGCTTCGCAAGTCCGAAAAAAGAGCATTAAAAAATTCGCCCAAAACTAATTTAATATAATTCCTAACATAATATTAAATATAATCATTTCTTACAAAATGGTAAATTATAATTCATACACTAGAAGCACGTTTTATAGGAGTGACGTATTAGTGCAATAAGAAAATGCGAAGTCAAACGACCCGAGTTCAATTCTCTTTGCCAAACTTTTGATAGATCAAGCTCGTAATATACATGACTTATGTCTTGTATAATTTACTTCTCTCGTTTGTTTTAAAAGCTTTTTCGCGAGGTTAAATGAGTACACTTATACAGTTTGGTACGAATTGTTTCATTATAGAATATTGAAATTACTAATTTAATTCTAGTGGAGATAAAAAAAGTTGATGAGAATAGAAATCGAGTATTTTATTTTATATATAGACAGGCACTGAAAATAATTGGGAATATGCCTACGAATTAGAGCATAATCATAGGTATAATCTATCCTTTTAGACTAGGTTTAAATATATGATTATCAAATTAAGGTTGTCTCCACTATCTGTAATCACCATCTGATTCTAGGTGGCATTATTTCTTTTTTCTGTTATTTTCAGAATTTGATTTAATTTCCAATTTATTTCAGTTCTATAATTATATTTTGTGGAATCCCGAATTTAACATATACAAAGCAAACAAATGTCATAGTTAATTTGCGCAAAAAAATGATAGAGTTTAAATTTGTTCGATCATCGACACTCGATTTGAGATCACCGATTAAAAGTTCATTTCATTTCGAGTTGTTAATATAACGAACAAAGTTTGAACACATATTCGACTAGTAATTTAAGCTAAATTTGTTAATAAATAATGAATCATATATGAACAAAGTTACACATTTTCTAGAATTTTATCTTTCAATCAAATTCTTATAATAATCCAAATTATGAATCATAATTATTAGCTTAAAACATTAATGTAATTATAACTTGTTTTCACGAGTATTATAATTCTACTGTTGCGGCCATAAGTTAGGTAGAGTCACGAACCGAATAAAATCAGGTAAACAAAAACAATGAAACATTCGTAACTTTGTGAAACTTCGAAAAAATATTCACAATAATCCCGACATAGAGTTCCAACAATAAATACAACTTTTCAATTATAACAATTATTATAAGTTCCCTCATATTTAAAATTAAGACAATGCTTGCCTTTTCAATATTCCATATGCTTCCCAATGTCTTTAATTATTTCTGTATATTGGAAAAAAAAGATAATATTGGTAGAAAAAGAAAAAATGAAAAAGAGGTTGGCATGTGACTTTTAGGGCTTCCAAAACACTACAAACCCTACAAAACAAAACTCTCTCTCTCTCTCTCTCTCTCACTAACACACATTCATAAGTACTACTTTTGCTTTCTATACCTATTCTCCTCTCTCTCTCTCTCTCTCTCTCCAATAATCACAAACCATAATCTTTGCGAGAGGTTGAGGCGAACCCACCTCATTGTTTTCTGAGTAGAGATTTCAGATTATATAGATACAATAAACACACACACACACACACACATATATATATATGAAAAGAAAAGGGTTCTTGAATCTTGTTGATGGAGAAAGAAGCATTGACACAACCACATCACACTCAATTAGGACAGTACTGTGTGTGTAGTGTGTTTTTTGGGTGTGTGTAATCTGTGTGTGGCTGTCTCCTAAATTGTGTTTTCTTACACATACTCTCTCTCTCTCTCTTTCTCTCTCTACTGTTCACAAGAGAGAGAGTAGCAGTTTGTAGAAGATCATCAGCAGAAAGAAGGAAGACCCTATCTTTATTTCTTTGTTCTTCATATAATACTACTGTAGATTTCAACTTTTTTCCTTGATAGATACGTACATGAAATTTGTATCTATATATCTTTAATTAATTGAGTTCTGGTGTTGGGGGGTGAAATTAAAGAGAGATAAAGGAAGAAGAAGAAATCTGCAGTTGTGGCTACTAGCGCCTTTGCTGATTGGGTGGCGTCGTCCTCCTCCTCTGCCGGGGACCTCTCGTTAGGCTTCAATGCCGGCCCCGCCGCCGCCGCAGCCGGTGGCAGCAACAGCGCTGCTGTTGGTGGGGGGATGTGGTCCTCCACCACGGCCACAGCCACCAGACACATCAGCTGCGGCCTGCCGCCGGAGTTTTACTTTGTAGCGCCGGCTTCATCTTTCCAGCACCACCACCAGGAGACCGGCGCTGCCGGTGGGACAACGATAAACTTCGACCCTCATTCACTCGGTGTGATTCCTCTCCTCACATCCACCCCTTCTCTCGGCGGTGGTGGTGGTGGTGGAGGCTCAGCCGCAGGAGACGATCAAGACGCGTTGAATAACAACTCGCGCAACCGCGGTGGCGGCGGCGGCATGCAGCTGTGGCAGCACCAGCTGGGGCAGCAGAACTCACCGGCGTATTACAAGAAACCCACGATTAACATCGATCATTCGAACCTCCTCCATCACGGAGGAGGCGGTGGTGGCAATATCGGAGGTTCTTCTTCATCCATGGGCGGCGGCGGAGGAACAACAACCTCTTGCCATGACTGCGGAAACCAAGCCAAGAAAGATTGTCCGCACCGGAGATGCAGGACTTGCTGTAAGAGCCGAGGCTACGACTGTACCACGCACCTTAAAAGCACATGGGTTCCGGCTGCCCGCCGCCGCGAACGGCAGGTCGTGGGAGGTGCAAATACAGCCACGGCGGGGTCCTCACAATCCACTTCCAGCGCCAAGAAACCCAGACTCGGCGGCGCGTCTCAAACCACCACTTCCCACACTTCCAACTCTAACAACACCCCGCCAAGAAGCTTCGACACCACCTCTAGCCACCATCAAGGTATATATATATATATATATATGCATATCATCTTAATTAATTTTCAAATGTTTTAATAATTAATATTAGAGAAATATATTTTTATATATACACTGAAATCTCTATAAAAAATCTCTATAAATTAATACAGTCGAAACTAGCAAAATTCTATTAATATAGTAGAAAAATAAATGATCAAACTAATAATTTGGTGAGTTCTTACCGAGTCGGGACGAGATCAATAAATTATTATTTAAGCAAGTTTATTAATTTATCGATATTTTACTACAGATGCAAGTTTTAAAGAATCACTGCCAGGGCAAGTCCACGCTCCGGCAGTATTCAAGTGCGTAAGAGTGACGGCCGTCGACGACGGGGAAGACGAGTACGCATACCAGGCGGTGGTGAGAATTGGCGGCCATGTTTTCAAAGGTTTTCTATACGATCAAGGCTCGTCCAACTCCGAAGGAAGATCGGAAGGAGGGTTTCCAAATATGTCCGAGCTTCATTTGGGCGGCGGCGGCGGAAGAAACGCATCATCACAGCACACATTTCTCGATGCAACAACCACCGGTATGTTCGCCGCATCGGGCGGCGCGTTGCTCGGAGGAGGATCTAGTTATGGTAACCAAATTAATTGAAATTCTCTTTAATTTGATTTGGTGATTTATGATCAGCTCTTGGCTCTAGGTGCCCTAAATGCCATAAATGCCCTTACCTCCATAACCATAAATGTTTATTTTACAGTTTACAGTACTTACTGGGAAAGGGAATCATCATGATTCATCATATATCATCAATCATCTGTCTGGAAAATATATATATGATTTCTATCCTTAATTTCTGACACTAATTTAATTTTTTATATATATATTGTCTATATATGTCAATTTTGTGTCACATATATAAGTATATATTCTTATATATAGATATGTATATGTATATATATTTGCAAGGATCATGGGAGAAAGTGTGCACAATAAGTCAAGTATTTTGAGAAATTTGTTGCACCATATTTATGACATTGATAACTATATTTTCTATGGAGTGTTCAATGTTATTTTAATCGAATTCAAACCTCATTGCTATTTAATTTGATTGGCTGTCGGTGAATTACATCGAGTGATCACGCACAACTGATCCAACACATAATAACATACGCACACATGCATGCGTATGTATATATGCTTTAATAAATAGTTATTTATATAGATATATGGTGCAAATTAAATTACCGGATTATTTTCATCAGGTGTAGCTATTATCTTATGTGTCTCTTATTATTTCTGCACTCGCGTTTGTTCTATAGTACAGGCATATAGATATATTTTTATTTTGTATATATATATATATATTTGTAAATGAAAAATGAAAATTTAAATTACTCGGTGTATTTAACCGTATGTATGTGTAAGTATAACTACAACAACATGGTGAATGAACTGAATTAGGCTCTCTTTATAGTGCTAATTGATGGTTTCATTATGGTCACATTTATGGCTATCTTTCTGTGTTATTTTTATTTATTTATTTATAATTGTGAAATATCAATGATTAATTTGAATATAATAAAATTGCGTAACAAATGGTCTAGTTGTGAATGTGTTTATTATATTCACTAGCTATTGACTCTGAGCTATTTGATGTGGATAATTACAAATCAATTACTTCTCTGTAGTACTACTGTTTATTTCACATGTAAAGATTTCTGTGCATAATTCCTTTGGTCATGTGGACTCAATAATAGTGGTTTTCTATATTTAATTCTGCCAAAGAATTTTTTATTTTTATTTCTTTTAATTGGTGAAATTGACTTTTTTGGCTGTGCTGTCTGCATTTAGATGTCCAATAATCGGATTTTTAGGGTCTTTGTTTTTGTTAGTCTTTGCTGAACAGTAATTGTTCACATGCTGAGTATTTTAGATATGGTGAATCTCAACTGATATTGTGTGTGTTTGTGTGTGTTGAATGCAGACAACAATGTAAAATTGACATTGTTGTTTTAATTTTTATTCTTAATGTAGATGAGACGATGGCTCAAAAGCTCGTCTGATAGATTTGATTGATCTTGATACGTCACTGGTCAATACTAAATACTAATATTTTACTTTACTTGCAATTAATTTATCATGGAGCACAAATATTTTGCAAACCACGTCATATATATTTTACCTACAGAAAAAAGAAATAACTATAGAAAAATTACAAATGAATTGGGTTTAGAAACGGTCCAGTGGATGTGCATTTTTAATTTCGCGGCCCAAATTATATTATAGGTTTTTATTGGATATCTTAATAGGCCTGGTTTGTCAAGCATAACATTACTCGTGCGATGCATGAAATATTCATCATGGAAGAAAATATTTGATTATAAAAAAGTCATTGAAATAGTAAGATCAAAAGTCGATATGTAATACAGGGTAGCAGAAAAATATACAAAATAATGATAATAATAATAATATATAATAAACGATTTCGTTTGGTGTAAGTATTTTATAGGTTTTTATTGGATATCTTAATAGGCCCGGTTTGTCAAATAAAACATTAGTCGTGCAATGTATGAAATATTTATTATGCAAGAAAATATTTGATCATAAAAAAGTCATCGAAATAATAAGATTAAAAGTCGATATGCAATACAGGGTAGCAGAAAAATATTGCAATACAGGGTAGCAGAAAAATATACAAAATAATAATAATGATAATAAACGATTTCGTTTGGTGTAAGTAATTAATTTATTCATAATAGGTGAAAAATGATAAATATCGAAAACGAAAATGCATTAAATGAATTTTATAAACAACCATATTTTATTTAAATTTACTCACGTGTTAATTTTGATTTAATAGTAAAATATTCATTTACTTTCGTGACCTTTTTTTTATTTTATTTTACCCTAAAAAACAGATAGAGCAAACAAGAAAGCCCAAAGGGTACAAGAAAGCCGAAAAAGTACAACATATACGGCCAAAGGTACAATCTCAGAAACACAAAATTACATTTACCCCACCCACCGCATCGCCGCCATTCTCTTCCGTTTTCCGCCTCTTTGACCCCCACCACCGCCCCCACCCACACCGCCGCACCCCTCTCTCTGGAATCGGAACAATCGTCTAGAATCTATCCTCTTTTTCTCTGTTTTTTTTTTCCTCAATTTTGTTTTTCAATCCGTATAATAATTAGGGATATCTGTAATTAGATAGTGTTTTAGGGATTAGTTGTTTGCTGTACAGAATTCAAGGAGAAATCGCCATGTCTGCAACACTTGAAATCGTTTCTTCGCAGCTCGTTGAGGGTTTCCACGACCTCGCAATCGAAACCCAGGTTTTTGCACTTGTCAACACTTTTTTTCTACCATTTATTGGTTCAATTGTTCCAGGAGAATTCGGAAAAGAGAACATATTTATCATCGCAATTCATTTATTTTTCACTATATGATTGATTCAGGAAAAGAACAGGTTTTTAAATGCTTAATTAATTTTTTTCCAGATTTTTCTTAGGTGTTTTTGGATTGTATATAATTGATCTTTATTTGTATGCTTTTGTGAGTCAGTAGACTGAATTGAATCTGTGAATTTCAGACCGAAACGGAAGCGAGCTGTTCATCGTCGGTGCACGAGATTAATCAACAAGGGGGGTGTGGCATTAACAATGTGAATGTCAATAACCATCACGGGTTTTGTGCGATATGTTGGAATACGATTGTGCTTCAAGAAACTGCTCTCGTAAAAGGTTGCGAGCATGCCTACTGGTTTGTCTGAATTCTCTATTTAATTTACCGGTGCTGTTTGTGAGATTGATAATGGAGTTGTATGAGTAACTCGTTTTGCATCGTCCTTCCTATGTTGAAAGATTTGGGGCTAAGATAGACTCATTCATTGCTCACATTGCATCTGCGTTTTGATTCAATTGTCGATCGAGTTCTGTTTGGGATATATTTTTGTTGTTTGATTAATTGAAAACTGGCTCTGTTTATACTTAAAGCTCCATATACGTTTTGTTCAGTGTGACTTGCATCTTGCGATGGGCGTCTTGCAAGAAAGAACCAACATGCCCTCAGTGTAAAATTCCATTCAGCTTCCTTAATATTCATCGTTCGCTCGATGGAAGGTATCCTACTCTTCTATTTTCTTTTTTACTTTTTATTTTCCGCAGAGATGTTTATTAATTGACAGAGACAATTATATAGGATTATGTAAAGTATTTGGTTTCATATACTCACGAAAATGTTGCTGTTCGAACAGCATTCACGATTATATGTTCGAGGAGAGTGTCTGCCTTCTGCTAAGAGCTTCATGGTTCAGCCCAATTGTTGAAGTGGAAAAGGAGGTGGTGGATAAAGTAGAAGACTATTATTACGACGACGAAGAAGAAGATCTAAACGAATTTTATTTCAATAATTCATCGAGTCTTCGCATAGGTAATCGAAGATGGGGAGACAATGGTTACGTTCGGACAGGTAGACAAGAAGCAAGGCCAGCTCATCACCCCCATGTCCAAAATTCAGGTGTGGGCCCATCTCGTCAGCCTAAGAAGAAAGAGAAAGAAACTCCCGATAAAGAACCAGTTGGTCGGCGGGCAAAAAGGGCTTTGAAACGCGAGGCTGCTGACTTGGCAAAGCATCAGCAACATTTGACGAGGTTAGGTTTGGATTAGATCTAACTGTAGAGAATTGCAGCGTAGGGGAAACTTCACAGAGACTTCGACGCATTGTAAACTAGTTCTAACGTTAGATTTCATCTTGAGGGATTAGCTTGTGAGACTTGGTACTATGTTGATTTGGTGTTGGATTTTTTATGTTAGAATATTTATTTTTTTCAACTTGTGATAAGAGAGATTTTCAGGAGTTGGAGTTATGCTTTTGTTGCATTTCTTGGCTTTGATATTGTGATCACATGAAGCATGCGAGCTATAATAAGCGTGTTTGACCATTTATGTTTTTTATTTATTTTTTTGACGAGAAAACTCGCAGTCATTCGAAGTGCATTGTGTAAAATCTGACTTTGTGCATGTTTGATTGACAGTGTTTTTTGTTGGCTTAGTGGGGACAGATCAGTGAGAGAGAGGCTTGAAAGTTTTGGAGAGAGAGAGAGAGAGAGAGAAAGGTGTGGTGATGAAGATAATGAAAGATGGGGGCCTCCATTTTCTTTTAGTGGAGCAACTTTTCATAGCAGGAAAGTGGAATTAAGCTGCATTGTCAAGCAAAGCAAAAAACAATCCCCATCACTACCAAAACCATTTACTGTCTCTCATCATCATCATTCTCTTTAATTTTTCCATTCTTTTCTCACCTACTCTCTCTCTCTCTCTCTCTCTCTCTCTCTCTCTCTCTCTCTCTCTCTCTCTCTCTCTCTCTCACACACACACACACACACACACACACACACACACATACTCATGTAGTTTTCCTTCAAAGTCATGTTCACATGTTGATTTTGGCCCAAGTATCTCAGAATTTTTGCCAAGTCTTTGTCTGCAGAAAATCAAGAACCCTGTTTTACTCTGTTCTTGATCTGGATATTCAAAAACATGGATTCATTCACAAATCCATCTCAATTCATCTACAACCCAAACTCAAATCAAGAATCAGAAGAAGAAGACGCGGTCTCAGGCACCCTCCAAATCCACGTCCACCATGCCAGAAACATCCACAACATATGCATCTACGAGAACCAAGACGTATACGCCAAATTCTCCCTCACATACAACCCCGACGAAACCCTTTCCACCAGAACCGTCAGAGGCGGGGGCAAAAACCCCCAATTCAATGAACACCTGATCATGAAAATCAACACAGTCGACGCAGTTCTGAAGTGTGAGATATGGATGATGAGCAGAGTCAAGAACTACATGGACGACCAGCTTCTCGGATTTGCCTTAGTCCCGATTTCTTCGCTTATCGGTAAAGAAAAAGTTACCCAAGATTTCGATCTTTCGTCAACCGATTTGTTCCACTCTCCAGCTGGTACGATCAAGCTCTCGCTTTCTTTAAATGCGAAAAAAAATCCCGTTAATTTGTCGCTTTCTTTCGCTGACGTGGATTCATCTGCAACATCCGAGCTTTTATTCGATAACGATAAAGAGAGTTCGGAAGAGTATTGTAGTAGGGTTGAATTTCCGGATATAAATGTGGCTCGAGAAAACCAGGAGATGGTTTCGAAGTTCTTTGCAGAAAACGGTGGGACCCTTTTGAGGCCTTGGCTGGAGAAGCCTGACGGCTCGTTCCTCAGCCTCGGGGCGGCGCCTGTGGGGCCCACCACCGAGGACTGTGAAATGGATTCATCACCCGATGGAAGTGTTCAAAACTCGGGTTTTATGAGCTCCACTATAACAAGTATGAGCGACGATCGGAATTCTGCCGATTCATCGGAAAAGAAGAGCGGTATCTTTACGGATTTTTCGAACGGCAGTAATTCGATTGTCGTAGAAACTCCTACTTTCCCGAAGGAGGAAAACGAGGCTGATTTATCGGAGGGCAATAAAATAAGCGACGACGAATCGGTTATGCAGAAACAGATAGTTGATATGTACATGAGGAGCATGCAGCAGTTCACGGAATCTCTAGCGAAAATGAAGCTCCCCATGGATTTGGATAAGCCGACTCGAAGTTGTGATGACAATGAAGAGGCAATTCAGAATGATGACAAGAAAATGGAGATTGAAAAAAAGAGCAAGGATAATTCCAGGGTTTTCTATGGTAGTAGGGCTTTTTTCTAGCAGGAAAAATGCTTCCTTATTATCACCATTAGTGTTTTTATTACTTTTGTTTTTAATTAAATTGATAAACATCTCTAACAAGAAAAGATGTTGAAATCCAGTGCTGTACTTTGTTCTTTCTGGCATTAGTTTGTTTCTACTAATGATTTTTTATTTTATTTTATGTTTTTATTTTTTTATTATTATTTTTTTATTTTATGATGCAATATGCTGTAAGGTGGTTTACATGTTATGGGAATGTTCCACGATTGACTCACTATCACTACTTTGCATGTTTTAGTTGTACAAGACAAGTAAATGAATTATTTATTTTTTTACAAAAAAAATAAAAATTAATTATGTGTGACAAGGTCGACCTAGCGGCCGTTGATAAGAGAATTCAACTTCGGGTCAATTGACACGAGCTTAATTCCTCACCGATTTGGAGATTTTTTATTTTTTATTTTTTGTTTTAAATTACTATTTTTCAAACATTAATTTAAAAAAAATGAAAAAAATAATTAATAAAGAGATTGGGAATATCATTTTAGTTATATTGTACATATTGTATTTTAATAGAACTTAAAAGGGTATTATGGTATTATGCTACATGCTCCTCAAAAACTTAATAGTAAGTTGACTACGACTTTTTGTAATATTATTATTTATAACCACTGTCTTAATTGTGATATTATTCTTAATTACAGCAATAATTACTAATTAGGGACGAAAATAAAGGAAACAAAGGGTTGGCAGGGGCATTAGTAGTATTATTTACTAGATCACTGGTGTAGGCGTAGAAATAAAATCTTTTATCAATTTATATTTTTCCATTTTTAAATATTTCTACCATTGATGAAATCAGATTTTTCGTATTAATGAAAACTTCTTAATTTTTTTTTATTTACCAGGAGAGAGATAATTATTAATTATAATATTTTTTGGTAATTAAAATTAAAAGAAAATTAATAAAAAAAAATTAGTCCATGGATCTCCGCGTATAAAATCGTTGACAAATTGACATTCAAGCTTTCATCAATGGCTGTACAGTTTCGTATGTTCTGATTCCGTCACGTCTTCTTCTCCGCTGGTAAATTCTACTGGATCTGCTCTTTGCTCGATTCATTATTTTCACTATTTTCTGTATATATTCCTGCAATTTATTTATTTAATTTAAATTTTTATTTAATTCTGGGCATGTTTGTTTGATTACGCCGTTTGATTAAGTGAAATTCTGGAACCCTTTGTCTTGTAATTTGTTGTCGGGTCAAAATTGTTGTCTGGGCTATGTGTTAAGTAACCGTTTTTTCTGTGGAGCTGAAACTGCTTTATTTTTTTATAATTTTTTAATTTTTTTTAATTTAATGGTAATTTTAAGAGGAGAAAAGATTAAAGAATTCATCCCTTTTAATTTCTTGCAGTGATCACTGGATATTTGTGGTAAAGATGCAATCTTTATGCTGAAAACTGGATTTCTGCACCGGTTGAATCAGAGGGAGGGAGGGGGTATTGACTTTTCGAGCAATTCCGATTCGGGTTGACCTGAAAAATCAAAATCGAGTATATATGGTTCCTAGGAAGAATGCGGGGCGTGCGTCCCCGTTTCTGTTAATTTTACTGTCTTTCGGTTTCTTCTTAGGCACATATAATTTGTTGATTCTGGTGATGCACAAGGCGAGTAAAAGTGCCACGGGGGAGTTGACCGATCCTATTATAAGTAGGCCCGGCGATCTGGCGGGTGGCGGTGCACCGAAGTTCCATGTTGCACTAACAGCCACCGATGCGCCGTATAGCAAATGGCAGTGCCGTGTTATGTACTATTGGTACAAGAAAATGAAAGACGAGCCTGGATCAGATATGGGAGGGTTCACCCGTGTTCTCCACTCGGGAAGTCCTGATAATTTGATGGATGAGATCCCTACCGTTGTTACTGATCCTCTTCCCGAAGGGCTCGATCGGGTGAGCATTGTTAATATCCGTTAGTTTGCAAATTGTCTTCCTGATTGATGTGCTCTAGATTTTAGTGCTTGAAATTGTTGTCCGTTTTCTCATGATTTCTTCGCCATCTTTCTTGAATGTTTAAGCTGGAAAACGGAGAACTTTGGACCAGATTGATGTGCTATAAATTTAGTGCTTAATGTGTTTGTACATTTTTTCGTGATTTCGTCATTCTCGAATGTTTAGCTCGAAAATAGGTCAAACTTGCAGAATGATTAGATTTTTAAACCTCGATTTTTTACTCAAGGTAAAAGCTTTTTACTTACTTGGTGCTCTATGTTTTTACGGTGGAAACAGGGTTACATTGTGTTAAATCGACCGTGGGCATTTGTTCAGTGGCTCGAGAAAGCCACGATTGAGGAAGAGTACGTTTCTCCCGCTCGAGCCTCGGTGTTTTTTTTTTCTCTATAATTATATATTAATCTAAATGCTATTGCCAATGCAGCTACATTCTGATGGCAGAACCCGATCATGTATTTGTTAACCCGTTGCCAAATTTGGCCCATGGAGACCACCCAGCTGCATTCCCGTTTTTCTACATAAAACCATCCGATCACGAGAAAATTATTAGAAAATATTATCCCGAGGAGAAAGGTCCGGTCACCAATGTCGATCCAATCGGCAATTCTCCTGTAATTATCAAGAAGGTATAAAAAAATGAATTTTATTTTTATTTTTATTTTCTGTTTCAAGAATATACTAGCTATCTTAATAACATGCATTTTTATTTTTAATTTTAATTTTATTTTTACATCGGTGCAGTCGATTTTGGAGAAAATTGCGCCGACATGGATGAATGTGTCCTTGCGGATGAAAGACGATCCAGAGACCGATAAGGCTTTCGGTTGGGTTCTAGAAATGTACGTATTGTACTATATTTTAATTTAAGTCATGTGTTTTATGTTGTTTTTCGTTTGTCGAATATTTTATATTGAATCAGCTATCATATGTTCGGTATGATAGGTACGGATACGCAGTTGCTTCTGCTTTACATGGTGTACGGCATATTCTCCGCAAGGACTTCATGCTACAGGTCTGCAAAATTACAGTTCTGCCCCTCGACTTTCTTATTATTTCATCTTGATCACCAATTTAACGAAAATCTTTGATCTTTTTAGCCGCCATGGGACTTGGACATTGGCAAGAAGTTCATCATTCATTACACGTACGGATGCGATTACAACATGAAGGTAAGAACCAATTTCCACTAATTCTTGAATTTAGTTTACTACCAACTCTTCGATTCTCTAAATAAAGATTGTGGTGTGCAGGGAGAATTAACTTATGGTAAGATCGGAGAATGGAGATTCGACAAGAGATCTCACCTTCGTGGGCCACCCCCGAAAAATATTTCGCTACCGCCACCTGGTGTTCCCGAAAGCGTGGTATGTTTTCTTATTACCGTCATTTTTTTTTATTGTTTGCTCAAAGTTGATGATTTTCTTAACATAAAGCAAATATTTTTAGTTTATGTAACCGTATTGAAATTTTGAATACAGATAAGGCTTGTGATGGCGGTCAACGAGGCAAGTGCAAACCTCCCCGATTGGGAGACACCATAGAACACCGGTCGGGATTTTATGCTTCTCTGTTTTGGATAATTTAGGAGCTTTTGAAGGTCCGATTTTCCGCAAACTTTTTTCTTTTTCTGGTTCGTTTTTGCGGTTTTGATAATTGTTAAATACATGAATATGGAAGTACGGGGTAACATATACACAAATAGAAGAAGATATGGCTTTTTGTAAACAAGTCGATCGTTTTTTTCACGCCTCTCTAACATATATCGGTACAATGTTTAGTGACATTCTTTTTGTCCAAAGATGCTCGTTTTTTGGCTCGATTATTGCTAATTGCTAAAACCCAAAGGAGGTCCGAAAAATTGAAATGGTTCGATTCATCGATTTAACTTATTATCAACTCAATTCATACAAATATTTCATAGCAATAACAAATCTTGTACTTTCTTTACATATACTTTATTTCTCTCTCTAAGTTCTTGTGGAGAGAGAGGGTCGCATTTTGACGATTTGTTCGCCGTCAATACCCATCTTTTTAGCAGCTAAACCCGCTTCGAAGAAGCTTCTGACAGCGCTCTCCATGTATTCTTTCCCTTCTCTCACAGTCATATCCTTGCCAAACTTGGCAAGATTACTCGTCAATACATCTTCGCCTTTCAAAACCGCTGCAAGTTGCAGCAGCTCTTGTTGGAATTCCGTCACTTGTGCTTCTTCATTCGCTTCCGTCTCCCTGATTCTCACCGGATTCGGAAGTTGCTCTGTTTAACAAACAACGTAAATTAGAGAAAAAAAAATAAAATTTAAACTATTATTAAGGTGATTAAACATATTCGACTAACCGGGGCAATCGGTTCTTGGCTGCTTGAGTTTTCCAAAAATGCCCTCGAAAGTGCCTGCCCATGCTTCCCTCTTTGTAAGAGGAGGCGACGACAGGTTGAATATTTTCCTCACCGTCGCCGGAACCGAAGAATGCTCGTATTCCGATGTCGGAGTAGGCGAGCCGTTAGGGCCATGAACAACTGCAGATTTTTCATAATAAAATAAAATAAAAATAGAATTTCTTCTCAATTTCAGAATGAATACATACACACATGCTGACAATGCCATGATTGACTGTAATCAATGACTAAGATTTTCTGTTCTTGTGTAGCTTTGTCTATGTCATTCCTCTGTATTTTTTTAGGACCATTTCCCATGATAGAAAAGCATAAAGAATTATGAACATGTGCCTCTCATTTTCAAACCCCCAACCACCCTATTTAGAGCGGGGCGGTTGCAAAGATGACGGTCGCCACGACAAAAGCACCGTAAAAAACGAGAAAAATCCGTAACCATCTTTTTTATTTGCAGTAAAAAACGAGTCCTTTTTTTTTGTTGGTGATTGAAGTCCATTTTCTCAAACTAGTTTAAGCAAATTTTATCTAAGCGAAGTTATTTAAAAACGACGAAAAAATAAGAGCGATAATTGAGCACCAAAATATATGAAGAAATATACATAATCAAGAACAAATTAAGCAAATTAAGGACCAATTTAACCGTATCAAGAATGTTTAACTGTTTTCTTACCGGTGCCTTTCTGAATCCAAGGAGAGATAGCAATAGTGGGAACCCTCACACCCAATCTATCGAACTTGAAGAAAAACGGGTCGGGCCCCACAATGTCATCCGGGCTCGGCACTCCGGCATTCGGGGTCGGGACGTGATCGTAAAAACCACCGTGCTCGTCGTACGTGATCAATAGGAGGGTCTCGTTCCACTGCGGGCTAGCCCTCAGAGTCTCGTACACCTCCTTCACAAACATCTGCCCTTGGTAAACATCGTGCGACGGGTGGTCGTCGTTTGCGGGTTCCACCTTAGAGTCCATGTACCGCTGCTCCACCACAGCGTAGCCCGGGAGCTTGCCCTTCTTGGCGTCGCTCTTGAAGGACAATGCGTAGGGCCGGAATTTCAGGAGGTACTTGACCTTCCTGAGGTTTCTGTAGAAGAAGGTGGCCGGAATATTCTGGAAGTATATTCTGAAAGATACTCCGGCGTCGTCCAGATCCTCGAAGATTGTGCGCTGCGGGTAGCCCTTGGCGAGCAGCGCCGCTATATTGGAGGTGGCGCCGTGAGAGGTGCCGGAGTGAACGTAGAGACGGTTCGGCTGCGTGGATGCCGGCACCGACGCGAACCACCGGTCGAACACGGCGAATTCCGACACTAAGGATTTGTACACCGCTACCTGCAAGTAAAAATTAAGACAGAAATAAAAAAATTATTCTTAAAAAAAAAATATGCTTATTTGACAATCAAACAAAAATGATAAGCCAAATTTGCGAATAATAACAAAAAAAACATGCGCCAATCTAGCTGTTCTCCACTCATATATACTGTTGAAATGAAGAGAGAGAAAGAAGAAAGAAGAGAGAGAAACCTTATCGGGATGAAACCCGTTCATAACACTCTGAGTCATATTCGGGTCCATCGAAAAAGCCTGTTGAGCAAACCCGTTCATCGGCGGCGGCCTGTCGGAGGAGGTGACGTTCGACCCGAATATCTGCTCCCTTATAGCCTGGAATGAGTGTCCCGGGTCAGGGTCGACGAAGTGCGATTTATCACCGAACACAACCCGAGGTGAATTCGGGTCGGTTGTGCTGATTCGGTTATATTCGGACCCATCAACTCCATTGATCTCAGGGTTGAGCTTCTTCATCCACCCAAGCATGTGGTCGAACGACCTGTTCTCCATCACCATCACCACCACCGTCTTTATCGGGCTTCCGCCTCCGCCGTCCGCGGCGGAGTAGTGGCGGCTCAACAGGAGGAGGAGGAGGGAGAAGATTAGCGGTAAGGTGGTTTTCGCCATTGTCTGCATTGCTCTGTAGCAAACCATGTGAATGGTTTTTATTTTATTTTTATAAGCAAATGAGAAGTTTGGCTGGTGATGGTGTGAGCTGCCACGTGTCGTTTCACTTTTTTTTTTTTTTGTTATGTGGACAATTATTTTTCGGTCAATTTATTTATTTAATTTATACAGCCAATCAAATAATATCTATAATGGCTTATTACGAATTGAGGTGATCGAGATATTCTTTTCTGGCCAAGGAAGGTAAATTGTAATGATAACCTATTACTTTTTTAATTAATTAAGAGAGAATTAACATAATTAGAATTCATGATAATAATAATTAAATCTGATTTCTTTTATCAAAAGCTCCAAATTATGTAATAATTATAATAATTAATTCATTTTTAAGATTTGTAATCACGTTCGACTAAATTACCAACTCGTTTTGGGTCAGAGTGATTTATGTTTAATTGATTCTCTTTGGCCCCGAAAGGAAAAATAAATTGATTATTATTAATATACTATGATGGGGAGTTAATTGCATATACCATCCCTGTGTTATCTCTAATTGTCAAATACTCCTTATCAAAAAAACATTCACCAAAACCCCATGTGTTAACAAAGTTAGGGCATCGAGACCCCTGGAGGCAAATCGTGTCACTCACTCGCGGGTTGTGCGATTTTTTATGTTATTTTCGCGGTGAAATGTCATAATTACCCCTTTTATAAATTAAAAAAAAATATGATTGGTTAAATTATGAATAACCTACATTAGGAGGACCAAATTGTAATTTCTAAAATTACAAAATAACTTAAAAAAAATAAAAGAAAAGAAGAGTCGTCTTCTTCCTCCTCGTTTCGGTCCGCCGGCCACAGCCGACGTCTCGCACCACAACCACCCACTCATTTTTCAAATTTCTCTTCCTCGACAACGCCGCAGTCAGAAACCACCAATTTTTAGCGACATAGAGAGTTGTGTCTAGGTGAAGATGGTTACAAAAATTCTTCTCCTGCTAGCCGCCACCGTCGCCGCCTTTGTTGCTGAAA
Organism: Erythranthe guttata; assembly: GCF_056151865.1. Lineage (NCBI taxonomy): Eukaryota > Viridiplantae > Streptophyta > Magnoliopsida > Lamiales > Phrymaceae > Erythranthe > Erythranthe guttata. The sequence continues at coordinate 3,201,230 of NC_142536.1, forward strand.
TTGGGGCTGCCACCAGAAGAGTGAAACTGGGGAGAGAGGACTTCGCGAATTTGAAATTTTGATTGTTTGTGGGTTGCGGATTTGGAAAGAAAGTGGTGGTGTAGGAGGGGTAAGTTGGTGGTGGGGCAGCGATTGGGCGGCGAGCTCGAGAAATGTCGGTGATGTGTTTAACTGGGTGGGGGTGGGGTTGGGGAGGGAGAAGAAGACCTCTTTTTATTTTATTTTATTTATTTATATATATTTTTTTTGTCTATATGTAATTTAAATGAAAGAATTAAAATTAAAACATATAAAAACTTTTAATTCACAGACTAAAAAAAAGCATATAAAATTAAAATTAATTATGGTATAAAATTTGGTAAAATTAAATTAATTACAAAGTTTAAAAAGCTGAATACATAAAATATTTCTAAATTAAATATACTTTACTAATTGCTGAAAAAACCCTTAGTGTATTTTTGTAATTTTACTCACAGTCAACTTCTAAAAGCACAGTAGGTACAGTGAGTTTCGAATTTGTTAACACAAGAGGGTTTTAGTGAATTTTTTTTGACAAAGAGGTATTTGACAATTAGAGATAACATAGGGTGGTATTTGCAATTAACCCCCATAATGGGAGATATGGAATAACGTATACAATAGGCCAAGGAGTTTTCAATAATAGAAAATTAGTTTTTTACTACACACATTAAACTGTATACAATAGGCCAAGGAGTTTTCAATAATAGAAAATTAGTTTTTTACTACACACATTAAACGTAATTGAAAAGACCAAATTCGTAAAAAAATTTATACTACGAATTTGGTCTATAACAGACACGGGCGTGACAAAAACTTTACTACAGTAAAATATCATGGTAAATAATTTTTTTGCTACGATAAATCCTAACACTTACTACAACTACTAGATTACCGCGTAGTAAAAATGTACCTTTTCTAGCGACTTTTTTTAAAAGTCGTAGTTAACAAACATTTATCTTCTGGTGTTTGGAGTGTCTGCTGACATGTTCATGTTCATTTAATAATAAAATTGTTTTATATTGTGTAATATTATCGATTTGTTCGACCCTACACACAGTGATAAACACCGGGTGAATCTTCTGCTGCTACGTGTCTCTTTTTTGTATTTTATAATAGATTTCCATCTAGGGGTTTTAGAAAAATAAAAAAAAAAAGAGCACATGGCAGCAGAAGACCCACCCGGTGTTTATCATCGGGTGATGGGTCGAAGGAACCAGAATAATCATGGTATACTACACCTACATCACTGAAGTATGCAGAGAGGGAAAATTAGCCTTTTTGGAAAATTTCCAGAAAAAATCGGAAGTACAAAATCAATTCCAATTCCAATTCCAAAATTTTCGGAATTTAAAAATTCATTCCAATTCCAAAAGGCCCAGAAATTTTGGAATTACGGAAAAAAATCGAAAATCACATAAGCTTTAAAATTTTAAAACTTAGCTGGAATTTCCTAAAATGTTTGTAATTTTTCGAAAATAAGAGCATCCACGTCGATAAAATAAACTAATAACTACTAAATTTCAGTTCCAAAAAATAAATAAAAATAAACACAGCATAATATCCAATAAAACTTCTAACAACAATTCATTATGTCAAAATCTTAAAACAAAATTTATAGGCGTATTTTTCGAAAAATAAGTATTATATAATATATACTATTTATAGGTGTATTTTTCTTTTTCGGAATTAAATCGGATGGGAAATCTGAAATTCTAAATTTATTTTACATAATTCCAATTCCAATCCATAAAAAGTCGAAAAATTTTGGAAATGGAAATTTCGGAAGTTGGAATGAAAAAAGTTCCAAAGTCGGAACTTTTCGGATCGGAACCGGTGAAAATTGAAAAATCCGTTCCAACTTGCACCCCTATATGCAGAAATAACTTTAAGGTAATTACAATCACCCCTGAAACATTGTTAGAAAGCCTAACGAAGAATTGCATTAGATAAGTTATTTCATTGGGGTTCAACCGAACTATTAATTTCGAACAGTAGTGGAGACAACATAAAACTAGAGGGTGACATGATTCGCGCAATATTTCTTAAATCCTTATTGTTTTATATAAGATTTATAAATTCTCATATATATATATATGGTATAGTGCACATCAGTCCCCAGGACATGGAATCTTGGTTGCTGCAATTGTTTCAAGGATGCAATTGTAATTACCAATACTAGGGGAGGCTTAAAATTATTTTAGCATACATTAGGGATGTAAATGTAATTTCCACAAATAATTAACTTACACGAAATAAAAGAACCAATCTGCAAACTGGACCCAATATCAACTAGGCCCAAGTGCTAAGTTAAGCCCACTAAGCTGAATTAGCAAAAATAAATCAGTAAAGACAATGTCAAAAATCACATGTCCAATTAGTTCACATGCATCAACACATCACCAAAAGCATGCCCTAATTAACGATGCAAAAGTATACATATTCTCTAATTAATAGACCATGTTGAGGAACTTATACGTATATGGGGCCTCCAATTTGTCAACACGATAAAAATAATAATTTCCACAAATAATTAACTTACACGAAATAAAAGAACCAATCTGCAAACTGGACCCAATATCAACTAGGCCCAAGTGCTAAGTTAAGCCCACTAAGCTGAATTAGCAAAAATAAATCAGTAAAGACAATGTCAAAAATCACATGTCCAATTAGTTCACATGCATCAACACATCACCAAAAGCATGCCCTAATTAACGATGCAAAAGTATACATATTCTCTAATTAATAGACCATGTTGAGGAACTTATACGTATACGGGGCCTCCAATTTGTCAACACGATAAAAATAATAATTAGATGGTTTTTATGTACACGTAAAGAACATTCCGACTGTCTATAAAAATCATACCATGGAAATACAATCCTTACTCCTTCTCTTAAAAATAATATTCTTGATCATCCTCGTATTAAGCCAGTACTATCAATGGAAGACCCATAAAAACTGTAAACTGTAGTATGTAGTTCTCGTTATAGAGAAAAATGGAGAACTACGTACTACAGTTTTTATGGGGCTTCCATTGATAGTAGTAACTTAATAAGAGGAAGATCAAGAATATTATTTTTATTTTTAAGAGAATGAGCAAGAATTGTATTTCCATGGCATAGTTTTTATAGGCGACTGGGATGTTCTTTCCGTGTACATAAAAAACATCTAATTATTCTTTTTATCGTGTTCACAAATTGAAGGCTGCCACGTGTACCTATAAATTCCACATGGTCTGTTAGAGAATATGTAAACTTCCGTATCATTAATTAGTGATGAAGCTAAGTATTACCTTTAATGATCATTATTAAGAATGATTTCAAGATTCCAAATGGACGATGATAATTGATAGCTACGCTAATCAAGTTTCCTACTTAAATAATAAGCTAAGAATGCGAGTGTGTGTATATATATATTCATGGAATTAAGGGTGGAAATCGGACGGATCAGATCGGGATCGGAAAAGGGATTTTTGGAAAATTTACGAATTTTTTTTTTCAGAACTGTAATATGAGATCCGATTCCGATTACGAAATTTTTGGAATCTAAAAATGAGATCCGATTCCGATTTATTCGGAATTTTGGGAAAACCGGAAATTTTCGGAACTTTCTGAAAACGAAGAAAGAAGAAGAAAAAAAAAAGAACGTACATGCCATTAAAAACACTTACCGGCGAATTTCTAACAGCCAAAAATATATCAGCAAACATATTAGATATATATGAATCCTTAAATAACAAAACCGATTGAAGTTATAAAAATATAAAAAAATACCATGCATAGATGGTTGAGATCGATCGGTCCAAGGGATGGAAGAAGAGGGTAACTCGAACAATAAACCGTGACTCAAATAAAATATCTGAGTGACGAATCAAACAAGAATGCAAAAGAAGAGAAGCGGCAATATGCTAAGAGGAACGAAGATACAGTTTTCAAAGCAAAGACAAAGAAGCAAAGCGGCGCTACTGCATAGAAGAATTAGGTCAGATTGTTTGGAAGTAGAGGTAAGTTAGTAGTTTGTGAAATGGGCCATATGTGATATGGGTCAAATGTTTCAATATTTTTAAAATACAAAATTCAAGAGTGAAGCCCAAAGTGAGAGCTTTGGTTTAAAATTATGTATATGTATAATAAAATAGTTCTTAAATATATATATATATATATATATATATATATATAATCGGAAAAAATCGGAATTGATTTCGGATTGAACTCGGAAATTCCAAAATTTTGATATGTATTTCCGATTCTGATATGATTTTTTTCGGAAATAGAAATTTCGGAATTCCGAATTGAAAAAATAGTTCAAAAAATCGGAATTCTTCGGATCGGATTCGGCAGAAATCGGAAATTTTGTTCCGATTTCCACCCCTAGGCATGGTGATTTGGAAAGGGACACCCTCCCCACACGTCCACTACCCTACTATTTCCCAAGGTTGCAAAAGCTGGGAATCAGATCCGAATCGGTTTCTTTTTTTTTTTTTTTTTTTTTTGTGAACTAAGATCCGAGTGTGTTAGGCACCGCATCACGATTAATCGATGCAGTGGTGATTAATAAAAAAATATATCAATTTTTTAGATTTAATTTAATATACATGTATGCATTATTTGTAAACAATACTCAATACATATTTAAAAATATATTTAAACATGATTTATCCCATCATTTATATATCATAGTCACATAATAAAATTTTAATAATAATAAGTTCATAATATAATAAAAATCTCTTCAAAATAAAAATAAAACTAAAATCTTGTGCATCCAAATTTATTTGAACATTGCAAGCATATATCATTAGCTCCTTTAAAAATAAAATATTAACATTAACAAAATAAAACAAAGCATATATACTCATTTTTTTTAATAAAAAACCCAACTCTTTTTTTTTTTTTTTTTTTTTTTTTTTTAAATTGATTTTGACCAATTTTTACCGCCAAAGTTTAACCTGCCTCAAAGGTTTGTCTGCCTCAGTCCGTCTCTCAGACAAAAGCTGAATTTTCAAACCTTCATGTTAAAATCGTAAGGGCTTTAGACCACCTTCGCTCATAAACCGGTTAATCGGTCGCCTACAATTTTCAGAACAATGTAATTTCCTACAATTCCCTTTGAAAACAAAATGAGATACAAAAAACGCTTCATTGGGTCATATTCGATCTTCCCAAATTTCGCAAGTCTACTCATCACTATATCTTCTCGTTTCAAAATTGCTGCAAGTAGTATCAACTCCTTTTGAAATTCACTCACTTTTGCATCTTCATTTGCTTCTCTCTCCATGATTTTTTTACTGGATTTGGGAGTTGCTCTCTTTCTTAAACTAAAAAAATCGATTAGGATAACGTCCCATAATACAAGACGCGTGTAAAGAAAGATAAACATGAATGGAACCCATAATGTGCCACCAACCACCCCGATTTAGAGTCGGGCGGTGCAAAGATAAAATAATCATATCACGCGTCTTTCAGATAAAATCTCTCTCTCTCTCTCTCTCTCTCTCTCTCTCTCTCGCTATGAGGCAATTGTTTCAAGGGTGTGGCTGTAATTACCAATACTATAGGGACCTTAAAGTTATTTTAGCATACATCATGGGTGTAAGTGTAATTTCTCAAAAAAACTAACTTACGCGAAATTAAAAAACTAATTACACCCAATCTGCAAACTGGACCAAATATCATCTAGGCCCAAGTTCTAAGTTGAGCCCACTAAGCTGAATGAGCCCCAAAAAAAAAAAAAATCTGTAAAGACAAATTGAGATGTCAAAAATCACGTGTCCAATTAGTTTACATGCAACAACACATCATCAGTAGACATCACAAAAAAAATTAAAAAATCACAGTGTATTTCGATAGTGGGTGTCACATACTCTTTTTGAAATTCACCCACTTTTGCATCTTCATTTGCTTCTCTCTGCATGATTTTTTTTACTGGATTTGGGAGTTGCTTTGTTTCTTAAACTAAAAAATTCGATTAGGATAACGTCCCGTAATAGAAGACACGTATACAGAAAGTTAAACATGAATGGAACCCATAATGTGCCACCAGGCCACCCAGATGTAGAGTCGGGCGGTGCATAGATAAGATAAACGAATCAGTTAATTAGTCAAAATAGAGCCTAGCTACCAATTCAATCGGTCAGCATTATTCCGATGATCGTCGTCTCTAGGGGTGTAAATGAGCCGAGCCGACTCGTGAGCTCGAAGAGTCGGCTCGTAAAAAGCTCGAACTCGGACTCGAGATTTTCGAGCTCGAGCTTTCTGACGAGCCGAGCTCGAGCCGGTTTTCAGTTGTTCATGAGCTCGCGAGCCGGATTTATTATTATTTTTTTAATATTTTTTTTATTTTTTATGTGTTATTTTTATTTAAATAATGTATAATAATGTAAAATATTATAGAAATAAATACAAATATTAAAAATATATATAATTACAATTTAGTTTTTCTTTTTTATTTTTTTAAATAATTTTTAATAATAAAATAATAATTAAAAAAATATTTAAAAAAAAAAACAAAATGGGCTCGAGCTCGAGCTCGACAAAATTGACACGAGCTCGAGCTCGAGCCAAAAAAAGAGGAGCTCGAGCTCGAGCTCGACAAAATAAACTCGAGCTCGAGCTCGAGCCAGCCAAAAGTGGCGAGCTCGGCTCGTTTACACCCCTAGTCGTCTCACACAATCTATACACACCAACATGGATGTGTGTGTTTTTTGTGTGCGAATGAATTGGTTATTATTGTATCAACCTCTTCGAGATTTGAACGGTTCTTAACATGGAAGCCTAGTTGGGAAAAGATTTACGACCGAACAATGTTAATGACAAAAGGATGCAACCCGTGATGCAGCCTAGTTTATATATCCTATAGCAAAAACATAACAAATAATGCACTCAACAGTAAATCACACGCGACTCGAATTTCGAGTCCATTAAGAAATCCACAAAAGTTGAGAAGATGGAAGTAAACTCAAAAAGGTGAAATAATTAAAACGAGAAGACACTCACCAATTTTCCGATTAAATTGTCGAGCAGATTATTTAAGTGCTTCAGGCAACACGAAACCAGCTTCTCAAAGAAATTCAACTGCAAAACGAAGAGGGACAAATTAGGAAATATACTAATTTAATTTCAAGTAATCAAAATAAGAAAGAAATCAGCACGGCACATATCAGATCAGTACTTTCGAACAATTAGTTTGAGGCAGTGGTGGAGACAACATGGAGTTAGGGGGTGACATGGATCCCCCAACATTTTTTAAATACTTATTATTTTATATAAGATTTATAAATTCTCGTCTATATATGGTATAGTGCATACCGGTCCCCATGACATGAAATCTTGGTTCCGGCAATTGTTTCAAGGGTGCGGATGTAATTACCGATACATACTATAGGGACCTTAAAGTTATTTTAGCATACATTATGGGTGTAAATGTAATTTCCCAAAATAATTAACTTACACGAAATAAAAGAACCAATTACACCCAATCTGCAAACTGGACCCAATAATCTAGGCCCAAGTGCCAAGTTAAACCCACTAAGCTGAATTATTAGCCCAAAAAAAAAAAAAAAAATCAGTAAAGACAAATCGAGATGTCAAACATCACGTGTCCAATTAGTTCACGTGCAACAACACATCATCATCCGAAGACATCACAAAAAGCATGCCCTAATAATCCATCCATTTATTTTTTGGGTCATGCAATATATCATGTATTCCCTTACACTAAATCGCTATAAATACAAGATTATTGATACAGTAATCCATCGACTCAATAATCAAGAAGAAGAATAATAAAAATAATAATACATATACATAGTTATAATAAGAATATATATATATATATATATATATAATGAAGATCTCGAAAATGAGTTGTCTTATGATAGTATACATAACCTTATTCTGTGCTAACATAACCCCAATGGTATACGCGGAGTGCCAAGGGGATCTCAATGCTCTTTCCCAACAATGTTATAAATATGTCGAAATATCGGGTCCGAAAGAAAATCCGTCTCAAGAATGTTGCAAAGTTGTCCAAGGTCTCGATGTACCATGCATGTGCCTGAATTTCAGTAAAGTTTTTGGGCGATTTTTTAGCCTCGAGAAAGCAGTCTTTGTGTTACGATTTTGTGGCAAATCCCTCGCACCGGGAACTAAATGTGGTGGTAAGAATTTTTTCATTATTAATTTTTTTTTTTTTAAATCTCCACCACCATATGTATATATATATATATAGATAAAGCAAGCCTACTTATACAGCAATCCACCCCCATAATTTGTGTTCTAATTATGGATTTTCATGTGTTGGTGCAGACTATATAATTCCACCAAGGCAGGGTAGATAGAGATCGGCGTTGATGAAAGAACTGAGTTATGGTGATCAGTTACTCCAAATTAATTTAGTATTTATCTATATCTATATCTATATATAATAAATGATAGTATTTTCATTTTATGATTTTTCATGAGATCGATCGTGTATGCAAGGCAAGTATTATATCTAAATACAAATATTTTGTCTCTGAATTAAAAACAAAAATCAAATAAATAACCAAAATCAAATATAATGTTGTCAAAGTACGTAGTTTGAAGAATTAAGATAAATAATTAAACCCATTAGAAACATACGCTAGAATCTACCAGTACCTGTGGCATGCATGCATGCACACTTGATTCATTGTTCTACATTATTACTACTGCATATTACACATGCATACTCTCTCTCTCTCTCTCTCTCTAGCTCTCTCTTCTCTCTCTAGATATATTTCGCTCTCTAAGATCTGACTTTGACAAATTCATCACCACCAATACCCATGTCGCGAGCAGCTAAACCAGCTTCAAAGAAGATCTTCACAGCACTCTCCATGAATTCTTTCCCTTCTCTCACAGTCATGTTTTTTCCAAAGTTATCAAGCTTACTTCCCAATATATCTTCTCCCTTCAAAACCGCAGCAAGTTGTATGAGCTCTTGTTGGAACTGACTCACTTTTGCATCTTCATTTGCTTCACTCTCCCTGATTTTCTCCGGATATGGAAGTTGTTCTTTTTTTTTTTTTTTTTTTTTTTTTTAATTAACAAGCAACAAAATATATTAGACAAAAAAATTATTATTATTATTAATGATTTATTATAAGGTTGAAATTAATTACAAGAAAGAAAGTTGTATAATATATACTAACCAGGGCAATCAGTTCTAGGGTGGGTGAGTTTTCCAAGAATTCCTTCAAAAGTTCCGGCCCATTCCTCTCTCTTTGTAAGTGGCGGCGATGGCAGGTTGAATATCTTCCTCACTGTCGCCGGTATCGAAGAATGTTCGTATTCCGATGTCGGGAAAGGCGAGCCGTTTGGGCCATGAACAACTGCACCATGCATTTTACCCAAAAATTAATTAGAAATTAATTAAAAAAATCATCAATTTCTTTCTTCTCAAGTTAATTCAGATATAATGATGATGTAATTATGAAGTAATTGAGAATGCATGCATGCATGCATACTGACAAATTAAAGAAATAATGACTAATTGTAAATAGGTTCTTAATTACCGGTGCCTTTCTGAATCCAAGGAGAGATGGCAATAGTGGGAACCCTAACTCCCAACCTATCGAACTTGAAGAAGAAGGGTTCGGACCCCACAATGCCATCTGGGCTCGGCACTCCAACGTTAGGTGTGGGCACGTGATCATAAAAGCCGCCATGCTCATCGTACGTGATCAGTAATAGGGTTTCGTTCCACTGCGGACTAGCCCTCAGAGTCTCGTACACCTCCTTCACTAACAATTGGCCCTGATACACGTCGTGCGACGGGTGGTCGTCGTTTGCGGGGTTCGCCTTAGAGTCCATGTACCGCTGCTCCAACACAACATATCCCGGGAGTTTGCCCTTCTTGGCGTCGCTCTTGAAGAACCAGCCGTAGGGCCGGAACTTGAAGATGTACTTGACCTTCCTGAGGCTTCTGTAGAAGAGGGTGGCCGGAATATTCTGGAAGTATATTTTGAAAGATACTCCGGCGTCATCCAAATCATCAAAGATGGTGCGCTGTGGGTAGCCCTTGAGGAGCATCGAGATTATATGGGAGGTGGCACCGTGGGAGGTGCCGGAATGCACGTACAGTCGGTTGGGCTGCGTGGATGCCGGCACCGACGCAAACCACCTATCAAATACCGCGAACTCCGATACCAAAGACTTGTACACTGCAACCTGCAGCAAGTACACACACACACACACATGTTAATTAAAGACATCATTTTTAATGTATTGTAGTCATGATAATGTTAGTAACAAAAACTGACAAGAGTTTTACGAAGTTGGATATATATATATTTCACTTGATTAATTAATTATCCTGCGTTTGCGATCACTTGATGATTCAAACAAAAAAAAATTGCTATATTTGAAAAGAAAAGAAAACAAACAAACATAAACATTTTTTTTTTTAAATGAATAAAGATCGAGAAGAGAAATGAACCTTATCGGGTTGGAAACCGTTCATGACATTTTGAGTCATGTCCGGGTCCTCCATCGAAAAAGCTTGTTGAGCAAACCCATTCATCGGGGGCGGGATCGCGGAGGTGTCGTCCGACCCGAATACTTGTTCCCTAATGGCCTGGAATGAGTGGCCCGGATCAGGGTCAACATAGTGTGCTTGGTCGCCGAATACGACCCGACGTGAATTAGGGTCGGTTGCGTTGATCAGGTTCGATTTGGCAGAGACGTCAACTCCATCAATTTCGGGGTTCAGTTGCTTGAACCAGCCAAGCATGTGGTCGAAAGATCTGTTCTCCATAACGAGAACGACTACAGTTCTAACGGGGCTTCCATTGATGCAGTAGTGGCACTGGGTTAATACGAGAAAAAACAAGAAGATTATTTTCAACATTGATATGTATGTATGTATGTATTGGTTTTCTTATTTTTAAGATACTAATAATGAGTAAGTATTGTATTTCCATGCAGAGTCTGCATGCATGGTTTTTATAGGCGGCCGGGATGTTCTTTACGTTACGTAAAAAACATCTAATTTTTTTTTTTATTGTGTTGACAAATTGGATGCCGCCACGTGTACCTTTAAATTCCTCCACATGGTCTATTAGAGAATATGTACACTTTTGCATCATTAATTAGTGACTAAGCTAAGTATTACCTTTAATGATCATAATTAATTAAGCATTTTGTGACCAGGGAAAAAAAATATATATATAGGCATGCTGATTTGGCAAAGGACACCCTCCCCACAAGTCCCACTACCCTACTATTTCCCAAGGTTGCAAAAGCTGAGAATCAGATCCGAGTCGGATTCTTTTGTTATTTCCTATAATTCCCTTTGGAAACAAAATGAGATACAAAAAACGCTTCATTTGGGTCATATTCGATCTTTTCCCAATTTTCGCAAGTCTACTCATCAATATATCTTCTCTTTTCAAAATTGCTGCAAGTAGTATCAACTCTTTTTAAATTCACTCACTTTTGCATCTTCATTTGCTTCTCTCTTCATGATTTTTTTACTGGATTTGGGAGTTGTTCTCTTTCTTAAACTAAAAAAATTGATTAGGATAACGTCCCATAATACAAGACGCGTGTAAAGAAAGTTAAACATGAATGGAACCCATAATGTGCCACCAACCACCCCGATTTAGAGTCGGGCGGTGCAAAGATAAAATAATAATATCACGCGTCTGTCAGAGAATCTCTCTCTCTCTCTCTCTCTCTCACAGATCATGTGGAGGGAGAGGGTCCCACGTTAACATTTGTAGCATCTAAGCATTTTTTTGAAGAATCAAACAACATAATCCTATTACATGTAGCAATATAATGAAATTAAAAGTGGTGCGCAGAAGAGGAAGAACAAACCAACATGAAGCATTGGTAAAGGAAAAAAAAAAACAAGGCACATAGGAGTATAAACGAATCAGTTAAGTCAAAATAGAGCCTACCAATTCAATCGGTCATCATTATTCCAATGGTTGTCTCACGCAATCTATACATACCAACGTAACATGGATGTGTGTGTTTTTGTGTGCGAATGAATGGTTATTATATCCTCAAATTTTGTATCAACCTCTTCGAGATTTGACCGGTTCTTAACATGGAAGCCTAGTTGGGAAAAGATTTACGACCGAACAATGTTAATGACAAAAGGATGCAACCCGTGATGCAGCCTAGTTTATATATCCTATAGCAAAAACATAACAAATAATGCACTCAACAGTAAATCACACGCGACTCGAATTTCGAGTCCATTAAGAAATCCACAAAAGTTGAGAAGATGGAAGTAAACTCAAAAAGGTGAAATAATTAAAACGAGAAGACACTCACCAATTTTCCGATTAAATTGTCGAGCAGATTATTTAAGTGCTTCAGGCAACACGAAACCAGCTTCTCAAAGAAATTCAACTGCAAAACGAAGAGGGACAAATTAGGAAATATACTAATTTAATTTCAAGTAATCAAAATAAGAAAGAAATCAGCACGGCACATATCAGATCAGTACTTTCGAACAATTAGTTTGAGGCAGTGGTGGAGACAACATGGAGTTAGGGGGTGACATGGATCCCCCAACATTTTTTAAATACTTATTATTTTATATAAGATTTATAAATTCTCGTCTATATATGGTATAGTGCATACCGGTCCCCATGACATGAAATCTTGGTTCCGGCAATTGTTTCAAGGGTGCGGATGTAATTACCGATACATACTATAGGGACCTTAAAGTTATTTTAGCATACATTATGGGTGTAAATGTAATTTCCCAAAATAATTAACTTACACGAAATAAAAGAACCAATTACACCCAATCTGCAAACTGGACCCAATAATCTAGGCCCAAGTGCCAAGTTAAACCCACTAAGCTGAATTATTAGCCCAAAAAAAAAAAAAAAAATCAGTAAAGACAAATCGAGATGTCAAACATCACGTGTCCAATTAGTTCACGTGCAACAACACATCATCATCCGAAGACATCACAAAAAGCATGCCCTAATAATCCATCCATTTATTTTTTGGGTCATGCAATATATCATGTATTCCCTTACACTAAATCGCTATAAATACAAGATTATTGATACAGTAATCCATCGACTCAATAATCAAGAAGAAGAATAATAAAAATAATAATACATATACATAGTTATAATAAGAATATATATATATATATATATATATAATGAAGATCTCGAAAATGAGTTGTCTTATGATAGTATACATAACCTTATTCTGTGCTAACATAACCCCAATGGTATACGCGGAGTGCCAAGGGGATCTCAATGCTCTTTCCCAACAATGTTATAAATATGTCGAAATATCGGGTCCGAAAGAAAATCCGTCTCAAGAATGTTGCAAAGTTGTCCAAGGTCTCGATGTACCATGCATGTGCCTGAATTTCAGTAAAGTTTTTGGGCGATTTTTTAGCCTCGAGAAAGCAGTCTTTGTGTTACGATTTTGTGGCAAATCCCTCGCACCGGGAACTAAATGTGGTGGTAAGAATTTTTTCATTATTAATTTTTTTTTTTTTAAATCTCCACCACCATATGTATATATATATATATAGATAAAGCAAGCCTACTTATACAGCAATCCACCCCCATAATTTGTGTTCTAATTATGGATTTTCATGTGTTGGTGCAGACTATATAATTCCACCAAGGCAGGGTAGATAGAGATCGGCGTTGATGAAAGAACTGAGTTATGGTGATCAGTTACTCCAAATTAATTTAGTATTTATCTATATCTATATCTATATATAATAAATGATAGTATTTTCATTTTATGATTTTTCATGAGATCGATCGTGTATGCAAGGCAAGTATTATATCTAAATACAAATATTTTGTCTCTGAATTAAAAACAAAAATCAAATAAATAACCAAAATCAAATATAATGTTGTCAAAGTACGTAGTTTGAAGAATTAAGATAAATAATTAAACCCATTAGAAACATACGCTAGAATCTACCAGTACCTGTGGCATGCATGCATGCACACTTGATTCATTGTTCTACATTATTACTACTGCATATTACACATGCATACTCTCTCTCTCTCTCTCTCTCTAGCTCTCTCTTCTCTCTCTAGATATATTTCGCTCTCTAAGATCTGACTTTGACAAATTCATCACCACCAATACCCATGTCGCGAGCAGCTAAACCAGCTTCAAAGAAGATCTTCACAGCACTCTCCATGAATTCTTTCCCTTCTCTCACAGTCATGTTTTTTCCAAAGTTATCAAGCTTACTTCCCAATATATCTTCTCCCTTCAAAACCGCAGCAAGTTGTATGAGCTCTTGTTGGAACTGACTCACTTTTGCATCTTCATTTGCTTCACTCTCCCTGATTTTCTCCGGATATGGAAGTTGTTCTTTTTTTTTTTTTTTTTTTTTTTTTTAATTAACAAGCAACAAAATATATTAGACAAAAAAATTATTATTATTATTAATGATTTATTATAAGGTTGAAATTAATTACAAGAAAGAAAGTTGTATAATATATACTAACCAGGGCAATCAGTTCTAGGGTGGGTGAGTTTTCCAAGAATTCCTTCAAAAGTTCCGGCCCATTCCTCTCTCTTTGTAAGTGGCGGCGATGGCAGGTTGAATATCTTCCTCACTGTCGCCGGTATCGAAGAATGTTCGTATTCCGATGTCGGGAAAGGCGAGCCGTTTGGGCCATGAACAACTGCACCATGCATTTTACCCAAAAATTAATTAGAAATTAATTAAAAAAATCATCAATTTCTTTCTTCTCAAGTTAATTCAGATATAATGATGATGTAATTATGAAGTAATTGAGAATGCATGCATGCATGCATACTGACAAATTAAAGAAATAATGACTAATTGTAAATAGGTTCTTAATTACCGGTGCCTTTCTGAATCCAAGGAGAGATGGCAATAGTGGGAACCCTAACTCCCAACCTATCGAACTTGAAGAAGAAGGGTTCGGACCCCACAATGCCATCTGGGCTCGGCACTCCAACGTTAGGTGTGGGCACGTGATCATAAAAGCCGCCATGCTCATCGTACGTGATCAGTAATAGGGTTTCGTTCCACTGCGGACTAGCCCTCAGAGTCTCGTACACCTCCTTCACTAACAATTGGCCCTGATACACGTCGTGCGACGGGTGGTCGTCGTTTGCGGGGTTCGCCTTAGAGTCCATGTACCGCTGCTCCAACACAACATATCCCGGGAGTTTGCCCTTCTTGGCGTCGCTCTTGAAGAACCAGCCGTAGGGCCGGAACTTGAAGATGTACTTGACCTTCCTGAGGCTTCTGTAGAAGAGGGTGGCCGGAATATTCTGGAAGTATATTTTGAAAGATACTCCGGCGTCATCCAAATCATCAAAGATGGTGCGCTGTGGGTAGCCCTTGAGGAGCATCGAGATTATATGGGAGGTGGCACCGTGGGAGGTGCCGGAATGCACGTACAGTCGGTTGGGCTGCGTGGATGCCGGCACCGACGCAAACCACCTATCAAATACCGCGAACTCCGATACCAAAGACTTGTACACTGCAACCTGCAGCAAGTACACACACACACACACATGTTAATTAAAGACATCATTTTTAATGTATTGTAGTCATGATAATGTTAGTAACAAAAACTGACAAGAGTTTTACGAAGTTGGATATATATATATTTCACTTGATTAATTAATTATCCTGCGTTTGCGATCACTTGATGATTCAAACAAAAAAAAATTGCTATATTTGAAAAGAAAAGAAAACAAACAAACATAAACATTTTTTTTTTTAAATGAATAAAGATCGAGAAGAGAAATGAACCTTATCGGGTTGGAAACCGTTCATGACATTTTGAGTCATGTCCGGGTCCTCCATCGAAAAAGCTTGTTGAGCAAACCCATTCATCGGGGGCGGGATCGCGGAGGTGTCGTCCGACCCGAATACTTGTTCCCTAATGGCCTGGAATGAGTGGCCCGGATCAGGGTCAACATAGTGTGCTTGGTCGCCGAATACGACCCGACGTGAATTAGGGTCGGTTGCGTTGATCAGGTTCGATTTGGCAGAGACGTCAACTCCATCAATTTCGGGGTTCAGTTGCTTGAACCAGCCAAGCATGTGGTCGAAAGATCTGTTCTCCATAACGAGAACGACTACAGTTCTAACGGGGCTTCCATTGATGCAGTAGTGGCACTGGGTTAATACGAGAAAAAACAAGAAGATTATTTTCAACATTGATATGTATGTATGTATGTATTGGTTTTCTTATTTTTAAGATACTAATAATGAGTAAGTATTGTATTTCCATGCAGAGTCTGCATGCATGGTTTTTATAGGCGGCCGGGATGTTCTTTACGTTACGTAAAAAACATCTAATTTTTTTTTTTATTGTGTTGACAAATTGGATGCCGCCACGTGTACCTTTAAATTCCTCCACATGGTCTATTAGAGAATATGTACACTTTTGCATCATTAATTAGTGACTAAGCTAAGTATTACCTTTAATGATCATAATTAATTAAGCATTTTGTGACCAGGGAAAAAAAATATATATATAGGCATGCTGATTTGGCAAAGGACACCCTCCCCACAAGTCCCACTACCCTACTATTTCCCAAGGTTGCAAAAGCTGAGAATCAGATCCGAGTCGGATTCTTTTGTTATTTCCTATAATTCCCTTTGGAAACAAAATGAGATACAAAAAACGCTTCATTTGGGTCATATTCGATCTTTTCCCAATTTTCGCAAGTCTACTCATCAATATATCTTCTCTTTTCAAAATTGCTGCAAGTAGTATCAACTCTTTTTAAATTCACTCACTTTTGCATCTTCATTTGCTTCTCTCTTCATGATTTTTTTACTGGATTTGGGAGTTGTTCTCTTTCTTAAACTAAAAAAATTGATTAGGATAACGTCCCATAATACAAGACGCGTGTAAAGAAAGTTAAACATGAATGGAACCCATAATGTGCCACCAACCACCCCGATTTAGAGTCGGGCGGTGCAAAGATAAAATAATAATATCACGCGTCTGTCAGAGAATCTCTCTCTCTCTCTCTCTCTCTCACAGATCATGTGGAGGGAGAGGGTCCCACGTTAACATTTGTAGCATCTAAGCATTTTTTTGAAGAATCAAACAACATAATCCTATTACATGTAGCAATATAATGAAATTAAAAGTGGTGCGCAGAAGAGGAAGAACAAACCAACATGAAGCATTGGTAAAGGAAAAAAAAAAACAAGGCACATAGGAGTATAAACGAATCAGTTAAGTCAAAATAGAGCCTACCAATTCAATCGGTCATCATTATTCCAATGGTTGTCTCACGCAATCTATACATACCAACGTAACATGGATGTGTGTGTTTTTGTGTGCGAATGAATGGTTATTATATCCTCAAATTTTGTATCAACCTCTTCGAGATTTGACCGGTTCTTAACATGGAAGCCTAGTTGGGAAAAGATTTACGACCGAACAATGTTAATGACAAAAGGATGCAACCCGTGATGCAGCCTAGTTTATATATCCTATAGCAAAAACATAACAAATAATGCACTCAACAGTAAATCACACGCGACTCGAATTTCGAGTCCATTAAGAAATCCACAAAAGTTGAGAAGATGGAAGTAAACTCAAAAAGGTGAAATAATTAAAACGAGAAGACACTCACCAATTTTCCGATTAAATTGTCGAGCAGATTATTTAAGTGCTTCAGGCAACACGAAACCAGCTTCTCAAAGAAATTCAACTGCAAAACGAAGAGGGACAAATTAGGAAATATACTAATTTAATTTCAAGTAATCAAAATAAGAAAGAAATCAGCACGGCACATATCAGATCAGTACTTTCGAACAATTAGTTTGAGGCAGTGGTGGAGACAACATGGAGTTAGGGGGTGACATGGATCCCCCAACATTTTTTAAATACTTATTATTTTATATAAGATTTATAAATTCTCGTCTATATATGGTATAGTGCATACCGGTCCCCATGACATGAAATCTTGGTTCCGGCAATTGTTTCAAGGGTGCGGATGTAATTACCGATACATACTATAGGGACCTTAAAGTTATTTTAGCATACATTATGGGTGTAAATGTAATTTCCCAAAATAATTAACTTACACGAAATAAAAGAACCAATTACACCCAATCTGCAAACTGGACCCAATAATCTAGGCCCAAGTGCCAAGTTAAACCCACTAAGCTGAATTATTAGCCCAAAAAAAAAAAAAAAAATCAGTAAAGACAAATCGAGATGTCAAACATCACGTGTCCAATTAGTTCACGTGCAACAACACATCATCATCCGAAGACATCACAAAAAGCATGCCCTAATAATCCATCCATTTATTTTTTGGGTCATGCAATATATCATGTATTCCCTTACACTAAATCGCTATAAATACAAGATTATTGATACAGTAATCCATCGACTCAATAATCAAGAAGAAGAATAATAAAAATAATAATACATATACATAGTTATAATAAGAATATATATATATATATATATATATAATGAAGATCTCGAAAATGAGTTGTCTTATGATAGTATACATAACCTTATTCTGTGCTAACATAACCCCAATGGTATACGCGGAGTGCCAAGGGGATCTCAATGCTCTTTCCCAACAATGTTATAAATATGTCGAAATATCGGGTCCGAAAGAAAATCCGTCTCAAGAATGTTGCAAAGTTGTCCAAGGTCTCGATGTACCATGCATGTGCCTGAATTTCAGTAAAGTTTTTGGGCGATTTTTTAGCCTCGAGAAAGCAGTCTTTGTGTTACGATTTTGTGGCAAATCCCTCGCACCGGGAACTAAATGTGGTGGTAAGAATTTTTTCATTATTAATTTTTTTTTTTTTAAATCTCCACCACCATATGTATATATATATATATAGATAAAGCAAGCCTACTTATACAGCAATCCACCCCCATAATTTGTGTTCTAATTATGGATTTTCATGTGTTGGTGCAGACTATATAATTCCACCAAGGCAGGGTAGATAGAGATCGGCGTTGATGAAAGAACTGAGTTATGGTGATCAGTTACTCCAAATTAATTTAGTATTTATCTATATCTATATCTATATATAATAAATGATAGTATTTTCATTTTATGATTTTTCATGAGATCGATCGTGTATGCAAGGCAAGTATTATATCTAAATACAAATATTTTGTCTCTGAATTAAAAACAAAAATCAAATAAATAACCAAAATCAAATATAATGTTGTCAAAGTACGTAGTTTGAAGAATTAAGATAAATAATTAAACCCATTAGAAACATACGCTAGAATCTACCAGTACCTGTGGCATGCATGCATGCACACTTGATTCATTGTTCTACATTATTACTACTGCATATTACACATGCATACTCTCTCTCTCTCTCTCTCTCTAGCTCTCTCTTCTCTCTCTAGATATATTTCGCTCTCTAAGATCTGACTTTGACAAATTCATCACCACCAATACCCATGTCGCGAGCAGCTAAACCAGCTTCAAAGAAGATCTTCACAGCACTCTCCATGAATTCTTTCCCTTCTCTCACAGTCATGTTTTTTCCAAAGTTATCAAGCTTACTTCCCAATATATCTTCTCCCTTCAAAACCGCAGCAAGTTGTATGAGCTCTTGTTGGAACTGACTCACTTTTGCATCTTCATTTGCTTCACTCTCCCTGATTTTCTCCGGATATGGAAGTTGTTCTTTTTTTTTTTTTTTTTTTTTTTTTTAATTAACAAGCAACAAAATATATTAGACAAAAAAATTATTATTATTATTAATGATTTATTATAAGGTTGAAATTAATTACAAGAAAGAAAGTTGTATAATATATACTAACCAGGGCAATCAGTTCTAGGGTGGGTGAGTTTTCCAAGAATTCCTTCAAAAGTTCCGGCCCATTCCTCTCTCTTTGTAAGTGGCGGCGATGGCAGGTTGAATATCTTCCTCACTGTCGCCGGTATCGAAGAATGTTCGTATTCCGATGTCGGGAAAGGCGAGCCGTTTGGGCCATGAACAACTGCACCATGCATTTTACCCAAAAATTAATTAGAAATTAATTAAAAAAATCATCAATTTCTTTCTTCTCAAGTTAATTCAGATATAATGATGATGTAATTATGAAGTAATTGAGAATGCATGCATGCATGCATACTGACAAATTAAAGAAATAATGACTAATTGTAAATAGGTTCTTAATTACCGGTGCCTTTCTGAATCCAAGGAGAGATGGCAATAGTGGGAACCCTAACTCCCAACCTATCGAACTTGAAGAAGAAGGGTTCGGACCCCACAATGCCATCTGGGCTCGGCACTCCAACGTTAGGTGTGGGCACGTGATCATAAAAGCCGCCATGCTCATCGTACGTGATCAGTAATAGGGTTTCGTTCCACTGCGGACTAGCCCTCAGAGTCTCGTACACCTCCTTCACTAACAATTGGCCCTGATACACGTCGTGCGACGGGTGGTCGTCGTTTGCGGGGTTCGCCTTAGAGTCCATGTACCGCTGCTCCAACACAACATATCCCGGGAGTTTGCCCTTCTTGGCGTCGCTCTTGAAGAACCAGCCGTAGGGCCGGAACTTGAAGATGTACTTGACCTTCCTGAGGCTTCTGTAGAAGAGGGTGGCCGGAATATTCTGGAAGTATATTTTGAAAGATACTCCGGCGTCATCCAAATCATCAAAGATGGTGCGCTGTGGGTAGCCCTTGAGGAGCATCGAGATTATATGGGAGGTGGCACCGTGGGAGGTGCCGGAATGCACGTACAGTCGGTTGGGCTGCGTGGATGCCGGCACCGACGCAAACCACCTATCAAATACCGCGAACTCCGATACCAAAGACTTGTACACTGCAACCTGCAGCAAGTACACACACACACACACATGTTAATTAAAGACATCATTTTTAATGTATTGTAGTCATGATAATGTTAGTAACAAAAACTGACAAGAGTTTTACGAAGTTGGATATATATATATTTCACTTGATTAATTAATTATCCTGCGTTTGCGATCACTTGATGATTCAAACAAAAAAAAATTGCTATATTTGAAAAGAAAAGAAAACAAACAAACATAAACATTTTTTTTTTTAAATGAATAAAGATCGAGAAGAGAAATGAACCTTATCGGGTTGGAAACCGTTCATGACATTTTGAGTCATGTCCGGGTCCTCCATCGAAAAAGCTTGTTGAGCAAACCCATTCATCGGGGGCGGGATCGCGGAGGTGTCGTCCGACCCGAATACTTGTTCCCTAATGGCCTGGAATGAGTGGCCCGGATCAGGGTCAACATAGTGTGCTTGGTCGCCGAATACGACCCGACGTGAATTAGGGTCGGTTGCGTTGATCAGGTTCGATTTGGCAGAGACGTCAACTCCATCAATTTCGGGGTTCAGTTGCTTGAACCAGCCAAGCATGTGGTCGAAAGATCTGTTCTCCATAACGAGAACGACTACAGTTCTAACGGGGCTTCCATTGATGCAGTAGTGGCACTGGGTTAATACGAGAAAAAACAAGAAGATTATTTTCAACATTGATATGTATGTATGTATGTATTGGTTTTCTTATTTTTAAGATACTAATAATGAGTAAGTATTGTATTTCCATGCAGAGTCTGCATGCATGGTTTTTATAGGCGGCCGGGATGTTCTTTACGTTACGTAAAAAACATCTAATTTTTTTTTTTATTGTGTTGACAAATTGGATGCCGCCACGTGTACCTTTAAATTCCTCCACATGGTCTATTAGAGAATATGTACACTTTTGCATCATTAATTAGTGACTAAGCTAAGTATTACCTTTAATGATCATAATTAATTAAGCATTTTGTGACCAGGGAAAAAAAATATATATATAGGCATGCTGATTTGGCAAAGGACACCCTCCCCACAAGTCCCACTACCCTACTATTTCCCAAGGTTGCAAAAGCTGAGAATCAGATCCGAGTCGGATTCTTTTGTTATTTCCTATAATTCCCTTTGGAAACAAAATGAGATACAAAAAACGCTTCATTTGGGTCATATTCGATCTTTTCCCAATTTTCGCAAGTCTACTCATCAATATATCTTCTCTTTTCAAAATTGCTGCAAGTAGTATCAACTCTTTTTAAATTCACTCACTTTTGCATCTTCATTTGCTTCTCTCTTCATGATTTTTTTACTGGATTTGGGAGTTGTTCTCTTTCTTAAACTAAAAAAATTGATTAGGATAACGTCCCATAATACAAGACGCGTGTAAAGAAAGTTAAACATGAATGGAACCCATAATGTGCCACCAACCACCCCGATTTAGAGTCGGGCGGTGCAAAGATAAAATAATAATATCACGCGTCTGTCAGAGAATCTCTCTCTCTCTCTCTCTCTCTCACAGATCATGTGGAGGGAGAGGGTCCCACGTTAACATTTGTAGCATCTAAGCATTTTTTTGAAGAATCAAACAACATAATCCTATTACATGTAGCAATATAATGAAATTAAAAGTGGTGCGCAGAAGAGGAAGAACAAACCAACATGAAGCATTGGTAAAGGAAAAAAAAAAACAAGGCACATAGGAGTATAAACGAATCAGTTAAGTCAAAATAGAGCCTACCAATTCAATCGGTCATCATTATTCCAATGGTTGTCTCACGCAATCTATACATACCAACGTAACATGGATGTGTGTGTTTTTGTGTGCGAATGAATGGTTATTATATCCTCAAATTTTGTATCAACCTCTTCGAGATTTGACCGGTTCTTAACATGGAAGCCTAGTTGGGAAAAGATTTACGACCGAACAATGTTAATGACAAAAGGATGCAACCCGTGATGCAGCCTAGTTTATATATCCTATAGCAAAAACATAACAAATAATGCACTCAACAGTAAATCACACGCGACTCGAATTTCGAGTCCATTAAGAAATCCACAAAAGTTGAGAAGATGGAAGTAAACTCAAAAAGGTGAAATAATTAAAACGAGAAGACACTCACCAATTTTCCGATTAAATTGTCGAGCAGATTATTTAAGTGCTTCAGGCAACACGAAACCAGCTTCTCAAAGAAATTCAACTGCAAAACGAAGAGGGACAAATTAGGAAATATACTAATTTAATTTCAAGTAATCAAAATAAGAAAGAAATCAGCACGGCACATATCAGATCAGTACTTTCGAACAATTAGTTTGAGGCAGTGGTGGAGACAACATGGAGTTAGGGGGTGACATGGATCCCCCAACATTTCTTAAATACTTATTATTTTATATAAGATTTATAAATTCTCGTCTATATATGGTATAAAAAAAAAAAATCAGTAAAGACAAATTGAGATGTCAAAAATCACGTGCTCCAATTAGTTCACACTTCACATGCAACAACACATCATCAATCAGAAGACATCACAAAAAACATGCATTTTATTTTTTTTGGGTCATGCAATAAAGCATGTATGTATTTCCCTTACACCAAATCCCTATAAATACAAGATTATTGATAATGCATGCCTACTTACAGTAATCCATCGACTCAATAATCAAGAATAATAATAATAATAATATATATAATATACAATGAAGATCTCGAAAATGAGTTGTCTTATGATAGTATGCATAACCTTATTTTGTGCTAACGTTACCGCAAAGGTATACACGGAATGCCGAGGGGATGTCGATGCTCTTGCCAGACAATGTTACAGATATTTTGAAGATTCGAGTTCGAAAGAAAATCCGTCTCAAGAATGTTGCAAAGTTATCCAAGGTCTCGATGTACCATGCGTGTGCCCGTATTTCCCTAAAATTTTTCAGAGACTTCTTAGTATCAAGAAAGCTCTCGCTGCTTTACAATTTTGTGGCAACCCCCTCGCACCTGGAACTAAATGTAGTGGTAAGAATTCATATATATATAAATATATATATATATATATATATATATATATATATATATATATATATATATATATATATATATATATATATATATATATATATATATATATATATATATATATATATATATATATATATATATATATATATGTGTGTGTGTGTGTGTGTGTGTGTGTGTGTGTGTGTGTGTAGTAGTTTTTGTTCTCTAATTATAGGACAACTATAAATTTTAAATTACAAGTTTTGATTGCTTACTTTTATGGATTTTCATGTGTTGTTGCAGACAATACAATTCCACCAAGGACGGGTAAAGATCGCCGTTGATGAAAGAACTGAGTTATGGTGATCGATCGTATTTAATAAATTATTATAAATGATCATATTTTCACTTTATGATTTTTGATGAGATGTATGCAAATTGCAAGCCAAGTATTATATCTTACAAATATTTGAGTCTCTGAATTAATAAGAAAAATCTAATAAATAACCAGAATCAAAATGTTGTCAAAGTACGTAGTTTGAAGAATTAAGATAAACAATATATCAGTTAAAACCCATTAGAAAAAGATGCATGCTAGATTAATACTTAATAGACAGAAAAAATTAACCTTAATATAAAGTAATTAATAAGGCAATGTGAGATTACCAACTATTCACATAAAACTCAACTTAGTACATCTTCATTTGCTTCTCTCTCCCTGATTTTCTCCGGATTTGGAAGTTATTCTGTTTCTTTTTTTTATTTATTTTTAATTATTAACTAGCAACAAAATATATTAGACAAAAAAAATGGATTTTATAATTAACTATTATTATTAATAATCATTTATAAGGTTGAAATTAATTACAAGAAAGTTGTATAATACTAACCAGGGCAATCAGTTCTTGGGTGGCTGAGTATTCGAAGAATTCCTTCAAAAGTTCTGGCCCATTCCTCTCTCTTTGTAAGAGGCTGCCATGTGGCCGCTATCGAAGAATGTTCGTATTCCGATGCCTTTCTATACTTGTACATCTATACTTGTACTGATTGAGGGGAGGTTCGAAGAGTGGGAACTATATTCTCGAGCCTCCGTAACAGCTCGTCACACGGAATGCTACTTCCTTCTAATTTCTCTTGCGTAAATTTCGGTATAAGCTTTACAACATCACAGCCTTCGGATACATCACACAAACACGTTAAGATAGTAGAAGTAATTTCAGAATCAAGAACAACCCCCGAGGCAGCCATTTCGTGTAGCAAATCGATTATCTCATCCGATTTTCCATCCGCCCTAAACCCTTTGAGTAAAGAATCGTAAACAAAAATATCCACCGGAAAACCAAATTCCTTCATTCTTTTGAAGAAACTTGTAGCCTCGTCCATAAGCCCTAATTTCGAGAACCTATTAATCAGCATCGAAAAAGTCCAGGAATCTGGATGAAGACCCCTGCTCTGCATATCGGCCAGTAACTCGTTTGCAGACTGAATGTCCCCTGCTTTAATGGTGGATTCGATGATAATGTTGTACGAGGCTACATCGGGGGCACAGCCTCCCTCGAGCATATCTGTAAATAAAGCTCGCGCTTGCTCTAAACTACTCTCCTTGCACAAGGCAGCCATCAATATGCTGTAGTCGTACGATGTGGGAATAGGACCACATTTTCTCATTTTAGTGAAAACACCTTTCGCGACGTTTATTAAGCCGCATCTGCATAGACCGTCTATAAAAGCACTATAAGATCTTGAATCCGGAACGAGCCCCAGATCTATAAACTCCCTCCACAAGTTCATAGCTTTCGTGACATTTCCTATTTTCAGATAAGCTCCGATTAGCACCGTGTACGGTGCAACATCCGTTGGTTTCTTCTGTTTAGACATCTCACGGTTAATTTTTTCCGCTTTTTCAAGAAGGCCTTTGCTGCCCATTCCTTGGACAACCGTACTAACAGTATACGAATCGGGCTCCACGTGTTTCTTATTCGACATCATTGAATCGAAAAGTTTTTCAGCGATGTCAGCTTTTCCAAGATCAAATAATCCTCTCAGTAAAGTATTATAAGTTACAATATCGGGTTTTTTATCCTTCTTCACCATGATTTCAAGAATCTTGAAAGCTTCATCAGAAAGTCCCGCCTTGCACAATCCGTCAATAAGGACATTGTACGTTATATTAGTAGGCTCTTCGCCCTTTTTCAACATGAAATTAAATAATTCAACGGCTTTTTCAGCCTTACCAAATTGAAAAATCCCGCCAATCATGCCCGTAAACGTGACAACGTCGGGGCGAATCCCTTCTTTTATCATATCATTGAACAATCGTTTCACTTCTTTCAAATTTCCCTTCTTGCAATGACCACGCATCAAACACGAGTAAGTAACTATATCCGGAGAAATACCTTTGCCCAACATCTCATTCAAAAGTTCCTTCGATCTGTCGACATCTCCTTTACTACAGAAACCATTTATAAGAGTGTTGTACAAGAAAACATCTGGCTCCAATCCCTTCGTTTTCATTTCATCCAACAACCCCATTGCTTTATCCACTTGAACCTCCGTAAAATGAGCATCGATCAGAACACTATACGTAATCAAATTTGGAGATATATTTGCACATTCCATCCTTTTCTTCACACTCACAGCTCTGTCTAATTTCCTCTCCCGGCAAAATCCTTTTATCAACGTATTGAAACTAACTATATCCGCAGACACCGAATTTCTACTCATTTCATCCAAGAACACCTCGGCCTTAGCGGCAAATCCACTACAACAAAAACCATTCAACACGACATTCGCAACATACACGTTAACGCTATACCCGTGCTTCAAAATCAACCCAATTACCCCTAGAGCCAATTGGGGAGCAGAGAAATGCACCAAGCAATCGACCAAAGCGGATAACGACAAATACCTAGGTGAAGCACCAGCTGCGGTCATTTTCTTGTAAACAGCAAAAGCCATTGTGTACTCTTTGTTCTTGGCAAGAGTTTGCAAAAGGAGATCGCTCGTGGGCCCCGAAGGGACGAGGCCCGTGTCTACGGTTTCCTCGAAAAACGATACAGCTTTCCTTAAATTGACAATGGAGTTAGGTTTTTGACACAGAGATTCAATTCTGGTTTCTACAATGTTTGATTCTTGGTTTGCTGAAGTGGAGAAATGGTTAAAGTGTGGTGCTGGAGTTAGAAAATGGGTTAATAGGATTACCCCTGATCGAAAATGGAAGCTAGGGTTCAAAAATCGGTTCTTTCTAGAAATTGTTAAAGCCATAACCATATCTGCTGAAAGCTTGAATACGATGTTTCTGCGTTTAGCAGCTCAAAAATCGAATATTCTAAGCAGAAACAAAAAAAAATTCACAAACATATACGTATAGATTAAGCATATATGTAATGAATTAATGCAGAATTACGTTGCTGAAAAGGTCGAAATTACCACTTTCGATGAGGAAAAGCAACGAAGTTTGCTCTGAAGGGAAATTTGGTACAGCAGTTGTCGAAATTAACAAGTGTTGATTTTACTTCGACAAAAAATCATTTGGGATTTAGGTCACTTAATTTGAAAGTCTGCTAATAATAGCCCTAATTGGGGATTAAAAAAAATAATTATTTTTATTTTTTATTATGGGCCTAAGCATAGCCCGTGATTATGTGGGCCATGTAATTATGGGCCTAGGCGTGCTGTTGCGTTGGGCCCGATTCGGTTTTAGATTACTTTAAATTTAAATATTTATTTAATAATTTGGTGCCTATTATACCCTTTATTCATATGAACAACTGGTGCAACTTAATTTAAAAATAATATATAAATAATTTTTGAACTAATATAAAATAATATCAGACTTGATAATGTTCAGAAGAAGGGGAGGAATAATTTTCAATTCTATCGTGCCAATCACTAAACACCTACTTATTCTTAAAAGAAAAAAATGGTCAATTTAAAACATAATTTATTATAAAAAAATAAATTAAGTTATTATAAAATGATTTAAAATGATAAAAGAGTTCCTAACTTATATGTTATTTAAGAAGAAAAAATCGTTAATTTTTATATAAATTCATTGTGTTGTTAAAAATAAGGGTAACTTACAAAACCCCCCATAAACTTAGACTGAATTATAAAAAACACCTCCACCTATTTGTAATTACTAAAATCCCCCTGATCTTTGTTTCCGTCTTACACCGACCCCCGAAGGTGTGATTGTTAGGTAATCTTTTTGATATTAGGAAATATTCCTAAAAAAATGTCAATATAACACTGCAGATGTCAACAGATTGAAGGTAGTCATGCATATGATGGTTCATATTAACAATCGAGGAAGTCTAGTGGCATTGCCATGTGGAATTGAAGAAAAAAAAAGTTAATTATAAAAGGCTGCTATGGGGGTAGAGTCGGCATTTTTGGGGAATATTTTATACAAACAAAAAGATCACATGAAAAATGACAATGTAAGGGGGTCGATGTAAGAAGTAAACAAACTTTAGGGGATATTGGTAATTATCGGATAGATGAGGGTATTTTCATAATTTTGCCTAACTGTAGGGGTTTTTCATAATTTACCCTAAAAAAAATTGTAATTGAAATTAAATTTTCTCATTTATTTAAAAAAATAAGGAAACTAAATATTATCATTTTATTGGGAAACAAAAAGAATTTGACCAAGCATAGCAAAAGCAAAATTTGGTTGTATGGCTAATTGCCTAATTGGGCTTATAAAAGTTGTACCTCTGGTTGCTGATACATATAACCAGAGTACTACTGACTAATGCGCTGGCTCTGTCACATTTCTTTATTTAATTGTTGGACCACTGTTTATTAATTAACGCCCACTAATTTATTTAGTAATTATGTGAGCGTATAGGTACAACCTTTTGCTGCACATTGAACAACAACTAGTAATGGAGCCACGCGCTACAAAGGGTTGTACATTCTTCTTTGACACTTGTCTATGGCTTTATTCTTTACATCAAGATTATTAATATTTAACAATAATTTGCAATAATTATAAGATATGATTATAATATTTTTACATAAAGAAATATTACTATGGTAGAAAATCAATTTTCAGATTAGTCACGGCCAAAAAGTTGGTGAAAAGCAATAAAATAAAGGCTTAATTTCACTTTGCACCTTTAAAATATAGTTTTTGACAGTTTACACCCTTAACTTTTTTTTTATTGTACTTTGCACCATCGAATAATGAACTATGCATGATGTACCAGAATGAATTTTTTAATCTAATAAAAGTAATTTAATTTTTTTTTACTGTATCTTTTATGATTCCAAATGTCAAATCATTATTCATCAATCCTTTCAAAACTACAAAAACGTAAAAAGAAAAAAAATTACAGCTCATCAACATATTATATTAATTCTTTTCAAAAAAACATATTTTACAAAAAATAAAAATAACAAAAATGTCTCACAGCTATTTATATATCAAGTTATTTGAAAATTATATTTTCTTTCAATTTTTTTTCGTTAATTACAATAACAAAATTATAATGTTTTCTAGCATCCTTTATGCTCAAAATTATATTGGGTTGGTAAGAAAATAATAATTTAATTTATTATTTTGTACTAAGCGAATTAAAAAAACCAATAAAAAATGAAATTCCTTCATTAACTTTTTAATATTCAGTTCAGGGTACTTCGAGGGTGCAAAGTGTTATTAATTTGTTTAAGGGTACAAAATGCCGAAATGTTACATTTCAGGGTGCAAAGTGGAATTAAATCCAAAATAAATAATGGAAATCAGATACTAATTAACAAAGTACTTAAGTAGTAACAGAGTAATGGTATTTACTCCCCCCACCCCCCCTACCCCCACCCCCACCCCCACCCCCACCCCCACCCCCACCCCCACCCCCACCCCCACCCCCCAACCCATCCACCTCATTTTTCATAAACACAAACAACAAAAAACAAAAGGGAAAGGACTTGTGAAGAAGAAAAAGCAGGTTGCTGTTTCTGTTGCTATTTGCTACCTCCATTTATTTGTTCGAAACGATTGAAAAGGAAAAAAAACCCAGTTTCAGTTGTTCAATCCACCCCCATTGTGTAGATCCTCCTCAGACCGTGTTGGCTGAGTTCGATCCGGGTCGACCCGGTGTCCGAATCGCAGCTGAGATGTAACTCGACTGCAGAAAGGAGGAAAAGTAAGGGAAATGTCGGGTTCTCTTGCCACATTTGAACGCCCTCGTGTTGTGAACTCGAATACGGTAATTTAATTTTTATATTTTTTTTTTGTTAACCCCGATTTTTATGAGGTTTACTGTGTGAGTTGAAGGAAAAGAAAAGGATGTTGAATGTTTTCATAGTCAAGTGTAGTCAAGGAAAATCGATTTCAATTCGTGGTTTTTTTGTTCTTTCTATATATAGGCGTGTTTGATATGATGGGTTTTGGTGTAAATCTTGATGCATTTCGTTTTCTTTTAATGATTTTCAGATATTCAAGAGTGGACATCTGCTCATATCTTCGAAAGGTTAGTAGTTATTTCGGACTCGAGAATTGGATAGTCTTACAATTTGGATCGAGTATGTGGCACAAGAGAGTGGTGGTTATGCAAATTAAGATATTCCTGCTGAGTGTATATGGTATCGAGAATTTGACGTAAATCTCTCGACTACATGTAATGCACTGCAGCAGCAGCAATTTGATTGCGAATATGGGTTCTGATAGGAATGTATGTTTACTCGCTTTGATATTAATTGTAAGAAATTGAATGTATTATCTGAGCGCCGTCGGGCAAAAATG
Source organism: Erythranthe guttata (assembly GCF_056151865.1). Lineage (NCBI taxonomy): Eukaryota > Viridiplantae > Streptophyta > Magnoliopsida > Lamiales > Phrymaceae > Erythranthe > Erythranthe guttata. Next base: position 3,231,796 of record NC_142536.1, read on the forward strand.
ATGAGGTCGTAGCCAATGTCCAATGAGGAGAGTGTTAAACTGCATGGGCCGAATGTAGAAAGTCCATTTTGGAGTTTTATCACGTATTATATGGGGAATACGAGTTTCAGTGATAGATATTCTCTGAATACACGACTATCAAGAAACATGGATGCAATATATAAGTATAAAACAAAACCTACTTCACATGATTATATTTGTAGAAAAGTTAACCCCCCTATCGTCGTCCGGCCCAAAAATAAGATAATATTATCTTTAGTAATTTTCCCGCTCATTTTTAGATACAAAAACGCGTTGTAAGTTGTAACTCCTGTTTTACTCTAGTGCTTAGATATTGTTGTGTCGTTAGCACGCAATGTAGTTGTGGTTTGTTACATTTTAGTTTACGTGCGTTGATTTTTATTGTGATAGTTTTGATTCGATATGACATTGAAGTTATTTCCTCTATTAATTACTTTAATTATTATAACTACCTTTATAAATAAGTGGCCAGTATAATGGAATAGTAATCTAAATGGAAGTCTAATCGACCTTTGGGTATTTTATCCTTCGATGTAGGGCAAAATGGCCGAACCATGCATTACTCAACATCATTTTTACTCATTCATCCTGTAGATTTAGGCTATAATTATTCATGGAGTAGTGGTCAGGAGAAAGTGCATATTTTATTGAGGAAATATAATCCGTGAACTCCACCTCACGTGGAATGGAAATTGCAATGTTTTTTAGTTTATATTTTTTCGAGTTAATATGAATTGTCTTCTATTTCATGTATTTTAATCCAATAAATATTTCTTGGAATAAATGAGTGGGTATTTCTTTACTTTTATGGATTCTCGTTCATGTCTGATCGTTATTATGGTACAATAAATAAAGTAGCAGCCGAGATAGAAAAGTGAGTTGATTTAAGTGCGCACATTTGATTATTATGGTACAATAAATGAAGGATCATCATTAGCTTCCACCCTTCGTTTTGATAGATGCACATGTAAAACGATGCTCTTCTTGTTCTCGTTTTGTTGATGACATATTTTACTTGACCACTACTTCTTGCAGGGTTAGGATGGACGTCTTGGAAGAAGCGATGGTTTATCCTGACACGCACCTCTTTGGTTTTTTTCAAGAATGATCCTGTAACGTTTGTTCACATTTTCATTTTCCCTTTCATTTGATGTGCTTTGTACTTTAGTTAATTCAGCTGTTTGTTAGTTATGTTATACAGTTGTTTTCAAGCAGTTTGATGTTACATTTATTTGCTCCAATTTTAAATTGATATCTTGTTGCCACGAGTATGAAGAACTTCATTTTTCATGCAGAGTGCACTTCCGCAACGTGGTGGTGAAGTGAATCTGACTTTGGGTGGCATTGATTTGAACAATTCAGGAAGGTATGAATAAATGCTCTCTCGTCCTCTCTTATTGTTTTTATGTGTCGCGTGCTATGTCATTAATTTCTCTCTTTATGTAGTGTTGTAGTGAGAGAAGACAAGAAGCTGCTGACTGTTTTGTTTCCTGATGGGCGTGATGGACGAGCATTTACTCTTAAGGTGAATAAAAGATTACACATCCTTTTTAATTCTTTTTTGTTTGTCGGTCCTCTCTTTTTAAATATTTATGCATTCCCTCCATTTGTATTTTACCTCTGTTTGGATTGTAATAAATCTGCTGTGATACCCTTTCTATTTATAATTTCAGGCGGAAACATCCGAGGACTTGTATGAGTGGAAGACAGCCCTTGAGCATGCTCTTGCACAAGCACCAAGTGCTGCTCTTGTGATGGGACATAATGGCATATTTAGAAGTGATACTAATGATACCGCTGAAGGATCGTTCCATCAATGTTTGTAGCTACTATTACGACTTCCATGTTTTTAATAAATACTGCTTTGGAGCTTTTTCATAAAGATTCCCCTCTCCGTCTTGTATTGCATGGCATAAGTACACAGATCTTAATGAATTTTCCTTATGATACAGGGAGGGAAAAACGGCCAGTTAAATCTTTGGTTGTTGGACGTCCGATTTTGCTTGCATTAGAAGATATAGATGGAGCGCCATCTTTCCTGGAAAAAGCACTTCAGTTTCTTGAGAAGCATGGTAAGATTTCTTAGTTTTTTCTTTCAAATCTGGCATTGCCTGGATATCGAGTGTACAAATACAATTTCAGTTTGATTGTATTTGTGGCTGAAGATGAGGGATAATATTTGATATGATTCGTCGAATCCATATTATGATGTTCCGATTATTTCCTCAGGAAAGCAAATATTTGATGATGTAGAAGTATTTATTTCGCTATTTTCACGTGGTATTCTAATTAAACCTGATATCTTTAACAGGAATTAAAGTAGAAGGAATTCTGCGACAGTCCGCAGACGTAGAAGAAGTGCACCGACGAGTTCAAGAATATGAACAAGGTTTTGCTTCGTTTAAGTATACGTGACTGAAGATATTGTTTCTTTTTCTATGATGGCAGTTAATTAGTCTGGATTAGGTTTTTCTATTTTCATACAATTTTCGGCTGGTTATATTCTTAAAAAGTACTTTCGCATAAACAAACATTGCTGATTAATTTCGTATATGAAATACCTTCATTCACTTGGTCAATCGAAACATCATTCTCATTTCCTGCTTGTTTAAATAGATTTATACATATGGAAACAAAAGGCACCCTTAAGTTATTTTTAGTTTTCTTCTTTCTTCACCAAATGAAATAACTTGGATGATTGGATATGCAATTATTTTTTACTCGAAAGAACCAATTTGGTAGTAGTGAAGCGAAATGGAATAAATCCATATAGATGATAGTAGATCATTGCTGTATATTCGACATGGAGGACATGTTTCCCGTTAAAGCCAGATATACGAGGACTCCTGAAATTGAATTTTTAAATTTCTATTACCTGACATGACATGCATACCAATTTAATGATAATTGTAGGCAAGAATGAATTTGGTCCTGACGAGGATGCCCATGTCATCGGCGACTGTGTTAAGGTTTGATTGCCATTTTAGTCATTAGCTCTTCAGCTCTGGCTATATTTGACTGAATTGCTAGAGTTTGCACTGTTTCAGCATGTTCTTCGGGAGCTACCTTCATCGCCTGTTCCTGCATCCTGCTGCACTGCTTTGTTGGAAGCCTACAGTAAGTTTCAGCTACATCATTTACCCCAGATGTTTATGCCAAATTTACTATGATATGTGATCGAGTACTGTGCAAAAAGTGGCTTTTATTTTGTGAATAACTTAATTTCTTTGTGGCTGTGTTGAGAAGAAATGGATCGGAAGGAAGCTCGGCTGAATGCAATGCACTCTGCTATACAGGAAACATTTCCGGAACCTAATAGGCGCCTCTTACAGAGGTACACTGGGACAACACTTGCTTCGAAAGAATTCTGTTATCACATAGCTTTGATTTAATGAATATTTTTAGTACAATTTTTTTTCTCTCTCTTAATTTTCATCTGCCTCCTGTTTGCTGTTTGTAGAATTCTTAAGATGATGCATACAATTTCGTCCCACGTTTCTGAGAATCGGATGGCTCCATCGGCAGTTGCTGCTTGTATGGCTCCGTTGCTCTTGCGCCCTCTTGTAGCTGGTGAATGTGAATTAGAGAATGATTATTACGACACCAATGGCGATAATAATTCCGCTCAGCTTCTTGCTGCTGCCAATGCTGCAAATAACGCCCAAGCAATTATTACCACACTCCTCGAGGAGTACGAGAATATTTTTGACGTATGTTATGGACAATTTTTAGTTTCTAAATTAGGAGATAAATTTCTTCTCTCCTTGTCCCCATTCTCTCACCTATTCTCTAAACGTATTCATGCTCTTTCTATAGGATGATAACCTGCACGGGTGCTCCATGTCTGCGGATTCCCATACGAATAGCAGTAGAAGTGAAGATACAAGTGATGATGAACATATTGATATAAAAGTCAATGGATATCACGATGCTGAAAACGAGGTTGACCCTGAAGCAGATTATGATCGTGACAGGAGACTCAGTGGGAAGCTAAGTGAAAGCAGTGGCTCTACTGCCAGTGATCTTTATGACTATAAGGTTCTCTCTCGAAAGTCTAAATACATGCATGCATATAACACACACACACACACACACACACACACACACACACACACACACACACACACACTCTAGCATATTTTGTGAAGTAATAATTTGATTTGTTTATTTGATTTTTGTCATCTTCCCTGATTTCTTTTGTTTCAGTGGTCATCAGTACAACTTTTCAAGAATCACTTACTTAAATTGCTCTTGGTTGCATTTGTTAATATCAGGCATTTGGCAACAACGATTCAGATGATGGATATCTCATGCAAGGTCGTACTTTGGCAACGATTAATCAAACATTGGACTCTAGAGCTCTTACCGATACTAATCTTTCAGTTAATGAGCAACTAGACCAACAGAATGAGGCATTTGCAAACACGACTGGTGCTTCTGCCGAAATTCTCGGTAACGAGTCGCAACGGTCTATGGGAGATATGTTGTCATCTATAGATCAAGAGCTTCGTCAATCTATCCCGGGACCTGAACTATTGGTTGATAAGATAATACCCAAGCTTACAAGTTCCAGTCTCGGTGCCAAGAAATCGACATTTTGGGGACGAAAAAATGTGAGTTGTTCCTTCAAACACTAATACTATTTGGCTCCATTTTTTTTATTCGACCTATGTGCTTGAGTTCTTCAATGGTCTCTATAAATAAGGATAGTCGTACCAGATTAACTACTAACTGATTATTGCTGATTGTGTGATTTGGATTTCGATATATTAAGTAGTTGAATTTTATTTGTCTGTTTATGTTTTGAACATATTGGAATGCTGATCTTTCTGTTCTTTCAGGCCACGAGAACTCCTTCAACCGAATCGATTGATTTTTCTGGAGAGGAAGAGTAAGATTATCTTCTATAGCAATTTTTTTTTTTGGTTAGCATTTTCTCATACATTGCTCATTATTTTTTTGTAGGCTTGCCATCCAGAGATTAGAGACTACAAAGAATGATTTGCGCCAGAGGATCGCAAAAGAGGTAACTATGGGCATTTTGGGAGTGTTTACGGTAACAATGTTGCTAGATAGTATTTAATTATACGATTTCAACTCTTCGTTTATGTCAGGCAAGAGGAAACGCAATTTTACAAGCTAGCTTGGAGAGAAGAAAGCAAGCTTTGCACGAGCGTCGATTGGCACTTGAACAAGATGTTAGTGTTTGTCAATCATTTTTTTTGCAATCAACATGGTTCGAAGATTCTCGTGTACCCAAGTGATTGACTTTTTTTATTTTATTTTTTTATTTTTGTTCTTTAATAGGTAGCAAGGCTAAAAGAACAGTTGCAAGCCGAGAGAGATTTACGAGCAGCTCTAGAAGTTGGTTTGAGCATGTCTTCCGGCCAATTTTCTACCTCTCGTGGCATGGATTCCAAGGTCTGTCTCTATTCTGTATCTCTCTAAGCCATCAAACAATGTTCTAATTTGTAGGTGCTGAAATATTTATTTAATTTAATAATAAGCAGACGAGGGCTGAGCTTGAGGAGATAGCTCTTGCCGAGGCAGATGTAGCCCGATTGAAACAGAAAGTTGCCGAACTTCACCATCAGCTTAATCAGCAACGTCAGCATCAGTACGCTTCTTTTTCAGATTCGACTGACCATATTCAACATGCTCCAAACCAAAATCCGCAGCAGTGAGTCGAAAACCCGTTATAATTTTATGACATTTGATTATGTTTGCCAATGATATAATCCCGAAAAAAAAAACGAATGAAGATCCACAAATTTATACAGAGAACTTGCGTCTTAACTTTTGGATCAATGTTTTATATAATTACAATTGGTACCCAAGGAGCTTAGTATACTTGTATTGTATGCAGGAAATATTTACAGCAAGATTTCGATACGACACTTGCTGTTTGTAACCACGAAAGGAAACAAAAAACCGAGGTAATTTCTTTTTCTTTTTTCTTTTTTTTTCGATCTTTTATTAATCTTATATTGCTACTCCAACTCGTGACGGTTTGCAGGAACTAACGGGGCCAGAGCTAAGAAACAATAAAGGGCAATTATCGACATCTCAAAGCACTAACAGACGAAAGCAGTTATTGGAATCAACAAACCCGAGCGACTCCAAAAGTAGCGACGCGTCCACAAGTTTATCCATCGACAATCTTTTTCCTATCGACTCTCCATCTTTACCTTCCACCTCAAGGGCAGCTGAGGTACAAAACTCAAAAAACTTATTTGCTTAGGCCTCAGCTTTATAAGTAAGATCAGCTTTTTCATTAATAAACAAAAATGCAGCAGGTGATGGAATATTCTCGGAATATTCCGGCAGCAGCAGCAGCATCCACGACACTGGTGGAGCTGACAACACGACTCGATTTCTTCAAGGAACGAAGGTCGCAGCTGATGGAACAACTCCACAGCCTCGATTTGAACTACACTTCCACACCTCAAGGTTTTGTGCATAATAAAATTTCTTCTCCTCCTTGGAACTAATTCATCTTTCTTTGCTTTTTCATTCATGTGTTTCTAGAAGAACTACCCCACCCCACCCCCACCACCCCCTTGTGAATATTCTGTCTTTTTTTTTTTTTTTTTTTTCATCTTTTTTTCTTTTTCACGTTGCAATATAGCAATGGTGTTATGTGTTTTGGTGTTTGCTGTTTTGACAATTTGAGGATTTTTTTTATTGTTTTTTAATATCATAGTTGAATACTCGATGCATTATAATGATTAATAATTTTCAATTTTTTATTTTTAAAGAATTCATCAACTGACATGATGAAATATATATATTTTTTTGATAAAATATTTGATTAATTTGCCAAGTTAATTGGTGAATTATTTGATATCATTTAATCACCTCTTGAATTCATCTAATTCTTTGAGGAATGCCATGGATAAATTAATTTAAATAAATAAAAAAGAACTAATGTAATACAAAAAATTAATATAAATAAGTTGTTTTTGGGCCTTCATTCAATATTTATAGTCCAACATAAGTAACAAAACTAAATCATTATTACAAATAATCCAGATTATTTTAATCAGAATCAACTATATGAATTTTGATGTTACGAGAAAATATAATTTGTAATTTTTTTTTTATAAAAGTGAATTAAGTCAATTAATTAAACAGTCTCATAAATATTTATTTTCACAGTATGAAAAAAGATATTTTTAATAGAAAAATAAAATGTCCAGTATTAAAGGGAATTAAAATATTAGAAACGATGTTGAGTTTAAGGATAAATATAAAATTTAATCACAAGTACTCATAACAAAGTTATTAGTCAAACGAGCACGTGCAACACAATCGCATAAATATAAGAATATGGATATTCCGCGGAACTTCACGCGCGACTGTTGAACACCGTTGCACAGCCAATAATTCATTCTAGTCAGGCTGGTGGGCCCGCCCTTTTGTGGTCGAAGCACGAAATCAATTGCTCCCCCCAATTTCCAGAATTATCTCTCTCTCTCTCTCTCTCTCTCTCTCTCTCTCACACACACACACACACACACTCACACACACGGAAGCACACAGACTCGAGAGCTTGGTTTTTCTAGTGCAGAAAAAAAAAGGCGGTGCTGATGATTGATGAAGCGTTTTCAGCTATGGCATCGTTCCGGGTAACTTTGATAAGTTTTTTTTTTTTTTTTTTTTTTTTGGCCTCTGCTCATAATACTGATTTTGATGATTACTTTTTTTGATTAATCATGTGGATTTGTGATGAATTTGCGTCTTTGTTTGTCGGAATCTGTTCCTTGTTTCCGTGTAATTTAGGGTAAAAAGGGGGATTCTGTATGTATTGTAGAAAGGTAGTTGAGGCAAACACACCTCAAGCTGTGTGTTTTTAATAATGCTATGGATATGATGATAGAAGATAAGAGCCCTTTGCACAGTAGAAGAAAAAAAACATCTAGCAGTAAATGGGTAATTTATAAGCTGCAATCGGCAATAATTTAACGAAATACTGCCCGCGTTTCGAATAATTCCGTCCCTCTAAGATGGCATGATGATGAATTGCTTGATGGACTGATGGGGGAAAGGAGAAGAAAAACTAGAGTTAAAAATATCGAGAATAGGATACGGAAATTCGTAATAATACTGGTCTATGTCGGGGAAACCTGAATTCGTGTCTCGTTTTTTATAAAGAAAATAGAGTATTTTCATTCACTGAAAATGGGGTTAGCTATGACAATCTTTTTCTTTAACTTGCACTCTCGATCTTTCTCAGCCTCGCTTTAGGCTTGTAAATCTCTTAATGTTGAGTTGGTCGGTTTGTACGTGGTTAGTTCTGTATTTATTTAGCAGAGCAGGGTTTCTAATTCTAACCAACTTGGTTTTGTTTTGCCGTTCAACCGCATTACGTCGAGAATTTTATTTAAGGATATAATTCACTCGTTATAGAAAGCAATTCACTTTTAACTACTAGGTACTTGTCGCTTTAAAAAAATGCCTGTTTGAGAATGAATTTTGTCCAACTTAATCTGGCTTTCTTGCCTCTGCAACGTCTTCGATTAAGATGGTGATTGGCTTGTTTTCGCTAGTAGATAAATGAAGCAGTCCAAATGATACGGTATTCTGAAAAGAAGTCGATCTTTAGTACAACTCGAAGTTGTTTGCATTTTACAACACTTCATCTTGTGAAATTATTCGCTCCTTCTAACACGAGTATTTCGTTGTCACAGTACTTTCTGATCCAGTAGGATAGGCAGTTGAAGATTGCAAGCCGTTAATTTCAGTTTCTTTTCAAATGAATCTTCAATTTCACGGATATATTCCTTGGTTTCGATCCAATCCAGACAAGGACATGTCATCACACGTCATGTCGACTAGCACCATACTGGAGGCACCTAAAGAGAAAGCTACCGTTTCAGCCGAATCCTGGAAATGGTCTCTCTTTTCATTCATTCCTTGGGCTAAAATTCAGTTGCCGACAACTGTCAACAGAGAGCTGAAGAAGCACGCACAGCCTCGTAGAAGCATTAACGAATCCACGACTCAGTACTCTGTTATACGCTTCAGACCATACGTTTCGAAGGTACCGTGGCATACAGGCCCAAGAGGTTTTTTGTCTCAATTATTTCCGAGATACGGGCATTACTGCGGGCCCAATTGGTCGAGTGGAAAAGACGGGGGCTCTCTTATTTGGGACAAACGCCCGATCGATTGGTTGGATTTCTGCTGCTATTGCCATGATATGGGATACGACACTCATAGCCAGGCCGAGCTTTTGAAGGCTGACCTGGCATTCTTGGACTGCTTGGAAAGGCCTCATATGACCACGAAAGGAGACCCTCAAGTTGCTTATCTTTACAAGTTTATGTGCACTTCAGGTAATAATAGCTAATAATATATATACTCGTCTGAGCTTCAGCAGCTATACTTACGTAATTCTCGGTCAATATCTAATTGATATATATATTTTTTTATTTTGTTGGGAAAAATGCAGGTCTTAGAAATATATTGATACCTTACAGACAAAGCCTCGTGAAGCTGCAATCTGGAAAGTTATTCTTCCCATATGTATGGCTGAGGCTGACGAGTATGAAATGGAAAGGATCAAATCTTGCTAAAACGACGTAATATTCGATGTTTTGAAGAATAAAGTTATGAATTGTTTAAACGGGTCTTATTCAGTTATGTCAGTGAATTTCACCTACCGACTCGGTCGGTGTTGTAAATACTGTAAATTTTATGAGTCGTTACTGTCCAGTACTTTCTCGTCGGTTTCTTTTCTTAGTAGTGAATTGAGGTTAAGATAGTCTTTGATCATTTCAATTCCACATCACTTCTTGTATTATATCAGATGTTAGTTTCGAAAGCTCATTACGTTAAACTGACAAAGCATCGAAACTATTCATGTGTTACCTGATCCAAAATATGTTCGATGAGGTGTTATCGCTCGGTACTACTCAGATTTGTGTAAGATGATTGATTCTTAGATCGATATTCGAATAATTGAAAACCGTTAATTCAACTTTACGATGGTCTTTACTTTGTTTTACGCTCTATTACGAAAAGTGATTCCTCTAGAAGGAAAGTGATTTGTAGACCCTCTAGGAGAAAGCAAAAACATATTCCAACTAATGTACATGATCAAAATAATGTAATTATTGTAATTTGTAATAATTGTAAACAAATTCTTTTTTTTACTATTCTGTTAAAAAAAACTAAATGTTATATTCTTTTATTTTTTATTTTATCATTTTAAAATTCTGTAAATATGTAAAAATATTTATTTAAGTTTAAAAACTAATTATTTATAGTGACGTTGACAGTCATTTAAACAAATTTGTCTTTTAATTTCTCTCTCTCTCTCTCTCTCTTTCTCTCTCTAGCCCCAACCATAAATACAGAGAGGTCTTCGCTCCGATTTCCACTCGGCAATAATCGACACTTGCACATTCATTACACACAAAACACGCACACAGTATGTCAGCATGTTGTCGCCGTGTGGCCTTCGCCGCGGCAACGCCGCCGAGCCACCACATTCCGCAGCGGCGCTCGTCGTCCGTCAACTATTTGCACGCAAATCATCCCCAAATTTGGGAAAGGAGCGGTGCTGGAGCGGTGGTGCTACGGTCCAGACGATGGGTGAGCGAGGCGGCGGTGCGCCCCCTCGAAGGGGAGCAGGAGGGTGAGGCGAAGCAGAGCAGCCATCCGCCTCGGTGCTGTTCATTTGATCTAGACGCGGTGGCGGCGGCGGACACGAGGAGCAGTGAAGGCGGAGTTGATCGGAGGGTGGAGGTGGTGGTTGCAGCGGCGACGACGGTGGTGCTTGGGGTAGGGAATCGAGTTCTGTACAAGCTCGCATTAGTCCCTCTCAAACATTACCCTTTCTTCCTTGCTCAGCTCGCCACTTTTGGGTAACTCCACTAAATTACTTTCAATTCTCTGCAATTTCTTCCGTTCAATTTCCAACCTTCAAAATCCAAATAAACAATTTTTTTTCCCCTTAAAATCGGTGGCTAGTGCAGTTAATCGAACTAATTAATTACGTTTATCTGTAATTAAAAAAGGAAAATAAGTCCTAATTGTTTGTCGTCTAAAACCTATTATCTGAATTGGGGATATAATTAATTCCATTGGGAAAGAAAAGCAAAAGGTCAGAAGGAAAGCAATTTGATTTTGCGACGCAAGTGAGAAGCGACAACCGAGAACCGCGGCCGACGAAATTGAACAAGGAGGGTATAACCGTCTTTTCGCACCATAAGGCAAATCGAAATCGAATAGAATCGGGTGAACGCGATGGCCCGAGACTGTATGCTATGAATGATTGTACCACGCGCATCAGTCATCACATTACGTGGCGTGCGTCTTCATTGGTGGGCGTGCCTAACCGTTGATTAAAATAAACCCGGTTCAGTAATAATTGGTTTTCTTGATGGGGTCGGTTGTTCACTTTTATGTGAAAATGAAACGAGTGTTTTCGTACGTGAGGTTTGTGGCTAATGGGGGCCCCATTAGAATGAGAACCGTTGGTGGTGGAGGAGTGGTGGCTCCCCACACAACACAACCAGGCTACAGAGATTCCATTTGGGGTTTCTTCATTATTCATCATCATATCCATGTGCTTCAATAGTGTCAGCATCTTCTGTACTTTTTTTTTCTATGTCATGTGAAATCTTGTCTCTTTCCACTTACTCTATAATTCATTTCCCTCCAAAGAGTCAACTGGAATATCAGCATTTGTTAAAGAATGCATGTGATTTGGTACTATATATGTAGTTCGAGTAGAAATATTTTCATCCTAAAAATGTCGAGCGGCTGATTTCCCCACGCATGTTGTTATCGATAAGATTTGATATGATTCTGGTTCTATTGCAATCAACTGATGATAAGAAGTTGACAGTTAGTGTTATCGATTAGTTACTGAGACGCAATAATTTGATTCCACCGTATCTTTTTGGCTATTACTTTTACGACTTTTTAAGTGGCGAACACCAACCGGGAGGTCCCATGTTCGCATTATTGAATTTAATAGAATAGAAAATGGTCGGATTGTGTAGCTTTTCGTAAAACTGGTTTTCTTCTGTGATTTTTTATTTACTATGGTTCCATAAACAGAACGTGACTGTATAGAACCGGAAACGGAATTAATGAATGAATACTAACTCATGGTTTTTATTTTACTTTTTTTATTACTTTTTGTTTGTGGCTGTACCTTACAGAATGGAATTAATCCATTGATATCGTTTCCAGGTATGTGATTGTGTACTTCTCTATTTTGTATCTCCGGTATCAATCTGGAAAGGTTACCGATGAAATGCTATCGTTGCCGAAATCACCATTAATTGCTGTTGGCCTCTTAGAGGCTCTTGCTGCTGCCTCCGGGATGGCAGCTGGAGGTAGTTCGTTGATTTTTTTAGCTGACTGCAAAATATTAAGGTTAAAAACCACCATTTTTTCCTGACTTGATACTTTTTTTTTCCGTATTGAAACAGCTATTCTGTCTGGGGCAGCGATTCCTATACTGTCTCAGGTAAACACACACTCACTGATTTTCGTATTTATTGGCATGACATGAATAGTTTCTTGTAAGAAAGATTAATTTTTCCTCTCATTTAGTGTTTAACATTCCGATTTGCTGATTATATAAATAAGTGGTTTCCCCTAAATACGAAGATGGAGAACCTGAGAACTATAAGATTTCAAATTAATTGGTTCCTTGCTAAACCCGAGAACTCCTACATAGGTTTTAGGTTTTTCAGGAGATATACACAGTTGAATTATCTTCAGACATGTGTGCTAAATACAAGATTATCTTTGCTTTTAACAAAACAGCGTGGAGCTACAGTGATGATTTTATAATCTATGCAGAGCTTTCTTGTTTGGCAACTTATCCTTTCATATACATTCCTTGGGAGGAGATATCGCTACAACCAGTTATTCGGCTGCTTTCTGGTGGCAGTTGGTGTTATAGTAACCGTCGCAAGGTAATTAATCTCGTACGGTTTGTTCTTTTGCATTCTCTCTATACATGTCATATTCATTTTTAATAATTCAAATTATCTCCGTTTTTCATTTGCAGTGGATCAGGTACTGGTTCTCTGATGGAAGCTGGCATCTTTTGGAGTATTTTGATGATTATTTCTTTCTTCTTACAAGCTGCTGATACAGTCCTGAAGGTAGTACGAAAGCTTTCCCCTGGGCGTCGAGATTCTTCCGACTTGTACTTTGCCTAATTGTTATCTTACGGAATGTTTTATTGTTTTGTAGGAAACAATATTTTTGGATGCTGCTCAAAGATTAAAGGTAGGTATGTCCAAAATATTCAACACCTTCAGGAATAAATCTCGATCGAAATTATAAGGCTTCAATCCTATTAGAAAAAAAATAACCAGCAAGAACTTCAAATAACAAGCATGCAAATGTAATATCTCAACTGATTACGAGATTTCAGTAGTAACTATGTCGTGATGTTTGTTGCATTCATTGCAGGGAGGTACAGTAGATCTATTTGTTATAAACTCCTACGGATCTGCTTACCAGGTTAATATTTTTGCTCTTTAGAACCTTTAAACTTGTCAATTTTACCAGAACACTGAAACGTGTTAATTAATGCGAACAGGCGGTTTTTATTTGCCTCCTCCTTCCGTTCTTGTCAAACCTGTGGGGCATTCCATTTAGCCAACTGCCGAATTATCTTAAAGATGGCGCAGCATGCTTTTTGAATGTCGGTACCATGTCAAACAGTAAGTCATGGTTTACTTATAATTGTCGATTCATTTAGTTTCCCCTATGCACTTGTTATGTTAGTGTTATTCTATAGCCCGTAGTAAAAAGTGACAGCAGATCACATCTAACCGGTTTCCGATACAGGATGTAACGGTGCACCTTTATTGCCGCTGCTGTTTGTCATAGTCAACATGGGTTTCAATATATCGTTATTGCATTTGCTCAAGATCTCTTCGGCTGTGGTATCTTGTCTTGCATCAACACTTTCAGGTTGGTTAACTCTACTCCTACCTTGATTTTATTTTCATGGGGTTTTCACTGAAAAATCTGTCTCGATTTGGTTGTCCTTTGTAGTTCCGATATCTGTATATATGTTCACATTGCCGCTGCCATATCTCGGAATCGCATCCTCCCTTCCCCCTGGCTTTGTAGGAGGCGGCATCATCCTTATTGTGGGCATGTTGATATACATTTGGACACCTTCATCGAATTCCTCAAGTAAACCCTCTCTAGCAAGTTAGCCGATAAAAAGAAATGATGCCCTTTTGGGAATTCTTATGCTCGGTGAAACCAAAGACAAAAAAAAAAAATCGAAGAGAAGTGGGTTGTGGAAGAACAATTGGTGGTATATAAACCAAAAAAAAGAGCGCATCGTGTTCCTACCTTCGCTACAGTTGACTCCAAATCTCGATGCTGCTAATTGCAGACGGTGATTTTCATGCCAATCGACGGAGAAAGAAAAAGAACTTGTTTGTGTAGTAGAGTGTGAGCTTAACTGAGTGTTTGAAGTGACTTTCATTGTACAACAACTAAAATTCCAAATATTTATACAAGTCAATTTTGTTTTTGGATTTCAAAATAATCTTGATTTCACTTTGGCCCTTGCTACTTTTATTTTTACCAGATGCAGATGCTAAAAACACGTCCGTTCGCTTTACAAAGTGGCGACGGTTATCTCGTACTTCGCCATTACTGGAGTAGTCGTCTCTTTGTACCAATACGAATTACTTCCGTCACTTGTAGTATACTCAGAGCCACTTCCGGAGCCAGTAGGTGGTGGCTTAAGCGCACTAGTGCCCACCGAAAACAAGTAGTGAAACGGCTTAGGCGGCGGCACCACCTCAACTCCGCCCTCCAACATCTTCACCACCGCGCTCATCGGCGGCCTAGCCTCTGGCGAATCTTGCGCGCACCATAGAGCCACCATAGCCATCCTCTCAGCCTTGCCCCGATCCTTCTCCTCCACGCCACAAGCCACCACCAATTCACTCAGCTCCCCTTTCTCGAACTCCTCCCACACTTTCTTCGGAAACCAATCCATACTCTCACTATCTCCACCACGACCAATCCTCGTGTTTTTCCTTCTCCCTACAATCTCGAACAGAAGGATCCCGAAGCTGTAGACATCACATTTGTAAGTAATCGGAAAGTTCTTGAGCATAAACTCGGGGGCTAAGTACCCCGGAGTACCCCTATACCCGATTATACTAACATGCGTGTCTTCTCTATTGCAGAGCTTCGCGAGTCCGAAATCCGCCACTTTAGGGGAGAAATTCCCGTCGAGCAGCACGTTTCCCGGCTTGATATCGTAGTGTATAATCCTCTGCTTGCACTCCTCGTGAAGGTACGCTAAACCCTTTGCTGTTCCCACCGCCACCTCATGCAGCGTCTCCCACTTCAAATCGTGATTATCGAACAAATGCTTGTCGAGAGATCCGTTCTCCATGTACTCGTAAACGAGGGCGCTCAAGAACTGGTCGTAGCAGAAGCCGTACAGTCTCACCAAGTTGATGTGGTGGGTCCGACCGATGGTTCCGACCTCTGCCATGAACTGGTCCTCGATACTTTTGTTCGGACCTCCTCTGTTCAGGACTTTGACGGCTATTTGGACACCGTTGTTCGGGAATCTACCCTTGTAGACTTTGCCGAAGCCGCCGGAGCCGAGTACGGTGGTGTAGTTGTCCGTGAAGGAGCAGAGCTGCTGGGCGGTGAAACGGACCGGTTTCTCCTGTGCGAGCTCGAGGAAGAATTTCTCCATTGTGGGGGCGTCCACCTCCCACACTTGGATCACTGTTGCGGGTGGCGGTGGGGCCACCGCCGCCCTTAGTTCCGATACTATTGCCTTCCTGGCTTGCCTGGCGCAGAAGCAGGACACAGCTCCGATTCCCGCCAGTACTAATAGGCTGACGATTACAGCTGCAGCAAAATATTTGATGTGGTGAGTCCTTCATTATTATACCTTCAAAACGAATATATAATCATATGTATATATATGTGTGTGTGTGTGTGTGTGTATCTATGTATACCTGCGGCTCTTCCTCCATTATCGGTTGATGGTGGAGAAGTGTTGAAAGTTGTAGACATGGTGCGGTGGAGTTACAAGCAAATAAAAATGAAGGCTACTTCAGTGCTTGCTTCTCAATCATTTCATACTGCCTTTTTGTATGGGGATAACTATTTCAAATACTAACTTTTGCTTACTTGAATACCAAAAAAATAAAAAATTAATAATTAATTGTAAATTACTTTAATGCCCTTAATGAAAATTAAAACCAAAAAAATATTACAAATACTATTTTTCTTTCTTAAATACCAAATAATCAAAAACCTAAAAAAAACATTTCCCCTCCTCACTCACAAAACCCCTCACCTCCTCCACCTCCTTCTTCTCCCTCCCCAAAAACCCTCCTAAAAAACCTCGAAACAAGAGAAATCAAAACCTTACACAACTTGCAAAATGGCGTCAAATGACAATAGAATGGTAGTTTACGAGCAAGGAGAACCCATTCAAGTATGTATTCATGTATTTTTTGAGCTAAAACATCGATTTTGAATTTTTTTTTTTTTTAAAACTCGCCATGTATTTTCGACACATACAGGTCGAAAATACCCTTATTTTTCGACATGTATGTGTCGAAAACATAACAATTCATATTTTATTAAGTTTCGACACCTAAGTGTCGAATTTTGATACAATTTTCGACACCTAAGTGTCGAAAATATTAAAAAAAAAATAATAAAAAAATAAAAAAATTTACACAGATCTAATTTGACAGGTAGCTGTCGAAAATTGGTTGAATATTCGACAGCTAGCTGTCGAAAACTCATCCAAATTTTGACAGCTATCTGTCGAATTATCAAAAATCCCATTTCAAGCTTTCACATTTTTCGACAACTATATGTCGATTTTTGATGAATTTTCGACATCAAGCTGTCGAAAATTCATCAAAAATCGACATATACAGGTCGAAAATTGTGAACGAAGAACCAACTCACGAATCTCAAATCAATGCTCAAATCGACTGAAATTAGATGCACCCATTACTAATTAACGATCATTTCTACCTAAAACAATCAAATCCTAATTACCCATATCAAACAATCAAATCCTAAGTAAATATTAAAGAAAAAAAATTCGAAAAAAATTATTACTTGGATGAATGAAACCGGAACGAAGAAGCGGCGGCGGGTTGATAACAATGGACGAAGAAGCGGCGGCGGCGTCGGCGGCGGCGGCGGCGAGGGTTGGAGAGGGTTGGAGGTTTTTTTTTTACAACAAAGGGATTTTTTTCTTTTTTTTTTATTTGGTTTTTGATTAGGTAATTTCTAATAAAATTTGATATAATTGATTTTTTGTATAAAAGGGTGTTTTTGTAATTTTCTTTTTATTTTGGTATTAAAGTAAGAAAAAACTGATAAATATGTACTCAATTTTGGTTTTAAATTTGGTAGTATTCAAGTAAGCAAAAGTTAGTATTTGAAATAGTTGACCCCTTTTGTATGTCTTTGTGTGTGCGTGTTTGTGTGTGTGTGTGTGTGAGAGAGAGAGAGAGAGAGAGAGAGAATGTGGACGGCATATTTCCGCTCACCTTCGTCTTCGTCTTCTTCCCACATCGGGTTGACTGCGTGCGTCCGTCCACCACAAGAAATTTTGTGTTGCATTCACACTGACTCATTAATTTCCATAAACTAGGGATGGCCCATGGTAAAGACAATCAAAATTATATGGGTACTAAATTACAACCACATTTTTTATTCGGTAATTATGACCTCCTCCTTAACTATAAATCTTAGTACGCGTTCACTCTTGTGGTTTCAAGTTTAGTGAAATCTTCTAGATTATATGGAATATTCTAGATTTTGTACCTGTTTTATCCCATTCGATCTCCACATCTTGAAGCAAAATGATTATAAGATGTGTTTTTTGGTTTGTATATATCAGATTGTGATGCATCAGAAACTATATTTTTGCACAAAACGAGTACAATCTAAACAACATTCCATAGAGTCTAGATGATTACGTTGAATTTGACACCATAAGGGTGGAGGTGTAAGAAGATTCATAGTTGAGGAGTAAATGTAATTATCCAAACAAGAGGATTTTTTCGTAATTTTACCATACCTCAGGGGTGGTTGTAATTTACCCTAATTATATTGATTTTCCAAAATAACAATAATGATTAAAATGTCAATATTTACCGCTAAAACTATAGTTAAATAAAATGACTAATATTATACCCAAGTTAACATTAACTAACAAAGGTGCTCAGTTAACTCTATTGTTGGACGTATATTAAAAGATTGTATAATAAAAGTTAATAAATAACCTCAATAGTATAGATAATTAAAGATTTTAAGAGTTTTTTGTTCCAAAAACCTAGCTTTCTTTTTCTTTTTAAATTCAAGTCATGTTATAAATTGAAAAGATAGAGGATGTGTATGATTTGAACCATAGACCCCTATTCTACTAATGAATATAGTAGATTTTAAGTTCGAATTTTGGATACAAAGCATAAAAGTCGTAGATTTATTCTTTGGCTTTCGGTGCAATTTGAACCAAATACAACTAAAATTCAAGTTATAAAGTAATAACCAATATACATACTATATACTATCAAAGAAAATTATAATTGCTACGATTTTCGGAATTCAAGAGTAGCGGCAACAACCAATTTATATATTCCATGTTTCATCTTTCAAAAATATAGAAATAGGAATTCTCCCTTCCTTCCACAATAATTGTCACTTTGTAAAAATATTTTTATTCATATTATCTTTTATTTTATATTTTCAACAGTGTATTAAATACTCTTTTTTAAACCATGAGTATTAATTATTTCTTATAATATTATTAAACAATGAAATATTATTTTAATATTTAAGAAAAAAAAAAGACAAATTCTTGCACAGGCCTCCATCCCTTGGCCTCATTATAATATTATAATTTAAACCATGAGTATTAATTATTTCTTATAATATTATTAAACAATGAAATATCTTATATATAAAAGAAAGAAACGTTGGGTAACCATAAAAAACTCTAATAGTATTTCTGTAATTATTTATTTTAAATATTTTTTCTCTACTAATTTCTAACTATAATTTTTAACATTAATATCCTATTTTTCATCAATATATCTCAAATCTTAATAGATAAAGCTAGAAATTCAATTTGTAAAATCTTAGTAAATTTATTTGGATTATAAATCTTAATATATAAGATTTAAAAAAATTAATGTCATATAAAATATGAATAATACTACATTTTTTTAATTTTACTATATTAATGTACTATATTTTCTTATTATGTATTAAATCGATTTTTTTTCACTATTTAAATAGTATCCCGTGCATCGCACGGGGAAAAAATGCTAGTTATTTTAATATTTAAGAAAAAAAAAGACAAATTCTTGCATCATTGGAGTTGAAATTCCCACAATGCGGCTGCCAGGATTCGATTAGGACCTTGCACCAACTTACCACCTCCGAAATCAGTTGAGCTACACCCATGCGGGCAAAAAAAAAATTAAAATTATGCCAAGACGATTGTTAAGGAATAATTAATGATGTGGGCCCACCAGGGTTAATTCGGCCCAACTGCAACGGGAATGAATATCCAAATTGCTTATTGTCGCAACTCCAAAACGCGATTTTAACTTGGATTGAATCAACTGAGCAAAAACATCTCTCCGCCATTTCTTCCCCAATTGAAGAAAAAATCTCGGCAGAGAGAAATGTTAAGAGCTTCATCGCTTCATCGTTTCCCCTTCGTTCTCCCTTCGCCGTCGCCGTCGCCGTCGCCAATCTTAGCTCTTCTCCCTGCACTCGCTGTCCATGAAAACTTCCCCTCGTTGCCGCGAAAACCTCAGTCATCGTCGCCCCCTTTTCACCTGAGATCTTCCCACTTTTCGCCCATTTATCCCCACAGCTATCATATTTTTAGCTCCAAATCCAATTGGCTTCCGCCCATGGCCGGTGGTCAATTTTCCATCACCAAAGCTGCAGGTTTGTCGAATTCACTCTAATACTTTTCGTATTCTGAAATTGACCTTTTAGGTTATGTCTTTTTTACTTTTGATTTAGGCCTTTTGTTTGCTGATTAATTGGTTGTGTTCAATTTTTCTGTGTTAAACCCTACAAAAACCGTGTTTTCGCAAGTTATGAATCCCTGACATTCGGTTACTTTCTTTTTCTGATGCATGCTAAAGGGATATGTAAGATGTCAGTATCTGCTTCATTTCTATTGTAATTTTACAATGTGGGGTTTGCTTTTAGTTAGACGCAGCTCAAATTATGTATTCTTTTCAGCTTCATTCAGCTCCGGTAGCGGCTCTGAAAGTGGTAGAGAAATATTGGTGCAGCATTTGCTTGTCAAAGAAGACGACCAGAAGCTTTTGCTTGAGCTACTGAAAAGAACTGCTGAAGGTTAGTTTCTTTAAATAGTTCGATGGGGTGGTACTGTAGAATCTATTGAACTTTGATACAGGATGCATTTTGGATGATGTCATTGTTTGCCGTTTATGTGGATACTAGTATTTAAAATGAACAAATTTTTCATTATTTTTCCCCCTTGACTGTTTTGGTGACAGAATTACTTGTTACATTCAGGAGAGGATTTGAGTGACTTGGCTGTGGAATACTCAATCTGCCCGTCGAAACAAGAAGGCGGTATGCTTGGTTGGGTGACAAAGGGGCAAATGGTATGCTCTTGATGCTCGTCTCTATTTTGAATTAGTCAGTATAGAACAGTGACAAAATTATTCTTATTAATCAATGATAAATTAATCGATCATTTTCCGTGGTCTTGTTGGAATATGGAATCAAATTAGAATTTTAAGAAATCAAAACATGAGTTGCAATTTTTGTTGAGAAATTGTTATATGCAGTTTTTACATATTTACATTTGCACTTCTTTAAAAATTGTTTTTGTGAAAGTTGTATATTTGTAATGAAATGTGTAAGGTACCGGAATTTGAAGAGGCTGCATTTAAGGCTCCACTGAATAAAATTGTAAGGTGCAAGACTAAATTTGGGTGGCATTTGTTGCAAGTTATCTCCGAAAGGTAAGATTTGAGATATTCATTAAACCAAAGCATGTCTTTGCAAGAAGTAGATTTGTCTGTACTTGATTTATTCCCTTATATAGAGAGGCGTCAGTTCTTCAATACATTCATCCTACTGAGCTTCATGAGAAAATGCAAGATCCATCTTTCTTCGAAGAGGCCCAGCTCATCGATGTTAGAGAACCCGATGAAGTGTAAGTGGAGAAGAGTGATTTTTCATTTTTCTTCGCTATCTAAAATCTTTCATTACAATTGACGGAAATATCAAATATATCATCACTACTTTTTTTTT
This sequence comes from Erythranthe guttata, assembly GCF_056151865.1. Classification (NCBI taxonomy): domain Eukaryota; kingdom Viridiplantae; phylum Streptophyta; class Magnoliopsida; order Lamiales; family Phrymaceae; genus Erythranthe; species Erythranthe guttata. Next base: position 3,253,135 of record NC_142536.1, read on the forward strand.
TGTCTATCTACAACAGGGCCATAGCCTCGTTGCCAGGTTTCAAAGTTCTTCCACTTCGCCAGTTTGGAAACTGGGGACCGGAAATTGAAACTAAGTTTGACTCACAGAAGGATACATACGTTCTGGTATGTTCCGCCCATAATTTTGGTTTAAATCTCTTTTGCTTTTCTCTTATCATCCAGCTGAAAAATATATTGTCTTTAATGCAGTGTCATCATGGTATGCGATCGTTGCAAGTTGCCCAATGGTTGCAAACACAGGTGCGACTTTGCATTTAATTACCCAAAGATAAAAAAATTAAAAATAAAATTAAAAAAAATCAGAAGATCCGTTGTATCTGAACATTATTTTTCCTAGCAAACGATCTAGAAGTTTATCAAATGAGAAACAATAAGATGTCAAAAAAAAAAAACATATATTGTTTAAGATTAACAATATATTGTCGTTAGTAGAGTCTCGAATATTCATTCATTGACTGCTTCGAATATGAAAAAAATTCTATATTTTCTCACAGACAAGTTTCGAGCATTTCTATTTGAACTGGTATAAATCTGTAGCTCATACGAAATGTTAAAATGATTGCTGGGTTCTTTGTTTGTTGGTTGATCTTGATTCTTGATGTTAATTTATACAGCCAAAGTAAATAACTTTTCCTATACATTTGACATAGCAGCCTTAATGTGTTTTTATCATCTCTCTCATTTGTAAGTTGATGGATGTTGAGTTTTGGATTGTCAGGGTTTCAAGAAAGTGTTCAATATATCTGGAGGAATTCACGAATACGCCGTGAAAGTGGATCCTTCGATCCCTACTTACTGAGTTTCTTCCGACTTGTTTGAGGTTACTATTCTTGTTACCGTTTTTGTTGTACTCGACCGATGATTTGTCGGATTATTTTTGTAGAACTATAGGCGTCAAGGTGTACTCTGTTCCGAGTATTTTGATTTTTATGTATGATTTTCGAAGCATTGGTCAGTGAGTGTATACGGAAAATTTATGATATATTTCTTCCAATAAATGTTGAAAAAGTTGGTTAAATTTTACAGGAAATTGTATTTTTGACCCCATAAACACATAATTATGATATGAAGATAAATTATACTACGAAATAAAAATAAAAATGTTATATATGCATTAACACTTAACAGTAGGTTTTACAACTCATGCCACGTAGGATTTGAACAGAAAAGATGGAATACCATAGTTCTGTATCCGTAAATTCCTCACCACCTTTTGTAGTCTGAAAGTCAAAGTAACTTTTTTTATTATTATTTTTTTTGTAATTATTTTTTTAATTGTTTTAATTTTTAATTTTTTTTTTAAATTTTAATTGTAGCCAAAAAAAGACAAGAGAGACACAAAACTGAAAGTATTTGTTTGGATTATAGGTGCTATAATCTCTGTCATCCCATAATTACGCCTCTCTCTCTCCTCAAACTTCTCCATGCACGCATTCTTCTCTCTCTCTCTAAAACAACCACACCCCCAAAACAAATCTTTCTCGATCAAACCTTCTTCCTCCTCTGGGCGCCGGCCAGCCAACCTGCACCGCCGTCTCCCTTCTTCTCTCTCTCTATCTCTCTCTCTCTCCCCTCCTCCACCCTAGTCGTCCCACACCGACATTCCTTCCAATAATGGGTAGCTGCTGCTCCCGGGGCACAACCGAAGACGCTCCGGCGGACCCAACCGCCACCGCCACTTCCACCGACGGCGCCGACGGAGCAGCAACAACGGCAAACCCCTCCACCACCCCACCAAGAACGCCGCCGCAGTCCTCCCCGAAGCCGTCGTCGAAGTCGACCCCCGTGGGCCCGGTCCTTGGCCGCCCCATGGAGGACGTACGCTCCACGTACACGATGGGAAAAGAGCTGGGCCGCGGGCAGTTCGGCGTGACCCACCTCTGCACACACAAGCAATCGGGGGAGCAGTTCGCGTGCAAGACAATCGCGAAGAGGAAGCTGGCGAACAAGGAGGATATCGAGGACGTGCGGCGGGAAGTGCAGATAATGCACCACCTGACGGGGCAGCCGAACATCGTGGAGCTGAAGGGCGCGTACGAGGACAAGCACTCCGTACACCTCGTCATGGAGCTTTGCGCCGGCGGGGAGCTCTTCGACCGCATTATTGCCAAGGGGCACTACACCGAACGCGCCGCCGCGTCGCTGCTGAGGACGATCGTACAGATCGTGCACACGTGTCACTCGATGGGGGTCATCCACCGCGATCTCAAGCCGGAGAACTTCTTGCTCCTCAACAAGGACGAGAACTCCCCTCTCCAGGCCACCGATTTCGGCCTCTCCGTTTTCTTCAAAGAAGGTCTCTCTCAACTACCTTAACCACCATGCTTTTTTTGCTTTTTCAATTTATTAATTTTCAAGGATCAAGAACTACAAAAATACCCCTCATATTTAAGTTCTTACAACTATACCCTCAACTATGAATTTTTTTACACGTCCACTCTTGCGGTGTCGAATTTAGTTGGAATCTTCTAGGTTATATGAAATATTCTTCAGTTTTTACCCGTTTTACCCTCATTCGAGCTCCGCATTTTCAAGTAAGACGGTCATAATTAAGATGTGTCTTTTGGCTTGTAAATATCAGATTGTGGTGCATCATAAACTGCCTTTTTGCACAAAACGAGTACAAATTAGAGAACATTCCACGGAATCTAAAAGATTCTGTTGAATTTGACACCATAAGGGTGGAAGTGTAAAAAGATTCATAGTTGACGGGTAGTTGTAATTACCCAAACACGAGGGATTTTTTTCGTAATTTAACCTTACCTCCTATTTTTAATGATTAAATCTTTTTTCTTAATTAGTAAAAAATTGTGATGACACGTGGCAGGGGAAGTATTCAAAGACATAGTGGGGAGTGCATATTACATAGCACCAGAGGTGTTGAAGAGAAGATATGGTCCTGAAGTTGATATTTGGAGTGTTGGAGTTATGCTCTACATTCTTCTTTCCGGTGTTCCTCCTTTCTGGGCCGAATCCGAAAACGGAATCTTCAACGCGATCCTACGCGGACACGTCGATTTTAGTTCCGATCCGTGGCCTTCAATTTCCAACGGAGCCAAGGATCTCGTGAGGAAGATGTTGAATTCGGATCCTAAGCAAAGACTCTCGGCTTTTCAAGTTCTAAGTATGATTCTTGTGTTGCATTGTGTTTTTTAAAAAAATATTTACGTATATTCGAATCAGTTTCGATATATATATGGTCTCGATAATTAATTTTGATTTTTTTATTTTTTAAAGATCATCCGTGGATAAAGGAGGATGGAGAAGCGCCCGATACTCCACTTGACAATGCAGTTCTGAATAGGCTCAAGCAATTCAGAGCTATGAATCAATTCAAGAAAGTTGCACTCAGGGTAAACTCATATATATTTTTCTTCCTTAAAACGAAAAAAAAAATGAAAAATTAAAGATTTTGTGCGACGAATGAGTAGGTAATAGCCGGTTGCTTATCGGAGGAAGAAATAATGGGATTGAAAGAAATGTTTAAAGGAATGGATACAGATAACAGCGGAACGATAACTCTAGAAGAGCTAAAGCAAGGTTTGGCCAAACAAGGTACAAAGCTGTCCGAATACGAAGTCAAGCAGTTGATGGAAGCTGTAAGTACTCTCATTATATATTGTCCGATTTTCCGCTAACAAAAAAAAGGAAAATTGGAAATACTTAATAATATGCTTCGATTACCTATTGATAAAAAAATCAGGCGGATGCCGATGGGAATGGAACAATAGACTACGAAGAGTTCATTACAGCGACGATGCATATGAACAGAATGGATAGAGAAGAGCATCTTTACACAGCATTCCAGTACTTTGATAAAGATAATAGCGGGTATTTTTCTAAACCAGTATTAAGAAGATCGATCTTTTTTTTTTTTTTTTTCGTTTATTTGATTTTTTTCTTGTGATAATTCTGTCAGGTATATTACCATAGAAGAACTAGAGCAGGCACTCCGAGAGATGGGCATGGAGGATGGCAAGGACATAAGGGAAATCATCTCTGAAGTCGACGGTGATAATGTATGTCATAATAATCATCTCTCTCTCTCTCTCTCTCTCTCTCTCTCTCTCTCTCTCTCTCTCTGACATACAAACTATGTTTTGTGTATTGCAGGATGGAAGGATAAACTACGATGAATTTGCAGCAATGATGAAGAAAGGGAATCCAGATTCAGCGGCAAATCCAAAGAAACGAAGAGAAGGAGTGTTCGTTTCGTAGCCAAGAAGAAATTAAAATGTCCGATATCTAATTAAAAAAATTCATTGGAGGGAAAAGATATCCAATAGTGGATGCAGTTACATCTGATTGATTTTAAAGGGGTTCATTAGTTTGCTCAGATTACTGCATGCATGCATGCCTGCCTGCCTCTCAGTTCTAACTTGTAAAACACGAAAAGTAGAAAACGAAAAAGAAAAAGAAAAAAATGGCGGGAGGGCCTTCATATGTTTATGAATGTAACAATTAGTTAACATTAGATAGCTACATTTTATGTTGTTGTATATGAATCAATTTTCATAGAGAAAAAACCATTTCTTCTTTTTTTTTTTTTTCCGACATATAAATTTGATAGGGTAAACTTGTCATTTCAGAAAACACAACAAATGAATCAAATAACAAAATAACCACACAGATACACAAGTACAACTTGTATATAAACCCGAAAAATCGATATACTTGCACAAGATTCACTGCAAATATTTGCAGGACGAATATATTTTCATCAACAACACAAATGGCTGGTATTAAGTATTAAGTATTAACAACGAAATATGCACATTGCTAATCATTTTTGCGTGGGGGGGATCTTACGATTAGTCGAGCAGCTGGAGATGCCCATGGATATTCCATTGTCTGGACACGCAAATCCACAGAGGGTTTGTAATTAGAAGCAGGTACAATCACCATGTACTCAAGTCCAGTTGCGGAAGTCAGCAGATATTTAAGTAATTTCGTTTGATGGACAGTTCCCGAATAACAATGAAGCTCAATCTTTTTGAGTTTACTCAAATAAGGATTCGGTGTTTCTTGCTCTTGAATCATCACTAGAACATTTGCATCCCAACCTCTTTGCCATAACTTTAAAAAAAAAAAAAAAAAAAAAAAAAGAAAGACGAGATTACGATATGTACAAGTGATATGATAGTGGAAAATGTAAAGTAAATTACTCACACGAAATATAAGAGTCTCTAGGTTTTGAGAATGTCTTATGAAGGAGAAAGCATCAGTAAACTCCTTTGTACTATTCAAACTCATCGACAAATCAAGAACTTTCAGACAGGGGAATTGGTTCGGTGCATGTCCTGCACTCGTAAACTAGGAGACAAATATGGCAAAGTAAAGACAAGTGCATATATTAAAACCGTAATATTATATTAAAAGTAGAATACTTGATTGTGACAAGAACCACTATAGCTATACCTTCAGTAGACGTTGATACGAACTCGCCTTCGTACTCGAAAGAATCATGTGCTTTCTGCAATAACAGGGAGTGCACAGAGTAACTTGAGCAAGAACTGGACAACTTTTGAAGTGAATCGACTTGACAAAACCATGGCATGCGAAAATACGGAGACTGGGTCCCGCAACTTCAAGTGAATCCAAGTTGCTTTTGCTAGACAAAGACAGACTTTCAAGACGGGGGCACTGGGAGATAAACCGTTCAAAGGCTGCAGGCAAGAATTGGACCTCGTGAAATACTATCTTAACAAGGTTCTTGAATCCTTGGAATTGTGGTGGTGGTGTTAATGTACATTGAGAAAGACGAAGGACTGTTAATTCTCGGAATGCGAAAAAGTGAGACGTCATTCTGTATCTAACCATCCTGTATGGAGCGAGGGTGAAGTCGCGTACGTGGTGGTTTCTTGATAAATGAAGAATCAATTGATCGATAGTTGAGTGGCGCATACAAGGAGGGACCTTGAGGGAGAACTTCATTATTGTTCCTCGATGATTTAAGACAACTTGGTAAATGCATATTTGATAGTCATGATACGGGAATTTAAAACAGCCTGCGTCGTAATTGAACACGAGCTCTTGAATAGATCTCCATTTGTCCCTCCATTCTCTGGATAACGCACTAGTCCTCACTGCATCCCGCAACGGCAAGCGTCTCAGAAATTCATGCAAGATATCTTCAGGCAGATTGCTGATGACGTCTTCATTCGTGTTTTTCTCGTTCGTGTTTTTATTATTCATGTTTTCAGGATTTGCCATCTCGCAAGTTCCACGAGCATTACTTAATCCTCAAAAATCAAGAAACCTGTGGTGTAATATCGCATCACTAAAAAAGATCCAAAAAGAAATTGGAACTACACTCATAAAAGACTGAATTCAACACAAAAACAATAAAAATTGTTTTCAATTATCAAAGTTATTATGCCCACATGTAAAAGCGTAGAATAAATTGGATGGTTTTATCGCACTATCTCTTTCTATCTCTCTCTCTCTCTGTCTTTTTTTTCTTCTTTGGGGCAATTTGACAGACACATGGTGTGCTATACTAAAAATTCAGTTCTTCCGATCACCACACGATGATCACGGACTCCGGCAATAAATAAAAACCAAGAAACACAATAGCGCTACTTATCGCATTTCATCAGGCACTACTACAGAACTTAAAATCATATAAATCAAGATAAAGTTTCTTCTAAGAAGATTAAGAAAAAGTAAAACATCATAATTCCATATTAGGAGCCATGCAGAAAGCAAAAGAAAATTAGGAAATATAACAAATGCACTGAAATAGAAGGACTTACAAGTTACAAGATCCCGGCGGCGACGGCAATAATCGGTCGATATCCACCGCCGGTCGTAGATTTCCGGTGAGTGCACTTCTTCAAAGGAGAGCTGTGAGTTATGGAGTGGCGTCAACTTTCTTTCACAACGGGTTCTGGTTATTAATTAAACTGATTTATTATATATACTAATTCTTACGTGGTGTTTCTCGGTCAACGGTCAACTTTGACTTTTTAGTCATTTTACCCTAAGTTTCATATTTATTATTTTTAGGTCAATGTCATCTAAATAATATTGTTTAAATACTAGTTAGTGTTGATTGATTTCGACTCTGGATTAAAATTCGTTAAATTTATAAGATAATATGAATTCTTCTACACCTCCATTTGTTATACAAATTAATAACACCTCAAATTATGGGTAATATTCTATAATATAATATAAACTAATTCCCATTTATTCAATTGTTTATTTTTTTAATTTTTGAAATTAATATGAACTTGAATTTTGATTTTTTAAGTGACTCAATAAAAAAATTTATTTTTGTAAGAGGGGCTTCATCTTCAACTCTGTTACCTTTATCAATTTACATAATCCTCTCAATTATTTGCTCCTTAACTAAAATTTACATAATCCTCTTAATTTTTCGACTCTACTATTAGAGTAGAGGTCTAGTGTTCGAATCATGCCCCCTCCTCTATTTTCCTAATTTGTAGAATGATTTGAATTTCTCAATTTAAAAAAAAGGGTAAATTACAACCACCTCCCTGAGGTAAAAAATATTTACGAAAACAGCCCCTCATGTTTGAGAACTTACATTCATTCAACCCCTATAGTTTGTGAATATCTTACTTCCACCCCTACAGAAGGGTCTTAATGTAAGAAATCTACAAATTGCAAGGGAGTGAAATGTAATTATGGAGCAATGAGGAGATTTCTCGTAAATAGACCATGCCTCAAGGGGCGATTGTAATTTACCCAAAAAAAATGTACGTACGATACACAAAAAGTTGAAACAGTTTTATTCACATGAACGAAATTATTCACAATTCTAAATGTACATCGAAAACAATCAAAATATGTTTCTTGACAACTTTGAAGCAGTTTGAAGCATAAATGAAGCTGATCAGGCTGCTGCATGCATGGTTCTTCGTATTACCGGAGCTCTTAGGGAAGATAAATACTCGGCATCTGCTTTTTCAATCCCATCGAAAAGATAGTTAAATGGACGCATTTTTACGTATTTGCCCCTGCCTGGAACAGCTTTTAGCTCGTCGTTTTCCCACACAACTCTTCCTCCGGCAATCGTCACTTCAACTTTTCCCTGTAATAATCAAATTTAATAAATCATGTCAGAAAACGTAGAAAATAGTGAAAATGGTTTCGAAATAGTTCCAAACACTGCCTTACCTTCCCTTTTCTTCCCTCGTAAACATTTGTATCTGATCTAGAATGGTGGGATTTCGAACTGATTTCGAAGCTCGAGTTAGGGTTTAAGATTATGATATCTGCATCTGAACCAACTAATATTGCACCTTTTCTTGGATATATGTTGAAAATTCGGGCACTGAAAATAAAAATAAAAATGCATTGTATAAATGTTTATATAAATAAATTCAGGATTCTTGAAATAGAAAAGAGCTAAAGAAAGCATACCACTCGGTGCTCGTCATTCGGACAAAATCGGTTACAGATATTTGTCCAGACACCTGTAACAAGAATTGTATCTTAAAAAAAATTAACGGAAAAACGAACGCAGATATTCAAAAAAGAAAATCATATTTTTCTCCATAAAGAAATTCGTTCGTATAGTCTGAATAATAACCAACGTAACATACCACCATTGTATCCCAAACCAAATGCATTCTCTCCTCAAGACCTGTCGAAAAATCACGAGAAAAAAAAATCATCTTGTAGATTGCATTAATAAAAAAAAATTTAAAAAAATCGAGAAAATTCCGTAATAATACCATTGACACCATTCGGTATTTTCCGAAAATCATCAATTCCGAGAGATTTTTGTGTCGAATTGAAGGTGCAGTGATCAGTTCCCACTAGCTGCAATATGGTAAATATAATTTATAATTAATTCACATTATAAATTATAGATAGATAATTTATATTATAAATTTTTAATTAGATAAAAACCTGTAGAACCCCGTTCGAGAGAGCTGCTTGAAGAGCTTTACCATGTCCGGGTGCTCTAATAGGTGGACTCATCACAAATCTGAAACCGAGAAAAAAATCACAGCATTTTGTGTAAATATTACGAAGAAAAAAATGTAAAAATAAAATTATTGGACAAGAATAAAGATTCTTACTTTGCTGCTGTCTGAAAATCGGAATCCCAAAGGACAGTATCGTCCAATACTAAACCCGAAACTACAGGCTCCCCAATAACCTTCTGACCTGCATAGTCAAAAAAATTATTAATTTGAAAATTAATAATTAACGAAACTAAAAAGATTAATTTCGATTTTCAACGGACCTGATTTTCGAGCTTTAGCTACTTCTTCCATTGCATCGATGCTCATGACATGAACAACGTACAGGGGAGTGTTCACGAAACCAGCCAATCGAATCGCTCGACCAGTTGCTTCACCCTCAAGCTACATCGTATTATTCACCTCAAAATTAATGCTCAAGAAACAAAAGAAATAAATAAAAAAAATCGAGATCTAAAATGGATATGTACCTGTGGTGGCCTAGAAAGTGCGTGACCCTCGGGACCCACGATCCCGAGTTCAATCATTCGTTTTTGCCCTTCAAAAACGGCATCACCGTTCTCTGCGTGAACCATAGCCAATGCACCGAGCGATTTGCATTTCTTGAAACCCTCGAGCAAAAGATCATCGTTTATCATTAACGAGCCCTTGTAGGCCATGAAAAATTTAAAAGAATTAATCCCTATAAAAGTAATATACAGAACAAACGGTTAGTATTTTATCCGCAGATATTATTCGATATAAACGAAACTTAGACAAGGATATATGAAAAAAAAAAACCTTTGTCCTTGACCATGACTTCCATATCTTTCGAAACAGCTTCGTCCCATTTAGTGATTGCCATGTGGAAACCATAATCCATGGCAGATATTTTCGCTTTTTCGACGTAAGCTTCGAATCCAGCTGTTAAGTTTCCATTTACAGGGATAACGAAATCGATGTGCATTGTGGTCCCACCTGCTAACGCAGCTGCTTGCCCGCTGAAAAAATCGTCGATTGTTTCCGTGCCCATAAACTCCATAGCCAAGTGAGTGTGTGGATCGATTCCCCCTGTTTATTAATCGTGCGACAAATATTTAAATATATATATCGATGAGAATTTACGGATATTCGTGTTTTAAAGATTACGAAAATGCCTCCCATATTACACCTGGCATGACGTACTTCCCGGTTGCGTCGATAATCGTAACTCCATCACCAACCTGTGCATCAAAAAATACATATACGAAAACACTAAGCCTCGTCTTTTTATATATGCTACACAATAGGCCGTTTCTTTAATTTCTTCGGCTCACATTCAACCACAAGTATATAGTTACGATTTACGAGGCATCTCGTTTCTAGCTCAATCGAATACAGAAGTGTCCTAAAACAAACTGCTCGAACTACAAATGTGGACCCCACTTAAACTTCTATAAAACCAGGGCAAATTACGGCCACCCCTGAGGTATGGCCAAATTACGAGAAAAAACCCTCTTGTTTGGATAATTACAGCCACCCCTCATTTTAAATATTTTTACATAAAATTTATGTAATTCGGTTATTTATCGAACCAAATCGTATATTTAGTTCGGTAGACGGTATGAAATGTTGGCGTACCGAAAATTCGGTTCGGTTTTACCCATTTACCATCTTTAGAGGGGGTATTTTCGTTAGATAATACATAGGTGTGAGGGGTGACAGTAATTACACAAACAGGAGGGAGTCTTTTGTAATTTGACCATATCTCAGGGGTGGTCTATTAAAACTTAACAAGTTGGAATCCTCGTACCTTGATGTTGGTCTGCACAGCAAGAACGATGCCATCCTCAATGTACACATCAGCAATCTCTTGATGGTGTGAATTTACAACTGTACCCCCCTTTATCAAAATCTTTGGTGGGGAAGCAGAAGCAGCTCCACACTGCGATTCGGCAATTCCAATTCCGGCATCACAAAACTACAAAAAATAAAAAATAAGTAAAAATAATGCTTAAATAGACGAAATTGAAAACCGTGAAATATCTACCCACAATGAATTTATTACCTGCTTCGATTCAGAGAGCGTCGAGAGAAGTGAGAGAAGAACGACGATGGGAAATAAAGAACCGATTTTTATTGGGGTTGAACAAAAATTCGATTCTGGGTATCTTCGAAAATCCATTTTGCTGTGTTGGGATGTTGTATTATGGGATGAGCAAATGTGGATATCGATGATCTGAGGAATCTACCAGTTGACTTAGCTTGGCACTGTGGCCTCGTGGAGATTCTTTATTCGTCTCATCAATTTTTTTTTTTTTTCTCCTATTTTTCCATATTTTCTAATTTCTTTAGCTCGAGTTTTATTTATTTTGTGTGGTAAATTACGGCCAAACCCCTGATGTAAGGTTGAATTACGAAAAAAACCCTCTCATGTTTGGATAATAACAACCACCACTTAACTATGAATCTTCTTACACGTATACACTTACTGCGTCAAATTTGGTGGAATCTTTTAGATTATGTGGAATATTCTCCAGTTTGTACTCGTTTTATCTCATACGAGCTCTGCATTTTGAAATAAGATGATCATAAGATCGGTCTCTTGGCTTGTAAATATCAGATTGTGGTGAATTAGAAACTGCATTTTTGTACAAAACGCGTACAAACTAGAGAATATTCCGCGGAATCTAGAAGATTATGTTGAATTTGAAACTATAAGGGTACACGTGCAAGAAGATTCATAGTTGAGATGGTTGATTGTAATTATTCAAATAGGAGGGTTTTTTTTCATAATTTATTTTAGGCTGTCCCGGCCCAGTTCAATATTATTGATCTAATAATATCTTATTTAAGCCCAATTCTAATTCACAAAAAGGCTACACAATTAAGGCCCAAACTCCCAAACTATATATTATGATTTATGATCATATGATGATGAAATTACACGTGAGACTTTAAACAATTAAATAAAAAAATATATATACATATGTAGGAAGCTGATGTGGCACACAATACACACTAATGTGAGTGTATATTAATACAATGATTAAAAACAAGATCTGGTACAGCATTAAAGTGACCAGATGCAGATCGATGTGTTCCCTAATCCATGGAGATAGATTAATTAATCATTTATTTTATCTTATTTTATTTTTATTGAAAAATAAATTACAACTTTAGGAAATTAAATATATGGCTAGAATCCAATGACTTTTTATTGAATCAAGGCATGAAGTAGTGAAACGTTTGACTCACAAATATTTTATCTGTGATTCACTTATATTCTAGTATCTTAATTCTTACAAATAATTTGGCATTATTTAAAAATATAATCTTATTATTTTATTTTTGACACATCTTCTATATATGATCATGGCTTCCACCAATCACCAATGTCGACATTTTGATTACTTAAGATACACTAAAATAGAACCTTCAATTATTCTTTTCATTAGCATATTGGGAAAGAAAAAAATATTTCTTTCTAAACCATAGATCTAATACAGTTGAGATTAGCAAAATTTTATTAATTTAACGAAAAATTAAATTATCGAACTAATGATATAGTACGTTTTTACCGAATCGGGACAAGAACAAATTATTATTTAAGCAACGTTATTAATTTATCGAGGTTATACTGTATTTCGATATGTGTAATACGTGTCCTGATTACACTGTGTGGTCAGTTTACACGATTTTTTTTTTATCGAATAACATTGAACTAATCGTACTACGGATGGCGTAATTTGTTTTGTTCCCATTCTAAGGACACGTATGAAGACTTGTATGCCACCAATATTTTTGTTAGGGTAAATTACGGCTATCCTCTTGAGGTAAGTCAAATTACGAAAAACTCCTCGTATTTGGATAATTACAATTATCTCCTCAACTATGTATTTTTTTATGAAAAACCCCTCAACATGTACTTTCTTACGAAAACCCCCTGATTTAGTAGGTAAATTTTACACAGTAAGGGTGGACGTGTAATACAATACATAATTGAGGGGTGTGATTGTAATTACCCAAATATGAGGGGGCTTTTCATAATTTAACATAACCTTAGGGGTTGGCTGTAATTTACAATTGTTGTTATTATTTTCCAAGATTGAATCAAATCCAAACATTATCCATCATCATAATTCGAAAGCTCTAACAACTTTTATTGTTCAACAACTACTTATTATTTAATTAAATTAAAATTAATTAGGGACCAAGAAATAAATACTTTTAGGTACCCAATGTGGAAAGCCGAAAGTTATGGGGGGTGTTTGTGTTGTCATTGTGTTAAATGTGCTTTGTGAATCATCTTTACTTACCCCACTTTAGAAAAAAAAGAGTATAGTTGTCATAAATTTATACATGTACCAACAAACTAAAATACCTATCCAATTGCTTTAAGGGCCATTTTGCCTAATTTTATTCAAATATTTTATATATAAAATAAAAATTAAGTAAATTCTATTTTACCGATTAATTTTATGGAAGATTACTTTCACCTCAGGTAAGTCAAATTACAAAAAAAATCCATTTTGTTTGGGTAATTACAATTCATGTTCACTTTTACGGTGTCAAATTTACTTATTGAATGAGTGGTCTTTTCGTAAAAGAATATATAGCTAAAAGGTAGTTGTTATTACCCAAATCAGAGTAGTTTTCTCATAATTTGACATTACCACAATAGAGTGGCCGTGATTTTTCCTTAATCTTGATTAAAGATAATAGCAATTTATTACAATAATTGTCATCATAAATGCCAAAATTACTACATTCAATTCATCCCAAACACACACACACACACACACCTCCAAACCTCAATTTCATAATCTTCATTTTAGTTTTATAATTATAATTATGTAATTGTATATATATTAAGTGTATATATATATTGACATTAATGGAAACCCGGAGTTTACTTTAGTCCACACAAATTAAAAACAAGTTGGTGTGTGTGTTCTAACAGCCTTTCCTATAGTTGGCCAAAATTTACACAAAGGGATCAAATTCCAAAGCTCCCTTTAACCGTCAACCACCAACAGCAACTCCATCCTTCACGCCAAAAAATATTATTACAATTACCTATATACACACACACACACACATATTTTTTAACTTCTTTATTTCAATTCTGCAATTTCCATTCAAAACTCCCAGAAGCAGAGAGAAGAGAGAGAAACAGGATATTTGAAGAGAGAGAAAGAAGAGTATCTGTGTGGGTGGAGGAAGAATGTGTAGGGCTGCAATGTCTTCTTTCACCCAATTTTAGATACCCTTCATCTTCTCCACTTCTTTTTTCTTCTTGATTTTTTTCAAGATTCACACTCTGATTTCACCTCTCAACAGATCTGCACAAACCCAGAATAACCCTTGTCCTAATTATATCAAAATTTTGTCCCTTTTTCTCTGATTCTCTTTTTTCCAGTAAAGATTGGATTTTTACTAGTTTATTTCATGTTAATTTCTTGATACTGTAATCTTTTTCAATTTTGGACGAGGCCCACAATTTGTGTTAGGTGGTGGGCTTCGTCTCAGTGCAGCACATAATTTTTCAAGATCCCTTTTTTTCCTCTTTTTTCATAGGAAATAAGGTTGAGAAGAAAATAATTTATTTAATTTTTTTACTATGCTCATTGCTTGTTCACTATTGGTGGTGGTGGCCTAACTTTTTTTGCCCCCTTCCCCACCCCCCCTTTAATATTATCCCCCCCAAAAGATTTTTATATATATATGTTTGTGACTGGTTTCTAGACCCTCTAGCCAAATGCTTTTCTTCTTGATCACTTGCTGTTTCTCCTTCATCTTCTTCCACAAGTCTCTTTCCATAAAACCCCTCCCTTCATGGGCGCGTGAGGTGAGATTGCTCTCCCTCTGGTTTTGGAAAGACTTGCCATTTCCCCCCATCACCAAATCCATAAGAAACACTATCGTGGCTGTAGTTTCTTCACTTTTCAAACCAATGATGGTGATGTCACCTAGGAAGAAGAGCTTCAATTCCACATTCGGCGGTGTCGAGACGCCGCCGACGGCGACAGCATCGTCGGACGTGTCCGTGTTGGATTTGCCCGACCTCGTACTCGAGTGCATTCTCGAGAAGCTTCCGCCGAATGGGCTCTGCAAAATGGCTAGTGTGTGCACCTCTATGAGAGATATGTGCATGAGTGATCACTTGTGGGAAAAGCACATGAGGAGCAAATGGGCGAGAATTGTGGGGCCCGCTGCGTATAGGGAGTGGCAGTGGCATGTTCTTTCGAGTAAAGGTTCGATCTTTTTCGATAATGGTCAAGGCAAGCAAAACGGCCTAATGGGCTATATCGCTCGCCTATGGCCGGTCGTGTTGTTTAGGTCTAGTTTTAGTGGTATTAGCAATAAGAAGAACTTTCCTCCGTTGGATTCGATCATGTCTTGGTATTTTGCTCTCGAGTCTGGCAAGTTTTGGTTCCCTGCTCAGGTTTATAACCGAGAGGTATCGATTTTTCGTCACCCTTTCTAAATTAATTTACGATACTTTGTTTGTTGTGTATTGAGGTTTGTTTTTTGCGCGTGTTTATGCAGAATGGTCATGTTGGATTTATGTTGTCTTGCTATGATGCTGAACTTAGCTATGATCTGCAAACCGACACTTTTAAGGCCAGGTGATATATTTGTTTGCAGGAATGCAACTTTTGAACATATATCGTATTTGATTGTAGTTTTGCATCGCTGAATTAATATTGGTAAAGATTGCATTTTTATGCGATTATTCTTTCTTGAATGTGTTTCTTTAGTGTATGCAATCATTTTTCGTTGTTTTAAAAAATTTTGTGGTTATTGAATTTGAGTAGATATCCGCCACATGGAAGAAGAATAAGTGCAACGGAGACGGGTGTAACATGGGATAGACTTAGAGCACCCCCTATTGATACTTCTCCGCACGATCTTCACACCTCCGATTGTTTAAATGAGTTGCAACCTGGTGACCACATTGAAATTCAATGGCGAAGAAACAAAGAATTTCCATATGGTATTTTGTCTGTCCAAACATCCCTTTTTTTTCGTGTTTTGTTCGTTATATTTCAATCGGTGTATGATGAACATTTATTCACCAAGTTTTTTATTATGGCATTAGCGGCTTTTTCGTTTTTCATTTTCTTGAAATGGGATCATAGGTGGCGGCTTTAGATTGGTTCGCAGTATATGAATGAAATAAAGAAGTTCGTAAAAGACGATTGACATGTTCACAATCAAGAACTGAAAAAACCGAACACTGTTCTGATTTTCTTAAAATGGATGTCGTGTTGTTGTCATTCCGAAACATGAATCCATTGGATTCGTTATGCTAAGATACAAACAAAATCATATAAATTAATCAAATTTAATAATAATGTTTTCACTTACATGTACAGGTTGGTGGTATGGTGTTGTAGGCCATTTGGAAACATGTGACGGAAATCCCAATTACTGCCGATGTCACGAATGTGGTGAGTTTCGACTTAAAATAAATCGCCATCTCATATAATATGTTAAAAAATAAAGATCCAATTAAAAAAAATACTGCGAAGCATTGGCATCGATCGAGAAGGTGGTCACAAATATTATCATATTCTATTATTGGCTGCTCCTTTCTTGACTCCCATTTTGCCTGCATGTGGGGTCTTCCATTTTGTCGAACAATTTTCTCTCGACACAGCCATAAGTGCTAGTTTCAGTGGAACTTTATTACCACATAAGCAGAAAAAAAGAAAGTTACTTTTAGGAGACGGAATCATTCTGTTTCTTCCACTATTTTGAAGAATTTTTGTGAATGAATTTCAGATTAAGTTGTTTTATCTTGTTCATTTTGAAAAAGAGCAGATATTTCTAACAAATGAAAAAATGTGATGCAGATACTTTGGTCCTGGAGTTCAACCAGTACACACGTGGCTCCCGATGGAGAACAACGAGCGTTAGTAGGAAAGACCATAGGGAAGAGGGAAACGAGTCCGATGGATTTTATGGGGGGATACGAAAAATAAATAGCAACGAAGAAATTTCGACGTGGAAAAAGCTCTGGCCTTGTGAAGTACTGGAGTAGTAGGTCATAAATTTGTTAGGGAAACAAAAAAATTGTTTCTTTCTCAGCTACAAAAAACATTTATAAAAAGGTTGTGGCAAAAATGTAAAAAAAAAAAATTGCCTCCATTTACATTTTTTGTTAATATAAATCTTCAACAAAGAAATTTTGTCCACCTTAATTTCTGAACAAAAAGATCACATTTTTATGCAAATATAAATATTTTTAAGTACATTTCACCATTTTAGGGCTGTCAACTCCATAACCTAAGCAAAGAGCAAGAGATGGCTTGTTATATGTCACCATTGCCATATTTGTATCACAAGGCTTATCGTTACTATTTCCCTTGAATTTAAAGCTCAACCTCTTAAAGTAACTCGGTTTTTGTATTTCCGAGGTTGCGTTCTTCGTTTGCTTGTCTCTTCCGAACGAAGCATACCTCAGCAGAAACCCTTTCAGTTTCTGCACCTTACTCTCCTCAGTATGACGGGCCCCACTCCGTTTGGGCGAAGCCGGCCCCACGTGCTCGGTTTTTAGAGGTCTTACCCTTTGTCTGAAAAAGAACCGTTTCGGCCTCTTTGGGCTTAGCCCTTCTCTCGTCTGGTCTCGAACCCATCTAGCGTAAGCCGAGCCCTTAAAATCGAGGGGCCCACTAAAGCTCAATGATGGGCTATTATTTCCTCCTTTGGAAACAATATTTTCATCACTAGACTCTTTTGGCATGGCTCGAAATGGAGAGTGTGATCTTGAGCGCCTGTAATGACTATTTCGCCCCCGCTTCTCCTCCCTCACCTTCTCCAGAGCCACCATGAAGGGGTCGAAATCGTCATTCCACGAGCTCTTACGCGAAAACGGGATTCTGCACACGGTTCTTGGCGACGAAAAAGGTGATTTTTGGCAGAAACTGTTGGAATAAAAATCGATGCCTTCGCATAAAAGCCTTGGTGGGAGTTTTAAGGGCATGACTAAGCCGTCGACGAAAAGTTCGTCGGCAAAAGCCATTGCAGGTTCTTGATTCTTGCTAACATCAACCGTATGCGACTCACAGCCGTCGGTGAACTTCTTGCTGGTTCCGAACTCGAAATCGCTGTCATTGCTCGCTTTTCGAAGCGGGCTAGCGGGGGCGCTGTAGTAAAACTCCATGCTGTTGCTTCTGCTGCAGTGATTGGGGCTAGTTGGTGCAGTGATGTAGGCATTCTTGGTGTTTTTTTCAAATTCCATTTTTCTCTTTGGGTGCAGAATTTTAGAGCAAAGGCAATCAAGAAGTGGTAAGATTTTGTGTTGATTTATAGTGGTGTCTTTTTTTGTTTTTTTTAAGGGTCCTGAATTTAAGGATTTTATTGCTCAACTCACATTTAAGAAGACTCTTTACTTGTAATATAATCTTCAAAAGAAGGAATCAAAACACCCAATTTTAGAAAAATTGTTTCTATTTCAAGAGACAAAAAAGTAATCAAGAAGTATTTATTTATTTATTTTCATTAATGGGGTGTGGCCTAAATAATTTTTTAATCCATCATAATATCATATTGCTCGGAGTGGACTAATTAGGGAATTAATTATGTTTGTTTTATTACAAATGACTCAAAGAATTGGCATATTGAATTAATATATAGCCAATAATAACTTTATTAACCCAATTTGTTGATGCTTGGAATTGTATTTTTCATGTGCCAAGTTTAAGCAAGGTGACCTTAAACTTGTGATCATCAATCCAATTAGTTGTGAGGATTGTACTCTTGAAGATTTGACTTGTGTTGACTCCTTATTTTAGCCAAATAAGTTTTTTTTTTCCCTTTCATTATTATCATACTTATATTTAAATTATAAAATAATTAAATTGCAAATGGTAGTATTTCTAGAAATTTATTTAATTGTCAGTTTTGGGGGGAAAAACGTTTGACCCTTTACTGTAGCCACATTTACAACATCGTCCAGCTAAATGCACCGAACGAATTAGTAGTTATAAAAGTGAAATTAAGAGTAAAATACTTGTTGATCTACAACATACTTTTCAAGCTTAGTTAATGAACTTATAATTAATTAAAATAATAATGAACTTGTGATAAATAGTAGTAACATACTTGCCAAACGAGGCTCTAGGAGAGTTCTTCTACAGTATTGAGATTAACAACTTTATTTTAAGAATTTTATTCAACAAGCTTTCATAGCTCAGTTGGTTAGAGCACCCGTTTAGTAAGCGGGAGGTCTTGAGTTCAACTCTCAATGAAAGCAAATTATTTTTATTTTTAATTTTTGAGAGAAGAAATTTCGATTTATAATTTAACGATAATTTTCTCACTTCTCCGCACAATTTTCATGGCAAGAGTAATCGTCTTCCCTCCAAAACCCCGATGTCTGATGACCCCACCAATCGCCGCCTTTAAACCAGCTCCACCGCTCCTCCTCCGCCACACCCCCGCCGCATTTAGACTCTTCGCCGCCACCTCCTCCACGAGCAGCCGTGACCCCGAAACTGTAACAGTCCCAAAACCCTCTACTTCTAAACCCAGCCCCAATGGCAGTAAAAGGAGCAGCGCGAGGGATAAAAAGGTAAATATAGATGCAAATCAGCTCCGATTGAACTGGTTGGATTCCCTCTCTTGCCCTTGGCCGGACAGTGATAAAAATAGGGCTTCTGAAGATTCCGATTCGTGCAATGCGGACTCGGGTTGGGTCGTCGGAATCGACCCGGATCTTTCCGGAGCCTTGGCTGTAATTAAACCCGACAATTCTCCACAGGTGATGGAGTATTTCGTATTACAATTTTTATTGTTTAAATATTCCTTGCTTGAATATGAAATCTGAATCCTCTGATGCATTATATCATATATGCCATTGTTGTTAAGTATTAGGAGATGATCATGTGAATGGTAGAGGAAAAATTACCGCTGTTTCAGCCATTTTACGATATTCATTTCTTGTACCCGATCGTTTATTCTGTATTATGTGTGTTGATACTAGGAGATGGTAGAATATGAACAACGTGAACTTCATTCCGGCATTTTGTTCGAGACTCGCTTTCTACTGTTTAGTATAACCTTTCGTCGTAAATGAGAATCGGTGTTTTTTTTCTTTGTAATTTCCGAGTTGTAACTCCTTTTCTCATATCTCGTAGGTGTACGATTCTCCTCACTTGAGTGTACTGGTTGGCAAAAGAGTGAGGAAGCGTCTTGACGTGAAGTCTATTATCCAGTTGCTTCAAAGTGTTGATGCTCCAATTGGTATTTTATACTGCTCAGTGCTTTACGAGCTGCTTAACAAATTTGTAAAGTCGAAGCATGTATTTGTTAAGAGCATCATGCTCTTGTCTCGATAAATAAGTTTTTATGGTGTTGAAACTGCATGACAGGGCATCAAATCATTTATTTTTCTTATCATGAATTCGTATCTTCTTTGTCGTGTATGGAAACAAATGCAGTTATTATGCACCCCGGAAACAAATTTCAGATTAGCGAGAGAATATCAGTGTTTCTTTCATTACTGACTACAAACAGTTTACTCAGTGACCACAACGGTGGATTACATTTACTACACTGTTATCCAGCTATCCTATTACATTCTTATTTCAATTTTTATATCCGTGGTTGATTGTGATTGGATGATTCATGAACTGTCCAACTGCTCCATATCTCGAACTGAGGCATACTTTGACCCAAATTTATACTTTCTCCTTCAATTCAGGAACCACTGTGTATATAGAGCAATCGATTCCATATCCGCAAGATGGTAAGCAGGTTAGAATCCCTGTATCTGTAGCAAAGGCCTTTAGTCTCTCTCAAAGAAAATCATGAGCTGTTGTTGTTACCTTTTTTTGTTATGTGGTTCGAATTTGTGTATTTATTGATTTCTCATGGATTTTGTTCCATTGGTATCTTCATTCGATTTGTGTTTTTACGTGATGCTTCTTAAGTAAGAACATAAAAGTTTTGTAATAGTTCAGCGGTGGGCATAATCCATTGCACATCTACTCTTTTCTATTCGTATGGAAAAATCATTAGTAATGGTTTCTGAAGTATATATTTTTTTAATTTTTTTGGCTCCGAAGGGATGGTGGAGTGGAGGATTCGGATATGGACTATGGATAGGGATCTTGGTCGCCTCAGGGTATTCTGTTGTTCCAGTTCCATCATCGTTATGGAAGAATTCGTTCAAACTGACTGGAGATCGCTCAAGTAAGGTTCGTTTGATCTTAACTTTTGCCGTGTATAAATATATAATATTTGGAATTTTACACGTCCCGTTGAAAATTAACCTCTTCTGCATCTGATATTGCGCATTTTTTATTTCTAATTTCTAAGTAGATACGTCAAAGTTTTTTCCGATACTGAAAAATCAAAATTGACGTTTATTGCTTTGGTTGACAGGATAATAGCAGAGAGCTTGCCAGCACTCTATTTCCCAGCATGTGTTCCCAGCTGAAAAGGAAGAAAGATCACGGTTCGTATACTAATCTAAGCTTTTTCTAAAACTAAAAAGATATTAAATAACTCCGAGAAATAATTGACGGCTCTTTATTTGTGACCGATGCACAGGTCGTGCCGAGGCACTTTTAATCGCTGCATACGGTAAAGGGCTGAAGGTGAACATTGATTCTTCGTGCATGTTAGAAGATCAAGATCCAACGCCATAGAAGCAGGTATAGCTTGCTAGATGCTCCCACCTTAATTAATTGTATGGTTTAACGAGTAATATCGTTTAGGGAAAGATAATCGTACGTTTAATGGTCCAGTCACTCCCGCTAGTTTCTTCATCATCGTCCCAACATTTTTAATTAAGGAGGGATACACCGTTTCGTCGATTTTGCTACCATGTATGTATTATTAGAGGCCTGTAAACACCTTTCTTACAAGAGAACTGGATATTTCATTGTGTTAGAGAAAGAGGGAAAATGGTGGAAATTTAGCTGTAATAAGTAAACACTGTAACAAATGTTGGGCACATTTATTTGACCAAATGGTGTGGTGTCAACTAACTTTCTCAATTAACACATGTTTTTGTTTTTATTAAGGTACAAGTTGCTGTTGGTGGTTTGAGACTTGAGTATGAACACTGGCCACTACAAGAAACTTTGGTGGTCCTATTGGATTCTGCATATACCAAACAATTCATTTGTCAATCTATGAAGAACAGTGACCTAAAAAGGTCAACAGATATTAGGGCAAATTACGGCTACCTGTGAGGTAATGTCAAATTACGAAAAACTCCCCTCATATTTGGATAATTACAGTTACCCCTCAACTATGTATTGTCTTACGAAAAAACTCCTCCAATACGTAAATTTAGGGGTGTTCATTCGGTGAAACCAAAATTCACCAAAATTTCTTACCGTTTGCGGAACCGAAATATGTTGTTCGATTCGGTAATAACCGAATTATCGAAATTTTATTAAAAATATTTAAAAGTTTGATTTTTCAAATAGATTTTTGTTTAAATATTAATATTATGTAAACAAATATGTATATAAAATAATAAAAAAACTGAATACCGAACCGAATTCCCGTTTCGGTAATCGGCACCTACCCTTACTTTCGGTGGTTTTACCGATTCGATGAACACCGCTAAGTAAATTTGACACCATAAGGATGAACATGAAGACAATACATAATTGAGAGGTAATTATAATTATTCAAATATGAATGATTTTTTCGTAATTTGAAATTACCGTAGAGGGATGCTGTAATTTGCCCTAAATATTATAATAGAATAATTAATGTCTACCAAAGTTGAGTTGGGCAAGAAGACCCCTCAATCGTACACTATTAGTTGACCAGATCTATATTAACTAATATATTGCCAAACTTCTGATTCTCCTATTTAAAAGATGATTTAGATTTAAGGAAGAAATTAAAATTTAAAGTTGACTAATTATTTTTTCTTTTTCCTTTTTTTTCAACAAAGGAATAGAATGGTTGATTGATTGATTGATCAATAAATTAATCCCAATATGTGATAGTTTGAAATTGGTGATTATATGGAATCCACTTTTCGAATATAACATATAATTTTGGAAATAAGATGAATCGGATCAGAATTAGATCTTCTGGTAAATTCTATTTTTTTTTTCAAAGTCAAACTAATTTCAATTCATTCTAGAAAACGAAAATCGAATTTTTGTAAATTGGAATGAAAAAAGTTGTTCAAATAAATTGGAAAGGAATCGGATTTTTTTTTATCCGGCGAATGAATCAGAATTCATATACATTCTAATTTAGATAAATAAAATTTGGAAAAAAATAAATAAATTAGAACTTTAGCCATAAATGATAAAACAAAAGATACCAAAAACGTCGTCGTTGAATGATTTTCATTAGGCCAAAAGCCACTTGTGAATTCGAAGCCACAAACTGTTGACTTATTTGTAAATTTCTCTCTCTTCTCTCTCTCTCTCTCATCACACTCTCTCCCTCTACTGTAAAGTATATGTACTCGACGTTCAGTTTACATAAAGCAGTAGCTTAAGCAGAAGATTCAATCTCTCAATCACACACACAACATTTACAAGACCTCTCTCATCTCTCATCTCTGTTCGTGAGTTCATTTTTTAATCTACTCTCTCTCTTCATGCGTGTGCTGTGATATGAGTTTTTTTTCCCTTTATTTGTAGATGGGATTGATTAATAATATTAAAATCAAACTGGGAATCCACAGCTTTACGATTTCGTTTGATTGTTTTAAGTTCTTCATTAACTTATTGCACTGGGAGCTTCGTTGAGTTCTTCATTTTGTTTGTTTGTACATTTTGAAATGTTCAGTTGATGGGTTTATCTTTGTGTTGGTATTTTTCCCAAATGGCATTGTGAAATTTGAATTCCTAATTTTCTGTGGAATTTACTTTGAGGATTCATGTTGAACCAAAAGTAATTTCATGCTGATATTTAAGTATATGCCATTCTCGAAGAAATCGAGGTTAAAATAAAAGCTAATCATGTGGTGGAGGTGCCCTAATTTTTGCCCCAAATGATCGGTTCGGCAAAAAGTTTTTATGTGGAAACCCCGTTGAAGATTGACTGCTTGCATTCAATATAGTTATGGATGCATAAACTTATCCTCTAACTTGCGTTTTTCGTGATCACTTATTATATGGAATTTTACGGAAACTGTTTGATGGATTCTTTGCCGAGACTAATTATGGTGTTCGTGTATTACTAACTCCGACTTTGCACAAGCTAATATTATAATTTACGATTACTTTCTGCTAACGATAACGTAATATTTTTTTCCTTGTAGATCATTATCAAAAGGTGTTTATCTGGATTTGCTTGATCCTGTATCGAAGAGAAAAATCTAATTGGTGATGTTAGTGAATATTTACCAAGGGTTAAAAGAAGCCTAAATAATCAATCAGCTATACGGACTACTAAATCAGGTTCTTGGATTATTTTTATTATTATTATTTTATTAATTTTGTTTTTGTCAATTGAAATTGTTGATTCTTACGCTGCTTATTCCTCAGATCTTTCGAAAATGAAGACTCACAGTAGTAATAAGGAAGATATTGATGTGGAGAATGGGAGTTTAGATAAAGATAGAGAAAAAATGGGGCGGAGTAAAAAAATACTTACACTACACAATACGGCCTTATTATCGGGCCTCGCATATTGTCTTTCCTCATGCAGTATGATACTCGTTAACAAATGTGTCCTCTCCAGTTACAACTTTAATGCTGGAATTTCTTTGATGCTGTACCAGGTTACAATTACATCCTATTTATTTTATTCACCGCAATATTTTTTTTTTAGCCATAGTCTTCTATATTTCGATTTTATTTAATGAGATTTATAATTCGTGCTCGCAGAATTTTGTGGCAGTAGTTATTGTTTCTACCTTGAATTTCTTTGGCGTAATTACCACCGAGCCATTCACGTGGAGATTAATTAAGGTCTGGTTGCCCGTTAACATTATTTTCGTGGGGATGCTAGTCACAAGTATGTTTAGGTATTGTTTTCCTTTTCTTTTCTTTTTTAATTAATTTATTTTTATTTAGTTTTTTAATCGAATTGTTTCCTAGTTTTCTTTTTTTGGTGATATTCAGTCTATAAATTTGTTACTACTGGTTTTTGTTAATTGCAGTCTAAAATACATAAACGTGGCTATGGTCACGGTTCTGAAGAACGGAACCAATGTGATAACTGCTGTCGGTGAAATGTATCTATTCAACAAGCGCCACGACAACAGCGTTTGGGCAGCTCTTTTTCTAATGGTACGCCACCTGGCAAACATTTTTAAATTACTTAAAATCGGAATATTCCGTTCACTACCAATATGATTTTTTTTAAAACTTGTATATTTATGTTATGCAGATAATATCAGCAATATCAGGAGGAATTACTGATCTCTCGTTTCATGCCGTGGGGTACTCATGGCAGTTTATAAATTGCTTTTTGACTGCGTCGTATTCTGTAAGTAATCCTGTTCTCTAAGTCGATTAATAAATGTTTGCAACATTTTTTTATGTAATTTCGTTTTGGCTTAGATAGTCTATGACTGTTGATTATTTTGTGGTGGTGCAGTTGACTTTGCGTAGGGTTATGGATACAGCCAAACAAGTCACTAAATCCGGTGAATTGAACGAGTTTTCGATGGTCATGCTAAACAATACCCTTTCGCTGCCCTTAGGACTTTTGCTAGTTTTCGTATTCAACGAAGTCGATTATCTAACACAGACGTGAGTAATAATTTATTTTACTATCTTCACTTTAAACTTAGATTATTTTTCTATCTATCAAATAATTTTGTTTCACTAGCCAAGACTATATACCAAATTTCACTTCATTTCTTGCATTTTTTAATTTTTTTAAAAATTCGATTTTGAAGTTCGTTTTGTTGCTAATGGCAGACCGCTATTGAGACTGCCCACCTTCTGGCTTGTGATGACACTTAGTGGATTCTTGGGTTTGGTTATCAGCTTCACTTCAATGTGGTTTCTTCATCAAACGGGGGCCACTACATACAGGTGAATATTTGCATTTCGTATTTTAAAATGCCGTTTAGTTAGTGAAATAAACTAATTTACCAGGAAAATAATAGTTTGTATTGGAAGCATTGATTGATATATTACTAATCATTTCAAGGCTAATTTTGTTTGTTTTATATCATGGTTGAAGCCCGTGATTTATCGTTATCCCGCAATTACTATATTAGTGCTTCTTACATTACAAATGAAATGACAAAAATAACCTTCTATTTTGCCACGGTAATAAGCTTTATTGCTAACTCGTTTTGCATCGATGCAGCCTTGTGGGGTCGCTGAACAAGATACCTCTTTCTGTAGCTGGTATTCTCGTTTTCAAAGTTCCAACAAGTTTGGAAAATGCTGCAAGTATATTCTTCGGTAAGTTTCTAGAAACTGCATGTGTATTACTATACTTTGGAAATTACATTATTAACCTTGCTCATTGGTCCTTTTTCTCGCATAGGCTTGTTTGCTGGAGTGCTTTTCGCAAGAGCGAAAATGCGCTGAAAGGATCTGAATTTTGATTGGTTCTTTCACCGGAGGTTGCTGTCGATTTAATTTTTTATTTTCTTCTTTTTTGGGCTTTAAAAGGTGTATGAGTTGGAATTTATTAAATATATAATTAATATGATATTTTTCATGTTTTGAATTGTTTTTTTCTAACTACACTAGAAAAAGGTTATGAAGTCACTAATATTGCATAAATTCAACTAAAGATAGACAAGAATTGCCGAAATATTTGGAATTGTATTGCTCTCACGAATTAGGGTTCAACGCGAAAGAGAACCAAACTCGAAGAAAAAACTACTCTAGTTTACAACTAAGCTAAAGTACTTAGATAATCGACAAAATAAGAACTGCAACGGCAACAAAGGAAAGATTCAGGCGCAACACGATCATGCAGAAGGCGTGGGACACCATACATTGTGATCAAAAGGCATCGTATTCCCCTCGAGCTATTAACTTAAAAAGTATGCTTTATTTAGATATACTAAGGCGATTCTATTAGTTGAAACGGCGCCGTGTTCCATTTTCGAAATGAGTTTAATTCGTTAAAAAAATGTTGAGAGGTGATTGTTTAACCAAACCCTACCAAGAAGTTGTGACTTATGTGGTTGGTATAGAGCCATAATTTAGATGCAAAGAGGGCCCTTGGCATCAAATTCTAGCCTTAAATCTTAATTTTCATATCATTTTCTTTTTTCTTTTTTTTTTTTTTTTGGGGAATAAAAGTTATATTAGTAGGACCCATTTCTTAAAATATGTGATATTCTGTAATCCACCTCCCGAATAATTTCTAGAAGCTCTATTTGGAAAATAAAAATGTAATCTTTTTTATTTTTTTATTATTCTTGGAAGGTCCATTATTATATTTATTATATTTATTATTTCTTTTTTGAGATTTTCCGTTTCATTTTTTATAATTAACAATAATTTATAATTTATCCAAGTAACAATTTATGGAGGTAGGAAATAGACCAACTTCCAACTGAAAACTACCTACCACCCTTTTCCCACCATTCTACTCTCTCTCTCTCTCTCTCTCTTTCTCTCTCTAGAATTAATTTTTCACAATTCGCAACCACACAAGGAAGCTACCACTCCAAGACAAACCCCCAATCGCAGCTCAACAACGTTAAGAACACACACACACACACACACACACACACACACACACACACACGCAGTGACACACACAACGCTACAAACAAAGCCCAACTCTAGTCCTAATTATTGCTACTGTTGCACACTTGTTTCTCCGTCACGTTTCTGCTGGTGCCTTGATTACTATGTTGCCCGCACAACCACTTCTTTGCGTGTTTCGGTACAACTCCTCAAGCTAGCGGTGAACTTCTTCTTTTGGGAAAAAGCAAAGGGGATTTCCTAATTTTTCCGTATTCCCTCTTCCCAATTTCAGAAACCCAGAAAAAAATTCTGTTGTTTTTTATTTTTGAGGTGTGGGTTTCTTCTATTTTCGCATTTCATTTACTTTCTGCTATTATTATTGTTTATTTACTTCAGCTGAATCATGGGTTTTATTTTATTTGGAGGAGAAACTTTTTTGCAGCAATATTTGGATTATGCAATGACATGTTCGCTAAAATGCTTGAAAGAAAAATGTAAAGAATTTTAGTGGGGAAACTTCCCTAAGCTTTTGATTAAGATATTGCCGTGTTTTCATGTGTTCAAGGCCGGCGATATATGGATCGATAATTTTGTAACGAATTCTTTTGTTCAAGTGCTACAAGTTTATTCAATGTTTGATATCTTCTCCTTGGTTTTATGACATTTTTATGCCTCGATTTGTACAAAGTTTGTCGATGTATTAGCCAATTGTGTTCGTATGTATTACATTTTTGTTGTTTTATTTCGGAAGTAGATTTACGTTATCAGCTTGATTGTGTGTCTTTATCGTTTTCCCTTTACACGAATGGCCAAGGAAATTTAGTTTTATTGTAGTTAAATACATTTGGAGTATAAAAAAAATGAAGGACCACGAGATATGGCTTTACATTTATCATGTTTAGTGCAATTAATTCGTGGCGCTGCACCAAATGCCAATTACTCGGTTTCAACTCTGTTTGATAGGTCATTAGTTTTTATCTTGAAAGATGGTTATACTTTTCTTGTTCAATTGATTCTTCGCGCACCACTTGTGAACTGTTCATAGCAGAAAGGCTTCGGAAAGTGCTAATAACAGACTACTTATGTTGTGATTTTGTTCGGTTTCAGCTGTATTTATTCTTATCCACAATGTCGAGTTTGGAGCAGCCACTTGGTCTTGACAAATTGCCAAGTTTGAGCAATATCGATCGGATTTATAGGTTTTCATCCAGTGCATGCAGGCCCATGGGAGAAGATATGGGGAAGGGAAACTGCTGGATTGATGGTAGAAGCTGCAGCTCGTCTAATAGCTGCGCGTATGTACTTTCTTTTGCTTCTATTTAAAAATTCAAGAAATTTCTACTAATTTTTTTTCTGCATTTTTATACGTCACATGAGATATGTTAAACTTTGTCTAGATTTAGCAAGTGTATATTGGAATTAATGCTCTACTGATTCGATAATCAGCTAGTTTTGGATAATATACGCATTTTAATTTTACGGGTTCTTTGCTTATTTGACCCCTGTAAAATGATTTATTTATTTTTACAGTGATGATTTTGAAGAGTACGATCAAGAGACTATTACATGGGGGAGACAAATGAGAAACTCGTCGCAAAGGAATTCAAGCCAAGGTAGAAGACAAAATCCGCGTAACTCGTACTGCAACGACAATGAAATCGGAGAACCAAAATATATGGTAAATTTCGCCCAAGTCCTCAAAATGAATTTTCGATGAAGTTCTTTGCTTTAATTTTAGTTTATTTATTTATTTTTTTATTGCATAATGTAACAGCTCTTCAAAGGCATTCCAAGACATGTGAAAATAGTAGAAGTGGGCCCGAGGGACGGGCTGCAGAACGAGAAGACAATCGTTCCCACATCAGTCAAAGTCAAATTGATCCAAAAATTAGCTTCTTCCGGATTGCCAGTTGTCGAAGTTACAGGCTTCGTTTCGCCAAAGTGGGTCCCTCAGGTGATCTATGTTCTTTTTTTTCGATTTGATAATCATTTCTTGAAGTTTTTTCGAGTATTTTATAATCCTTTCTTTTGTTTTTGATTGAAAATTAGCTTGCAGATGCAAATGATGTAATGGCAGCGGTTAAGAATCTGGAGGGTATTCGATTGCCTGCGCTTACGCCCAATCTTAAGGTGCGTGGTACTTACGGTGCAACAGCAGAATCTCTTTATTATTAGAGATAATCTGACATATATTCTATTTAAAATAATTGCTTAGGGCTTCGACGCAGCTATTGCAGCTGGTGCAAAAGAAGTAGCTGTATTCGCATCAGCTTCCGAGTCATTTTCTAGATCGAATATCAACTGCAGCATTGAAGAGAGCCTTGTTCGATATCGTGCTGTAACTAATGCTGCTAAAAAGCTCTCGATTCCTGTTCGTGGGTACTGCTTTTTTCGAAGACTGAGTGTTTATTTTTTATTCTGATATAAATTGCGCGATATTTATAGGATGAATTTTTGGTTGATGATGTTAATTTATTTAATATTCGATAGGTATGTATCATGTGTCGTTGGGTGTCCGATTGAAGGATATATTTCCCCACCGAAAGTTGCTTATGTGGCGAAGGAGCTTCATAATATGGGCTGTTTCGAGATTTCGCTCGGAGATACAATAGGAGTTGCTACACCTGGTAATTAATTGTCCAATTTTGTTTTATTTTTTATTTTTTATTTCTCATCAACTTTTGCAATTCTTTACGTGATCATCGAATTGTGCAATAATTGGCACAGGTACTGTTTTACCCATGCTCGAAGCAGTTATGGCAGTTGTGCCTGTCGACAAACTTGCTGTTCATTTTCACGATACGTACGGCCAATCTCTTCCGAATATTCTTTTATCCCTCCAAGTAAGTCACTAACTCTCGGATGCTAAAACGAAACTAAAAGCCTAAACTTTTCAAATCGTAAACTAAGAAATCAAGATAGATACAAAAGAATGTAAACTAAGTACATTACAGGGTGTTCATACTAGAGGTCAAGTATTACCTCTAAATTTAACGCGTGAGTTTTTTTTTCTTCCCGGAAGTGAAATGACGAATTTGCCCTTGTAATATTCGTCCTCTGCAGATGGGAATCAGCACGGTGGATTCGTCAGTATCGGGGCTAGGAGGGTGCCCTTATGCGAAGGGCGCCTCGGGAAATGTTGCGACAGAGGATGTGGTGTACATGCTAAACGGTCTTGGTGTGAAAACGAATGTTGACATGGAGAAGCTTTTGTCGGCCGGAGAGTATATCTGCCAGTACTTAGGCCGTCCGATCGGTTCCAAGACTGCCCTTGCATTGAGATCCTCCTCTAAAGATTCCTCTAAAATTTAAGACAAAGTCTTATTATTGCATCTTTCTATTAATTCATGTAATATATATATACATATATATATATATATATATATATATATATATATATATATCAATGTCTAATAGCATGACTTTGATTTTCTCAGACACAATATAATTATATATTTATATACTGCACTCATTAGTATTTTACTATTTATGTGCATATTTTTCTTTTATATTTACAAAAGAATCTTCAATAAAACACAACAAAAAAAATGTCAAAATAAAAAAAAAAGCAACTTTGCCTTTTCCGAAATAGCAACTTTGCCTTGTGACAATTGACGACTTTAATTGGAACTGGAATAATTGGGTTCACATACACCAATTACACCATTTTAGGGTGTTCCTCCTCGATTCCCAATTCCAAATTTTCCCAACATTCGATTCGATTGTTCGATTTCTCAATCTACTGCAATTGGCGAACAAAATTGTGAATCGCCATGGATGAGAGTGAATTCCGACAGCTCCTGGAACTCTTTCCCGTCGTCCGACCTCGCGATTATCACGTAAGTATGTATATATGCATACATACCTATACAATCATACTTGCGTATGTCTGTATTTGTTATATTCAACAATTTAAGATGTTTCCAGAAGCAGTAGTGATCTTTGATTTTCTCGAGTTACTTGGTACTGTTTCTGTCTTTTTTTTGGGCTCCTATATAGGTCTCTTTGTACAAGCTTTTTTGTTTAATTGAGTGGCTGGATTGAATTTTTATCAGTGTTGAATTTTATTTTTATTTTAGGGGTTGGGCGTGGAGTTTTGGTGGGAAGATAATATTTTTTGATTGTGTGGAGAGTTATAGAAGTCGTTGCAGATGATATGAATGGCGATTAATTTCGGTTTTACTCATTAATTTATTGACAGAAGACACTGATTTGAATTGTAATTGATGATTACTTTTTGAAAGAGATATTGCTTGTGACTTTTTAATTGTAATATTCTCCCAGCAGCTCAAATTAGTCTGGGTTTCATAATTTTGATGTCTTTGTCGTTGCTTGTGGCCCGTAACTCTTTTTACTGGTGTTAATATGAGCTTTTGACAAAATTAATAAGAAAATGAACTTGTTGGTTGAATAAATTATACGGCTGATCTTATTAAGTTTTACTAATCTATATATTATACGACCGATTTGAAGGGCACTGGCATGGGTTGCTAAGGACAATATGCGCGTTCTATTTGTGTCCCTTTAAATATTGGACATGTAGACGTTTAACTGTTGAGTCCTATTTTCAGGTAGAGTTGGATTCTTCCAGACAGTCAAGTCGGTCTGCACCAAGTGAAGAGGTACTACATCAATTTTCTAAACAATGTTGTCAGTTTTTTTAGGTTTTGTGGTATTTAATATTAGGCTATGCTCTCAGGCACAGCAGTGGCAAGATGCATGGAGTACCGAGGACAGAAGAAGTTCAAATATCTCGAAAACCGACAATCATGGTATGCTCTCTGGTTCACGAGATATTAATTTTTACTTTTCCATCTCTGATGGTTTTAGTGAGAAGAAATACTGTTTCTCATGTCCCTCATAACCTTATGCTTTCGAGTCATTTCAATATTTCAGCTTACGTATAGGCTAAGCTACTTAGTATAGTTTGCACTGTCCTAGTCTACAAGATAATTAAAATAGTTGTCAACCTACTCCAGTAATCAACCATGCATTCTTTTCGATTGCTGTATTTTTTTCCCCTGAACTTCACTGTATATTTCTAGATGAGTTTCCTTTCTTTTATATATTTTCATCATGTAATTATAAATTGAATGGAGTTGAATCTCTGCCATAAAGCCGTTTCTGAAACAATATGAAAAAACTATATGAAAAATAAGGAAGTCGTATAAATAGCATGTGATTTAGATGTGGTTGAAATCAGAGATTTCTTTATTTTAGAATAGTAACTGATTCATGTTCATGCTTCTTTGTGATGTCAGAAGCATTTTGGCGAAAATTAAAGTCGGCTGCTGAGCAGAAGGTATGCTTTGATTTTGGGAACTGGCTTTCTTGTAAATAATACCGAAGTAATATCAAGTAGTTTTGACTTAGATCTTTATGGATATTCAAGTTTCTTACTCTTATCTGATTCATTATACGAATCAAGAAAAAAGTTAAAGCCATCTGTTTTACCACTAATGGGTAAAAGCATGGATTGCAATGATTTTGGAGTTTGCTTTCTTAGGTGGGTGCAGCTGATGCAGAAAGATTCTGCAAGGCATTTCAACAAGTTTATAAGAAACTCGTAAGTGTGTTAAAATTGATCAATCTTTGTATTTGCTAACTAGAAAATGGCTCGAAGAATCGAGTATCGTCATCCATTTTCTTTGATTTCATCGCAACTCAACTTGAGCCCTTCTCTATGTTGTAACCTTTCAGGTGTATGAAGAGTTGACAATGGATGCTGCTAAGAACATTCTAAACTCGAGGTCGTCCTGAGTGAGAGAGAGAGGGAGATGTTGCTTTCATGCTTCCATACTAAATGCAAACAAATCAGTACTGCGGTGCTGTGATATTTAAGATTGTCGTCAAATCCTTTGAACCTTAGGTTTAATTTTCGTTGATTACTCTTCTTTGTCGGCGTACGTATGATGATGTGTTTGAAACTGATCACATGTTTTTTTTTTCTCTTTTCAACTACTTTTTTGGCTGAGTTCTTCAAATTTGACTAATACACCTCGTTATAGAGTTTTGTTCAGTATATTCGTTTATCGTCTCTTGTATCTTTCCAATGTAACTGTGGTTACACTTTGCCCTATTATGTAAGTTGTTTAAATTGTTTTATTAAGATAGAATCTCATTGGTTTGAAACAAAATGAAATGTGAAAGTTGCATGAAAATAAATAAATGATTGCTGAAGACAAAACAAAACTGATAGCTGAAGACAGTATGAACAAGAACATATAGAATCAGACATTTTCTGATAGTCTTTAAACAGTAAAATCTTCTCTCTAGTATCTGATAAAACGTAGTGAAGACGAACAACAAATCTTTTCACCAAGACAGAAATACCCAATAGAACAACAAAATATAAGATTTTCAATATGAGCCGACAAAACAATAAAAGAAGTATAGTATCCAATCAACAAAAAAAGAAAAATCACTGAGCAACCCTTGTGCTCGTAAAATAATCACCAACGGTCAAGAACACGTGCTCACCCGACACCACATTCACTGGAGCTACATCTTCAATGCAACTGACATTAATCGTCCCCTCTCCAAGTTGAAATTCCGCCTTCAGATTATGGTGGTCCCTCATCAACAGATAGGACTGTAACCCACGTGCAGATTTCGCATTACCACCATACAACTTAACAAGGGCATCTGAATTGAACACTAGCGCAGGTCTAGCCAGAGTGATAGTGAATGAAAGATTTGCAATCCCATGGAAACTCTCTTCGGCGAGAACGACTGCATGGGGTGGAAGAAAATCAGAAGGAAGCAATAAAGATCCAAGTGCTTCCCTGATGTACACTTCCTGCGCTTCCAACATTTCTCGAGTTTTCGTTTCCTCCCCATCCAATGATTTGAAAAAGACCTCCACCAAATCAGTGGGCTCGAGTGCAGCTTTCTTTCGCATCTTCTGAATACGATTCACAATTTCACGGGCAACTCCAGCCTCGTACAATGACTCATCCACACGCAAGTCCAGCACCACTAACACATCACCATCTCCTTTAGCATCCATATCTTCTACCTTAACATTACCAGGCGGCTTGAACTCTCGAGTTATCTTGACATCAGAAACCTTCAAAGCATGCATTGCGATGGTAATTTCGCCCACTTTCTCAAATGCCAAGATTTCTTCGGTTGACATAGCCTTCACTTCCTTTGCAACAGCTCCCATTGATTTTCCGAGCTTTTTCCCCAGAACACTGAAGTCGGGCTCGGCACGAAGGGTGGCGTACTTCAAAGTATCGTTGCACGTGACTAAAGACTTGATGTTGAGCTCCTCCAGCACATACTCCTTTAGCTTACCAGCAATATCCTCCAAGAAATCTGCATCGGGGTGTACAATCACCATCTCTTTAAGAGGGGCTTTGAGAGGTTTGTTGTGACGCTCGCGAATGTTGCGTGCAAGATCGATGATTGTCATCATTCTGTTGACACTTTCTTCAATTCGATGGCCCACCTCTCCCTCCACTGTAGGAAAACTGCAATAGTGAATGCTTTCTTCTGATGCTTTGCTAGCTTTCCTCAAGTTCTGGTAGAGAACTTCAGTGAAGAACGGTGTGAATGGAGCCATGGATTTACATGCTGTCAGAAGCACGTAATAGAGAGTGGAGAGAGCAATTTTGCAATCATCTTCTCCAGTTCGGCCTTTCAATCTCTTTCTGTTGAACCGAACGTAGATGTTGGTTAAGTTGTCTAAGAACTTCAAGAGATACGGAACCACCGTATAAAGTCTATAAGCATCCATTTCTTGCCGGACAAAATGGACAAGACTTTGAGTAGCGGAGTTAATCCACTGGTCGAGAACATTTGAGGACTTTTGAAGAATGGATTGATCAATTGGTGTGAATGGTGGAAGTCCCTCAATTTCAAGCCTTTTTGCATTTTGCACAAGGAACCTGTAAGCATTATACCACGGCAAGAAAACATCTTTCACGACACTGTACACCCCCTCCTTTTTGAATCGTAATGGTTCAGCCCGAACAACTGGAGAGTTGATAATATACAGCCGTAGTGCATCAGCTCCGTAATCATTTATGACTTCAGAGGGTGGTGGATAATTCTTCAATCTCTTACTCATCTTCTTTCCATCCTCAGCCAATACCAGCCCATTGCAAATAAGATTTCTGAAAGCTGGTTTGTCAAAGAGTGCAGTTGACAGAACCATGAGCGTATAAAACCATCCACGAGTTTGATCCAGCCCCTCAGCCACGAAATGTCCCGGAAAATTGTTCTCAAATAATTCGACATTTTCAAATGGATAATGGATATAAGCATAAGGCATAGATCCACTCTCAAACCAGCAATCGAACACATCCTCCACTCGTCGAAGAACACCAAATTCAGGGCCACGACTTGAAGGGATTGTAATGTGATCAATTTTGTGCCGGTGCAAGTCAGTTACCGTGGCACCAGAAAGTTTCTCCAGTTTTTCAATGGAATCCATGACCACAATCTCCTCACCATCCTCACTAATCCACAACGGAAGTGGAGTACCCCAAAACCTACTTCGACTCACAGCCCAATCTCTCGCATTCTCAAGCCAATTATGAAACCGTTTTTCCTTCACAAAGTCAGGTACCCAGTATGTCTGTTTATTGTTCTCCAGCAATTTATCTTTAATCTTTTCTACAGCCACAAACCAGCTGGGTACAGCCCTGTAGATGAGGGGAGTATCAGATCTCCAACAAAAAGGATAGCTGTGAGTAAAACTTCCAGATTTGACGAGCCTGCCTTTGTCCTTCACTGCTTGGATAATATCTTTGTCAGCATCCTTGACATATCGCTTGCTGAATTCAACGATTCTCTCGGTAAAACAGCCATCGTCATCCACTGCTACTACCAATGGTTCCCCCTTCTTAATGATACCATTCTCCATACAGACACGGTAATCATCTTCACCAAATGCAGGAGCACAGTGAACAATTCCGGTACCACTACCATCAGTCACATAGTTATCTGCAACAACTCTAAATGCCACATCAGAGAATTCTTTGAAGTAATCAAACAAAGGAACATACTTCGTTCCAACAAGTGAAGCTCCAGTGCACTTGGACAAAATCTCGTATGTTTCGACGTTCTTAGCTTTAGCACCAGAAGACTTCGATTTTGAATTACCAACAGCTCCATCGGCTTCTTTCTTAGCCTTCTCAACAGGAAGCTCCGCCAAACGTGTTTCACCGACCACATAAACTTTCCCATTAAACTTGTTACGGACCTTCAAATATACAATGTTCGCATTGACGCAAAGTGCAAGATTGCTGGGTAATGTCCAAGGCGTTGTGGTCCATGCAACAAAACATGCACCATCAGGGTCGTCAACCACAGGAAAAGCTACAATCACCTCAGGGTCAGGAACGTCCTTATAGTTGGAATTGGCTTCGAAATTAGATAGTGGTGTTTTGCAGCCTGTACTATAAGGCATAACCTGCAAAAGTAACACATTTAAAAGCCATTAAAACCACCAAAATAAGAAAGAACATCTATATCTGTACACCTATATCTATACTAAAACAAAAATACTTATCGCACAGAATGTTTTAGGTTTTTAACATATTTTTTATGACTATAAATTATTAGTATTATTATTATAACCATGAAATATAAGGAAAACCATAGGTTACGCAAACATCTTTCAAAACATATAATGTTTTAATTTTGCGAGCGTATGAAGCTTAAATTTAACTAATTCATTTCAGTTAACATCCTCAAATGGTATGTATGTATATGAGAACATCAAATTCCATTAAGATGTGAATAATTAAAAAGTCTGTGACACAATTCCAGTAGGTCCCGGATTCATAAAATACATACGACTATCCCAACGTACAAGAATTATAGAAATCGAGATTATATAATAAGAGCACAGTCATTGAACTTCATACCTTGAAACCTCTGTAGACAAGACCCTTTTTATACAACTGCGCAAACACCCACCATACGGTCTCCATGAAATTCAAATCCATGGTCTTGTAATCGTTCCTGAAATCAATCCACCGTCCCATTCTAACAACCGTCTTCTCCCACTCGTCGACATACCTCTGCACAATACCCCTGCATTCTTCATTATAATTCGCAATCCCCATCTTAATCACGTCCTCTCTGCTCTTAATACCCAATTTCAGATCGATTTCATGCTCCACCGGCAACCCGTGGCAATCCCATCCGAATCTCCGGGTCACGTGATGGCCCGTCATGGATTGATACCGGGTCACGATATCCTTGATAGTTCCGGCCAGAATGTGCCCGTAGTGAGGGAGGCCAGTGGCGAACGGAGGTCCGTCGTAGAAAATGTACTCCGGCAAATCCTTGGTGAGCTCGAGCTGGGTTTTGAAGGCATCGACTTCATCCCACCATGAGAGTATCTTCTCTTCTTGAGAGGGGAACGAGAAGTCCTTGCCTTCGCAAACGTCTTCCATCGCTGCGTGATCGCCGCCGCAACGCCGCCGGATTGTAGTGACTAGGGTTTTGGAGCGGAGAGACCGAAATTTCTTCAAAGTTTATTTTTCAGAAATTACCTAATCTGGCTAGACTTTCTCTTTTGTTTATGATGGACTCGATTAATTAATTTAATGGGCTTCAGCCCAACTGTGACAACGGACTTGGTCCAAACTTCATTTAATTTAAATTTAATTTATATATATGAGTATATTATTTAATAAATAATATATATCTTCATTTTCTCTAATAAAAATAAATAATCAACCTAACCTCTCTCTAAGATAGACTAAATTCATTTAAAATACCTAACCTCTCTATAAGATTGACTATATTCATTAAAAATCTGCTGTATCGAACGAAAAAAAAATATCTACATACGATAGATCATAATAGAATTAAAGCTTTTTAAAAGAAAATTAACGCCAGTCCGCGATTCAAGTTTAATGGATGAAATTATGGATAAATTAGGGTTCCAAATATTTGAATTGGGCGAAATTGAAAGAGTTATGGGTAATTTTGTCAAAACGGAAGTATGTTGTTTTAAGAGACCTCTAGATAATTATCCCATCATTAAATTGTAAATTATTTCCAATATATGTTAAACATTAGCAGAACTTCAAATCATTTCACTAAAGTCGCCAATTTAAGTAGCAACTTTCCTAGTAAAGGTCGGTCATATTTAACGCTTTATAACAACACTAATAGTTAAGGTCCAAAAAAAAAATAATAAATAAATAAATAAAAAATCTCTTGATCAACGTTCGGAGTAGTATTTCTCTGTTTTCTGTAAAACTACTTACGAGGTATAATTTTATCTCTGTTTTCTGTAAAACTACTTACGAGGTATAATTTTATCGTCAGATCATGTGATTTTAGCTTCAAGATATAATATCTTGTTTGAGCTTTCCGAGGATGTCGCTGCATTTCTTCAACAAAGATTTCGCCTGTTCGCTTTTTTCAACTTCAGAAAGATCGAGAAGCTCATTCGTAAACGCTAATTCTGTCCAATGGATCGGTGGAGCTGCCTTGTACTGATTTGTCAACTCCAAAAGACATTCAGCAGCCGCTATATGAACCTGAGATTGTGAATGAAATATGATATACAATCATCCTAAAGATATATGAATCTTTTGGCCCATACTTTGTGAGCTGTCGAGCGAACCAAAATACTTCAATGAAATATTTTATATTTGAAAGTTCGTAAAATGTGTTAAATAGTGTCTGGTAAAAATTTGGTATTACCGTGTATCTGGTTGACTCTTTGTTTATTCTTTCTCGGAAATTATCGTTTTAAACCGACCCAACCAATAATTATCTCTTTTTTTGTCAAATAACTTACTATACATCCTTATTTGCAGGAAAGGAAAACTTGTTTTCTTTATCTAACAATGAAAATCCGGCCCACCGATTCCACCAGTGCATAATATAAAGATGGATAAATCGAGAAAAAAATGTACTACTCGTAGATTAACATACCTGGCCGATTTTGATTGTTCGGAGGGACTTAAGCACTTCCGGTGACAGAGTGTAAAATAACTGACAATATTCAAGAAGTCAGATTAGGTCGTATTAAAAGTGTTTTGTGGTGTAACTAAAGAACTATGGCATCGTATGTTACCTCATGAACAAAGGCAGTTATGCTGGTTTGCATGGAACTATCTTGCACGTTGTTTATAGCACTGTGCAACTTTGAGCAAAGCTCTTTAATAGAAGAAAAAACTGACATTTTCACTGTCCAAGGAAAAAAAACAAAAAGAAGTTAAACTCACGAGTATGGGATCAAAATCAACGAAGAGTGTTAATATACTGAAAAGTAAATGCACCTGTCCAAGGGAAGGTAGGGGAGAGAGAAAATAAATACAAATCAATGAAGTTTTTCTGTTGATTGACAATATCACCGATGCGAGCCACATGGATACAGGCCGTAACACAGCTTAATATTTTTTCATGTAAAGCTGCAGGGGAACTATCTGGCACATCTGCATCCGCAAAAAAAAAAAAAAAAAAAAAAAAAATAGTACTTAGACCAATTATCTGATGTGTCACTCTTTGGATTAAAAAATTACTGAATAATCTGTAACTTTATACCCAGTTATGCTCATAAAAGAAAACAGAAAACAGAAAACAGAAAACTCTCTTTGGTTCTATTTATTTAAATGACGATAGTTGGTAATCTATGAGTATCACACCCCGATAATACTGGAGCTCATGCACAGACGGTAATTATATTCAACTATTTATACAACAGTTAGTTCAGATTTCAGAGAGAAGATAGTACTGAAATAACACAACAGCATTAATAGCAAAATTTGACATATCAATGCCCCCAAAATCTGATGTTCTCTTCTCGTTTTAAGAAGGGATTATTATCATGGGACTTGGACCAGTAGGGATTATTATCATGGGACTTGGACCAGTAAGGGAATTATTTTTTACCTGCTTTAACATCATCTGGCAAAGATATTTGACCCGATTTGGTAGGGGCAAGTGAACTGCCCATCTCCAGTAGAGATGGAAAAACCATGTTAAAGAATTCTGGATTGTTGAATGCTTTAATAACCTAAAAACAGAACCAAAGAAGAGAAATCATGTTTAAGACAAAATATACTGAACATAACACACGTCGAAGAGAGTCTGAAAAGATGAAGTATGAAGGACACAAACTGCTTGAGTCTTGCATTCAAGATTTGATAAACTTTATGAATTTGCTTGCCATATTTTGCCACAGATACATTTTTTTATTGACGTTTATCAGAATTTTTCACTACTACTGTATACTTATTTATTCAAGTTATGGCAGCACTGTGAATAACAATAAGAATAGTAAGGCAGCATGTCGTACCTTCTCAAGACAGCAAAAAGCTGCTTCACGATACTTTTGTGTTTTTTTTGTGCATGCTGAGGACACAATACTAAGTATAGCATTTGGAGCATCGGGATTGGAAGCAGAAATTGCTTCATGGCACGAAGTACAAAGTGCAGATAATGCATTTAGTACCGCATCCTTTCCCTGTTACGTTGTGAAACATACAAAAATTAAAGCAGTTTCTGAGGCTCTAACACAGACTATGTCAATTTCTACTGGTAAATCAATTACATGATTTATTAATCTGCTAAGATTTATTAAGTGGCATTTCATAAAGATGTGTACCTCCCACAAACGCCCAGGAAGTTCCTTCATTAGAGAAGTGAGCAAAACATTATGATGTGAAGATAATGATTCACCGAGGACTTCACTGAGCTTACATATTGCTTGTGATGCCTGCATATTAAAGAACAAAACAGTTTAACTCTTCCAACTTTCCCAACAGAAACAGATGATCTATCAGTTG
This sequence comes from Erythranthe guttata, assembly GCF_056151865.1. NCBI lineage: Eukaryota > Viridiplantae > Streptophyta > Magnoliopsida > Lamiales > Phrymaceae > Erythranthe > Erythranthe guttata. The sequence goes on from NC_142536.1 coordinate 3,294,450, forward strand.
AACTTAGAAGATAACGGTATGGTAGCACAAGATAACTTCCCAGATTGGAAGAAAGTGGAAAAAGAAGAGAACAAGAACCTAACAAAACCAAGGGAAGACTGAACGTACCTTCTTTTTACTTGCCCATGAGGATGACATGATTCCTTCATTGATAAGAGTTACAATTTCTCCCACGTATAGTTGAAGAGTAATCCGTTCACTGCTCATGTTTTCCTCCCATAATTCCTCATACAGGCTGGAAATTATCTTGTCATCCTCAAATCTGCAGAGCGGTAAATATTGTTTTCTTACTTAACACATGGGTGTTAATAAATAAGATGATCAATGAAACCCAGAATACAAATTGCATAATATAACTACACAACTGAACTTTTGGATTTCTGTTTTATTAGCAATCATGCTAATTGGCTCGAAGCCCTTAAATCATAGTTCAGAATTACCTGTTCTCACTGATGATGTATTAAGAAAAATAGGCAAGTTAAAATCTAATCTAGGAGAGAAGTCCTGAATATAACATTAGGTAGCATTTCGAAAATCATTATCAAGTTGTCTCAAATAAATGCAAACAAGTCTACAAAAAGTAGAAAAAGTTTACAACTTATTACTCGAAACCAATGCTTTGAATTACTATGAATCATTTATTAGCAGTAAACAATTTGAGATGGACATGTTCAGGACTTACTTTAAGAGAACCTACTGTGTAGTTGAAGAACTAAAATATTTGTGAAGGATAAGTCTCAGTAGAAAAAGAAGGAAACTGTTATTTGTCTTGGTCAAGATGCCTACTGGAAAAAGAATACATAAGAGCCCAATAATCTTCCTCTGAATTATGTGCCCAAGTACGTAGATGCATTATTTGTAACGGTCAAATAGATCATGCAAGGTGGCAGTTAGACAATGTAGGGAAACAGACATAGTAAGAGCCTGATTTACCTTGAAACAAATAAAACTGGAACTATAATGGTGTGATATCCATTTAATGTATCGGCAGCTGTGGATGCATAGCTTTTCAATAGGATTGCACATGATATCTGATCATTCCTATCACCAGAATGCAAGTTTGAAGTATCTTCTATCAACTTCTGGGCCTGTGATGGAGCTGCATACTTCAAAACGATTGCGCATGCATTGGCAAAGGCACGTTTCGATGAAGCGCTTCTTTCGTCCTTCACAACTGGAAGTAAAAGCCTCAACAGGATACTCGTGAACGGCTTGATACCAACACCAACTTTCTGGACTAGCAAGACGATAAAGTTTGCTACGCCAACCCTGAAAACAATGGCATGTGACAATTGTATTTATTGGATTCAAGAAGAAAACATATAGCAAACCCTAGTTCAAAATTTAAAAGGCCGCATGTGGGTCTAGGTGGTGTCAGAAACAAACAAGGGCAGGATACTATCGCTCATTGATTTAAATAATATAATTGGAAAGTTATACAGGTTAACAATGCCAGATTGGAAAGTTACTTATATGAGCTCTAAGAAGTAAAACCACTCAGCAAAATACCTCGTATTTAACCCAATGCCAGATCGGACTAGCTGAGCAAGACGAGGAACCAATAGCTCTAGCGAATGGGAGTCAACGACATCTATGCAGAACTCAAGAGTTTCCCACATTGGAGATCCTCTGGCGATTGAAATTCTCAAGTTCTCGAGTTTTTCAGTTTGTATCCCCACATTTTCTGCATGTAACTAGTAGATGGAAAGGAAACAATAGTCAATGGTAAGAGAAAAAGATAATATTAGCAAATTGTCACAATTTAATGACATAGAGATCATGAATACCGTAAAATCAACAAAAACAACAGAACAAAGAAAAAATCAAAAATAAGTTTAAAACTTTATTTAGCGTGATGAGCATTCATAAGATCATCCAAAGACCTCAACGTAATTCATTCCTTGGTCTTCAAGGCTCGACAGGCTTTCCAACATACAACATACGAGATCACTTAAGTATGGACGAATTGCAACTCCTGCTCCCTGTAATTATAAGGAAAAAAATATCAAAATGGTTGTGGGTAACAAAGTAAGTTACTCAAAATTCTTAAAAATGCAGATATTATTGCAAAATTAAGCGAACTGGGAGCCACCAATTGACTGTGAACAAGTATAAATTTTATTCTGCTTCTAAATGCTTCACAGTTTTACCTTTGCAAGCTTAGTAACCATACCAATGGATGCCTTCCGAACACTATCGACTTTACTCATTATGCCATCCGTAAGCAATACAGGCAAAACTACAGCCATTGTTTGTCTTGCCTCCAGAACTGGTGTAAGAGAGACATCGCATAACCTCCCAGTTAATGATGCAACAGCACGGCATAATCTGTCACCTGCATTTCTGACAGTCTCCTTTATGTCATCCATGGCCCGGAAAGCAGCGATCCATATTCTTTTTAAATGCTTTTCAACCTATGATAGAACAACAAATAGAAGTCCTTGAGAAACTGGTCCATTGTCTCCCTTGTACCACGGGACTCTACAAACCAGCTGATAGCTATATGAAATGTGATCAAAAGTTTTATAAAAGTAGATTTATGAATACTCTCTTCGGTTCAGAAGTGGTTGATGAAATAGCTATGACAAGAACCACAAGGTAGTAAAAGGATAGATCTAGATGGTGTAACCTGGTCAAACTTGCGTCCTTGAAGAATATCTGCAAGAGCAAGACAACAAGCCTCCCTCGACCGCCAAAGCCTAGATCCACATTGTACCAAAAGATCATCAAAAATGAGGTCCAAATGTTCATCAATGGTTTTCTTTGAGTCTGCTACCAATGATTTCCAGATGTGTGCCATAGCATCCTGATGCAGTGTACAAAATATTATAAGCTAGAAAGAAAAGGGGAAACAATCCAAATGATTTATATACACAAAGGACATCAAAATAAGATAAATGAGTGATAAGCAGAGGAAAAAAAATCAGAGAAAGATATGCAGTACTTTGAAAAGCCAATAGTAGTATTCCATCTGGAGCAAAGAAAGATCATTTACCTGTACATTTTTATCAGGGTCATACTGATAACGAACAAGTCTTGGAACCAATGCACCGAGGTAAGGTTTCAGGGCATCTCCTGCATGCTTGGCTATTTTAGAAAAACCAAAAGCTGCACCTCTTTTCGAATTAAGAGAAGCTTGATAATTGGCTAAATCCATGAATTTATAGATTAAGTCAGGTTGCCCCATCTCATTAGCGAGGTTGCAGAGCTCCTTGTAAGTGCTCAGTTTTCCTCCCGTAGGACTTTCACCAACGGAACCCTCTCGGAACACTTCAGTGTCCTCAACGAGCTGAAGATCATCAAAAAAGAAACATGCTAAGAACAAACATATAGGAAAAGAAATGTGAAAGATACAAAATCCAGACAAAGAACAACAAAGCTATATTAGCCTGACCTTAACAGCCCTTTTCCTCTTCCCTGAGCCAGTTAGAGTTCCAACAAGTGCATTTACCAGATTTTTCTTCATAGATTCATCACCAATTTCATAAACAATACTAAGTCCCTGAGATGCCAGTTCTTGTGTGAGTTCACTTTGTTCACCAATAAGGTGCGAAAATGCTTCCTGCATTACAGAAAAAGCGTTGTTAGAAACTCGGAGAGCTAAAAACAGGGAATCTGTTACCAAATCAAGCAATTATAGCTTAATATTTAATAGTATTCACCAAAACTTTTGAATCTTCTTTTGAATCTTTGGCAATTAACATGACAACTGGAACCATACACCTTTTAACACCATCAAACAACTGCACAGGCACTAACCTGGATATCTGGAAGCAATTGCTGGATGCTTGCATGATGACCACAGTATACTGTAAGTGATAATAACCAGACAGTTCCAGCACAGCGCTCCTCTTTTCTGTTACTGTACAGAAGGGCATCAAATAGCTTTCTGGTAATAGCATCTCTAACTGTAACATGGTAATCTTCATCATTTTGGAATTCCATTGAAAGGAGCTTCGGCAGAGATGAGGACGTGTCACCCATTAAAAAATTAGAACTCATGGATAACGAAGAATAATTAGTTTTCAGAATCACATCAGTAGTGACAGGAACACCTCCCCACAAAAATGAAAGAGCTTCCCCAGCAGCAAATAAGATGTCTTCAACCTGTAAAAGATTCAAAAGATTAAAATTAATGTCCATAAATTATTCTGAATGGAAAGCTGTGAAGGGGAGAACACAAAGCAGGATAACAAGGACAAGAAGGATTTGCGCAACGAAAGTATCAAAAAAAGTTTGACCCACCTTTGACCGGCAAAGGCTGAAAATCAATTCGAGAGCAATACTTAGATTTGCAGAAGATGATTCTTTCACACACATGTGCCCCAATGCAATAACAGTTTTTTGGATAGCTTTGATATCGTCACCAGAGAGCAGCTTGCTTAATTTTTCACGTAAGATGGTCCAAGTAGAAACTGCAGTTTCATAAACAAAACATGGTATGATCATTTCTAAACAAACTTGCATTGATCCGAAAGTTAACGAAGCAAATAAATACCAACAATCTCAAAATATTTAAAGCAGTTCATATCATTTCACCTGCAGTAGAGTCGTTAATCAGTGGAGGCAGCGGGACACAGATTCCAATATGACCCAGGGCTTGCATAGCCACAGAAGCAAACGCAGCGCTTTCTACATTAGTTAGGTCAACCAAACATTTCAAAACACTTTGAAGTACCGACTCTGAGATCTGATAAAACAGAAAAGGAAAAAGACAAAGACTAGTGGTGAGCGCAACGAAAGCAACAGTTACTCTACCAAAATCTTCATTTCCGTACTTGTGGTGTGTGAGCATAAATTCACAAAAAAAAAAAAAGGAAAAAAAAGTCAATATATGAACATTTGTCACATTATAACCGATTTTCAAAGTGTATAAACCAATTGGATCATTTATATGAAGATGAGCACATCAACTAACTCAGTAAAATCAGAATATGTTTCTCTTCAATACAAAGTCATGGTTAAACTAAGGTTTATCTCATGTAAACTCACGGAACCAGTACAGAAAAGCATGATCCGGAGATAGGACCAACAAATCGCAAAGGATAATAAGCGTGTCTCTCAGCACTGCTTAAGAAAAATGAACTTACAGGAGGGTTTCGCAACACGCAATTTGCTGTAACATATCCTAAAGCACATAGCAGCCCGTGTTGTGCTTCAAACCTATAAAACAAAATAGGCCAAGCTTTCATTGAGAAAATTTTGAAAATAAGGTACTTTATGACCTATACATTGAAGGCATTAAAAGAAAACCTCAATTTTTGTGTTCCTCCAATCGAAGATATTAGTTCACCGATAAGTTCAGACGAAGAAGCGATGGGAAGGGCAGAGGAAGCAATTCCAAGTAAACGTGCCATAGCTTCTCGAGTATCATAATCCAGATGACTCAGATATTGTTTAAGCCATACAACTTTTTCAGCATAACGAGAGGCTATCATCTATCATCCAGAAAAAAAGCAATCAGAGAACGAAATTGTAGTTTTCTAACAAATGAAAACCCAAGAAATGATTGAAAAAACATAAAAATATATTTCTTTTGCATAAACTATATCAAGTATACCTGGGGAAAATGAGAACCCAAAGTAATTAGAGCCTTGGAAGCTGATGCATGCAACTCGACAGAACCTTCATATGCCATAGCATGTTCAAACAGTAAACACAATTTTTCCACTGAGTGTGAAAACTCAGAGTCTGTGGCCAAGTTAGTTTGCGCAGCTTCTGCGTCAAAGCACTTCAACAAAAATTTTATCATGGCCAAATAAGTCTTAGATGGAAATAGAAGTTTTATATCTCCTATCCCACGAACATCCAACATAGCTGGCTGCTGCTCTAGAATATAATTCAGCATCTTTGAAAGTTTTGGATACTCAGTAGAGATGCTTTGGGATACAGTCTTACTCTGATCTTCACCAGGAAACAAACCTTCCAATGCCATCTCCCTGTGATGATAAAATTCACCTTTGTTAAAAAAAAACAGAACAGCGGAAACTTTGTATAACAACAAAACCACTTATTTCTGATGCAACTCTGCTGTAACAATTTTTTGGAACATCTGGGCTCTTATGTTGCAAGACATGTTCATTCGGGGAAACAAGAACACGGATATTGAGCAGGAGAATAATCAACATCAATTTGGTTTTACAAAACATGTCCAATATACAGAGGGAAAATTCTGCTGCTCTGAATCCAGTGCCAAATCTTCAGCATGAAAGAGCAAATGATAGAGTTATTCGTATGAATAAAAGTTTTCTAAACTCTACAGTTATTTGTCTCAATGGATGTTTCCCACTTTTCCTTTTCTGTTGTCATGAATTATTCTGACAATTGCAAAGACTAATTAAATAGTGATTCAAACCTAATTCACACACACACACACACACACACACACACTCTCTCTCTCTCTCTCTTTCTCTCTCACACACAATACAAAATAAAAACATTTCATACTATGGAAAACTACCTTATGTCCATTTTCGAATCTGCTGCTCCAAGCATACAAATAAACCTGCTTGGACAGTGCTTCAAGTCAAATAAGGTTGTTGCCCATCTCAGAGCACAAAAGCGTACTTCACTTTGTTCCTTGTGAGCAAAAGTATGAAGACAATGTCATACTTATAAAAAATTTAGTAGGTTTAATATAAAACAACTGAGGACGTTAAATTTTCAACTGAGGATGCAAAAACAGCCAAAGGGAAAGGAAGGATGGATAATCAGAACACGTGCCAGCAAGCATATCAGAACACATACCACTTCCGAATTTTGCAAAAGAAGCAACTCGACGTCCTTTAACACTTTTGAGGGTGCATCCTAAGACAAAAGCAAGTCATCATCAGAACAGAAGTTGAAATGCAAATTAACAATAAAATAAAATAAACAAATTGATATAACACCTTATAAGATTTGTCAAAAAGAAAATATAGCACCTTATAAGCAACAGCAAGAGAATTTGTTGCTTCTTGAACAATCAGGCGGAGATACTGCTGCTCAAGCTTCAGAGCATCAAAAAGTCGAGTCGCCACATCTATTTTATCCCTATGGATACATGGATTGAACATTATTAATGATATATAATAATTAAGCAGCATAGTGTGGAAAACTCTGGAAAGTTACCTAAAGAGTTGAGGCATACGTTGTGCAAGCGATCCAATTGCTTGGAAACAAAAACTTCTAGTATCCCTAGAAATAGCATCTGCATGCATGTGACGATGAAAATCAGAATGACTGTAATGAGGGTGGTCGATGCGTACTTCTAACTTCTCTGACTACTACGAGACAGCATAAGTTTGCAAGAGCATAAAGAAATTTGACCTGAACTTAGTGATGAGTAATTATCTAGTGTTTTCAGAATTCCTGTCAGTATAACAGGGCCCATTAGCTTCAATTGATCCATTCTAGCCTGCAACATGTAGAGAAGTACTAAGTTATGGATCCACTTTATTTTGGAGCGGAAATGTTATAGAGTCAAGCTGTCTAGAAAATTCAGCAGATTTTGTTAACTATGGGAAGACAAATTTCAACAAACTGATCCATCGATAGTAATGAACTAACGCCAAGCACATTAAAATATAAAGGTGAAAAGTGCAAATATGAACTGGAAAGACAATGAGATGATTCAGCTTTCTGAAAACAATACATATTATCATGAATCAAATATAGAATCACAGAAAAATACATTGATGTACACAAAAATTTATTAAAAAATTGATTTAAAAAAATAAACAAATAAAAATCACTATGAAGTAAATTGTTTGCCTGACATTTGTATACTATGTGGGCTTGCCTAGAACAATAAATCAATGCCAACCACAGCTTTCACTTGAGTTAAATATATTTTACTTAAAATGTATTATAAGAGTGCCTGTACAATGGTGCTAAAAAATGCAGTTCAAAAAATATGCTATAGAAACCAATTTAAGATTGTGAAGAAAACAGAAATCTAAAGAATAAGAGAAATGAAAAATAAATAAGAATGGCATTCAACAGATGACAGCATAAATATGCATACCGAATTAGTAGATTGAACGGAAAGAAATCAAGATACTTTACCATAAATTCACAAGATATATACTACCACTAAAACCAAGTACAATTCCTCTGCTTTTATGTCACTAATCCACTTTTTATAACTATAAACATATAAATAATTTTCCTCTTGATGTATCTGTGACGTCTCACTGGAAATTCTTGATGAACATGCATGCATAGGATACGAATTAAAGTCAGTGAGGCAAACTACATCAACTTACATGTTTGAAGACCCAAACTGTAAACTCCATACCCAACTGCTTCAACCTGGAGGTGGCATCAATTCCTGGGTAAGCAATAGCGTAAGCATTAAAATGGCAAGCAAAGACAGTTTAAGGAGCCAAAGGGTTTCCAATAGTTGCCATATACCAAAAGGACTTTCTCCCTCCATTACCAACATCCTCGAAACTTTGAGAAAGGAAAATCGAATGCACAAGGTTAAATAAATAAAAAGTAACTTGTAAAGAACCCATCCAAGACTCACTACTTCATCTAAGAGTGTAGCTTTCTACAAACACCAATTCCAGATAAAGACTCTGATATGCATATTCACCTTTTATCTTATCAATAAATCTCCAAGGAACACCGATAACGTAAGCAACATGCAAAGAGTGTATCAGCAATAACATATTAAGTCAGCACTGGAACTCCCTCCTTTAGTTTTAGACACATAACATCCATAAGTAATAGAATGACTATCAAGTTATGTTAAAGTTATCATCAAGAAACTTAAATTACTTTCTTCAATCAGCTTGAAATTCTCAGAGACCTAGGATTCATTTGTTCTCTATGTCCAATAGGAAGCATTGGGGAATTGAAACATTGGAAGATACTTAACAGGAGTAAATGGAAAGGATAAATAATAAAAACATTTATTTATCCTTCTTAGAACTCAAAATACCATGTCAATTTACAAGATAAGTACAGTGCAATACCATTTTGTTAAAGTACAGTTTAACATCCAAGAATTGGTGTACTCCTCCATGATGATGGGGAAGAAAAGATCACAAGCTTGGTACTGACAATTGTATTAAGATCTAGTGCATGAAAAACCCTCAGGATTCAAAGAGGATACAATATCTACAGAGTGGAGCATACCAAATATGCACCCAAAAATGCACTGCAAGGTTGATGGAAAACTATTTGCTGCAGTAATCGATCGGCAGAAAATAGACATCAGCCTCACTCTCAGGGTTAGACTTCCAGGATTAATTTTGGCTTCCGAAGCAATGTTTTCAGAGCCAGCAGTTCCTACATGTCATGAAACAGAGCTTCAAACCAATAGTAAAAAATTTGGCATACAAGTTGAAGGACGAATTTAATGCCATTTCACAAATTAAAGGACACAGTCCAAATATGTCGTTCTAACAATTTTTTCATAGAAGTAAACCAATTATTCTCTCCAACTATTCATATCCAATTCAGAAAAGTTAATCTTCGATAAGCATTTAAGCAACAAATAGAAACACTAGTAACGTAGATTCTACATTTTCCATACCATTAAATAAGACAAATAGTCTGCTGATCAGGTTCGGATCCTCCAAGTTCACACCAGAAGCTTTCTTCTTCAAGAGCTCCTCCCCTTTCTTTAGAACAGGTTCATGACTGTGGAATGTGGATAACATAACCAACACACGCACAATAAATATTCCGAAGATAGATAAGAAATAATTCGGTACAAATTGTACAGACCATAAAATAATACATACCTGTCTGCACAAGCAGCAATATAAATTGGGTAAACAAGTTCTGGAGAAAGATCCAGAGCTTCAATGATGTTCAGCATCCCTGACTACATAAAAGAAATTAAAAAACGGATATTTCCCATCAGACACAGTAAAATCAAGTGGAACATTATATGAATCATACCTTTTCACTACGTAGCATATCACTGCTCAGTGGATGTTTTCCAGTAATACGTCCGCATTGAAAAGTTGAAAGCCCAGCTGGGCGTCCTCCGCTGCAAAGGCAACTTTCGTCTTTATTTTTTGGGTTGAGTTTGTAGATCAATTAAATAAATAAATAAAACATAATTAAAAAAAAAAAAAAAAAGAACTTGAGGTCAGCAATATAAATCTGAATATTCTAACCTCTGAGATGATGGCTGATACAAAATTGTATGAAGACAAAATTCAAGAAATATCTCACAGTCCTTAGAACCAACTAATATCCTGTACTTTTCCAGGACTTCATCACTCACTTGAGATACGTGGCAGTCACCAATGACCTAAATCCAAGAAAATTCATGAAGGTGATTAACATGCCCCTAGTCTTAATTAGTTAATTAAAACGTCTTCCAAAAATTAAACACCACAAGTCTTTTTAATATAAGAAAAAAAGAATCAATTTCACATACATTAGTCGAGATGTTACAAAAGTTCACAATCAAACCTCAAAACATGTGAGCAGCTAAGTTCGAAACATAAATTATTGAAGTTCCGGGAAATTGGGCATGTTGTAGCTAACTAAGTCTATAGCTGACACCTAGCAGATTATCCACCCAACCCACCCTCCCTCCAAAAAGTAACTTAGAAATACCTCAAAAATAAATTGAAAAAAGCTGAAAATTACCTTTGATGTGATTCTAAGTAGTATATCTTGATGTTGGGGAGGCAGCTTAGAAATGTTTGCTAAAAAAGCAGGAGCTATCAATTGTTTTTCCTGCAGTGACATCCCGAGCCTAAGTGAATTAATGTCTTGACGTGAAAATGTTAAACAGATACAATTAAAGACAAAATAAAAACTTACCTCCTTCTGCACACGATCCATTGCCATCTCAATGTAAACAATGCAAAAGTTTCTGACCATAGGAGCTGAACTGGATTCCAAATATAATTTCCATAGATCAGATAGAGGTAGGCCAATCTGTAGCTGGTGTTTCACTCTCTTGTTGACATGACTCAAAATTTCGATGACCTAATATATGGGGAAAAAGTTACAGCTTAGATCTGCAGGAACGGACATTTTATCCCAAAAAAAAAACTGATTACGAAGTCGGTAAGCACAGCTAAGGAAAGAGCATCTAACTAACTACGTAAGTAATATTGATCCCAACTTCTTTCGCTGAGTACAAAACGGTAATCTCAGATGACAAAGCACACAAGTATCATTTGCAAGATGATTCAAGGTTATACCCCACACTGAAGAATAAATTATATAAACACCAGATAACTAATTTGTCTTCTATAATGATGAACAACTGGCTGAGTAATGCCACAGAAAACACAAGACAACCACTGAAGAAACTACTCACTAAAGCCTCCGCCCGAAATTTCTAGCTCCATAAAAATTGGAAGGGCAGTCGCAACCCTACTCATGCCCAAATTTCACTTCCAATTTCCAACAGACCATTCAATTCAGAACAATTCGAACTAAAAACCAAACCCTATTCCAACCTCCAATACGATGCCCTAATAAAATCCCAAATTGCACTTCTAACTACCGCCGAAAAAAGAAACGGCAATACAAAATACAAAAACAACATATATATAGTATGTAAACCAAGGTTTTGGGGGGTAAATTACTTTATTGCGGAGAGAAGTGGAGGCAGATGCGAGGGCGGCAATGGAGAGGGGAAGAATCTTAGCGAGCAAGTCCTGGAGTTTAGAGTCGTCGCATAGTGCCAATCGGGTGAGCATTCTGTCGAGAAGCTCCTCCCTATCTTCATCTGACTTCCCTGAGAGCACCGACGACCAGTAGCTGCTGCCGGCGTTGCTGGTGGACTCCGCCATGGGTGTGTCCATTCTCGTGCTTTCACAGATTGTCGAGTATTGTTGCGTTAACTTGTTGCGAGGGCCAAAGTACACAATTACAATGAGTCTTCTTTCGAGTCTAAAATTGCAATTAAGTACAACGAAGTTCGTCGACTAAGTACCGTTTGGCTAAGCTTATTTTAAAGTCGATATATTCTCGATTTCTTCTTGATTTGAGTCTTGGTCTCCGTTTGGCTAGGTTTATTTTAAACAGCTAAATATACTCTCGATTTCTTCTTAATTTGAGTCTTGTTTCGTTCCTGCAAAAAAAAAAAAAAAAATCTTGGTTTCGTCGCTCACGTCTCGATTTCTTCTTAATTCTCAAATTATTCGTTGCTCAAATTATTCGAATTCTTCTTACTTCTAGTCTCGAGTTTTTCTTAATTCTCAAATTATTCGTCGCTCAAGTCTCATTTCTTCTTAATTCTCAAATTATTCGTTGCTCAAATTCTCAAATTATTCTTTGCTCAAATTACCACATTGACAGATTGATAACATCATTTAATTACAAACGCAAATTTTTATTTTATTTATAAATTTAGTAATAAAAAATTTCTTGTGTTGGAACTTGGAACTCCTAACTTTTTATTCCATTGTGCATTACCAATTGAAAAATGTATAAATTTATTTCATTTCGAGTTTATATTCAATAAATCTTACATAAAGTATCATCACAAAACAAATAACCAAGATACATGTGATCACCTCTAGTACACACCTTATATTTAAATAATAATTATAAAAAAAAAAAGCAATAATAATTAATTACTAATTAAAATGAAAATAGTCCAACCACAACTTGAACCCCAAATAATAACTTGTAAAATCCTGACAAAGAAACAGCCTTGGATGGTAATTGACTCTCATCATCACTAATATCTTTAGGATTGTCGAAATTCGACGGAACTAAAGTCTCCGGCGCCGCTTCTTCATCACCGGATTCCGGGCTGATGGGCGCCGGAGAATCGCCGGAAGGGGTCACGAGGGTGGACGGCAGCCCCTGCCCGTACGTTACGTTGATCTTCAAATTCTGCCCGTTCTGGCACTGCTCCCCATCATAGTCGCTCGAGAAGAAATACGTCATTCCGGTTTTCACTAGAGGAACCGATACAGAAACGGGCCGCGGGTCGACGGACGACGGGTCGGCCGCTGACCACTCGATGGTGTCGTTGTCGAGCGAGTCGCCGTAGTCGCAGAGACTGTAAGTGGTGAAATTGTACGTTTGGATGACCGAGTGGTTGTTGTCCGTGTTGAAAACTACATTTTACAAAAAAAATAAAAATTATAATACAGTATGAAATATTATAATATTTTTATCGTAGTGAATTAGTAGCGGAGCCAAGATTATATTTCAACGGGGCTAATAATGTTATCTTATACTAAAAATATAAAATAAACGATGGGGGCCATGGCCCCCCTAATTAGTCATGTGCTGGCTCCGCCACTGAAAATTATACAAATTCATGAGATCTCGAATCGTGTTCGAATTCGATTCGCGATTGATAATAAAAATTAAGCTGGGAAAAAGAAAATAGCAAGTTCGATAAAAATTCAAACAAGTCCGAACAGCCACACCGAAACACATGTGAATTTTGTGGAAATGGAAATTGGAATCTAGTGTTGCCAAATTTGCAAGAGAGAGACCACATGCAAAAGGCTCTTTATAATAAAGTCATATCTAATAATTAAATGAGATGTAATAAATATTAATAATGCTAATAAGATGAACATGGCTATACTCTTGACTAGAAATATCAACCAACATAAACAGCTGTCAGAGGTTGTACTTGTCTAATCCTTCTGTGACTATCTGTGGGATTAATTAGTTCAACACATGCACCAGGATAATTCAACTGTAATAATAATACTTTTTATCTTATCTTTTCCCAAACTACCTTGTAATACAATTCTGCCCCCTGATTATATCTCAACTGATAATTAATCCCAGTTTAGAACCCATGATTATATATCTTCACATCATAATTATTGAGCAAAGTAACTAATGAAAATCCCAGAATCAAGAATCAGTACAAAACATGTTTGTTATGATCCCAGAATCAAGAATCAGTACAAAAACACAATACACAATCGCAGAAGGTGAAGAAAACAAATACTTACTGAGGAAATCGCCGAGGCTGAAAATCTTGTCGGCGGCCCATTTGCGGTAATCGACGCCGGGTTTTTCGAGAGTGTCGAACCAACCGAGAGAATCGCCGACAGTGTAGTTCTTGTACCCTTCAACACAGCTGCATTCGTTAACAAATAATGCAGTAATCATCATGATAATCAAGAACTGGCAGACCCCATTACTACTATGATTATAGTTAGCTAATGATGATGATCTCATCTTCTTTTTTTTGTCGGAATATTTTGTGAAACTGTTAACTGTAATGATTGACCCTTTTGCAATATCACACTATATATATTGAACTGTATTTCTTTTTATCAGCATATATATATATATGTATATATATATATATTTGCTGTATGCATACAGAAGAACCGTGCTCTTCAATAAAGTGAGTGGGAATTGGTCATTACTTGTGACCTTCACTCCTTTTCTCTCTCTCTCTCTCTCTCTCTCTCTCTCTCTCTCTCTCTCTCTATATATATATATATATATATATATATATATATATATATATATATATATATATATATATATATATATATATATATATATATATATATATAATATATATTTGCTGTAAGATTAGGTATACCAGGTGTTTGACTATAATTTAACAATAAGTTTTGGACAAAGATATTTTTAATAAGAACAATCAAAGCATATCTCAATGATTGATGAATATTTTTATCTTGCATAAAATAAGTAAATAATATATATTTAGAGTTTATTTACAGAATGTGCAGTTGATTTTTGTTGGCCAACAGTAACGGTGAATGTCAGAAACAACTGTACGTTTGTTAAATACGAGGGGTAAAAAGTGCCAATTAATTGGAAAGAAAGGACATAAAAGTAATAAGAGGTAATATTGAGGACTGATATGAAATTAAGAATTAAAGTAGAGTAGCAGTTGGTTTCTTGAAGAAATAAATGAAAGTGAAGCATCAAAGTCTGGGTGTCGGTGGCAGTTTATATAATACTTATCCAGAGCCATGTGATGATTGCTTTTCTTCACCTAAAGTTACCCACTAAGCGACACCTGTCCACTTCACAATTTCTTTATAGATTATATTCTATTCTATTTTAGGGTTTTGTTTGTGAAATTAATCTACACATAATCAATAACTATTTTATATTTAAATTAAGAAAATATAAAATTACAAATTATGGTATATTCTTGTGATGAACATCCATGATTCAATTTTGTTTTAGCAAACTACCCCCTAAAATCCACTATTTAGGGGGTTGTGTGCTAAAAAAAATGCATGACAAGGGGCTTTTTGCAATAACCTCTTTTTCTATAGCTCACTGCAACAAAAATAATAACAGAGTCACAAGTACCCCTAAAAATGATGTTTTGGTTCAGTGGCCTAATTCCCATTATGTACATTATCAAAGGGCATTTTTGTCCATTCAACCTAAAAACCGCATATACAAGCAAAAGTTCCACGAGCGAATTCCACAACAAGCCGAGTCAATTTTTACCTATGACTTTCGATCTCATGATATTTATTTCGATAAATAGAGCAAGTACAAGGGTGTGCTCTTGGTTATGGACTAACCTTTGATTTCTTTCTCACAAGGGATTGGTAATCATAACAATCCAAGCAAGTTCCGACAAATGGCAGAACAAACCCTGCAATATATCGAGCTGCATCAACGGTGGAGAATCCATCATATTTCACTCGTCTTTGTTCTTAGCTTTAGGCTGCGGTGGAGTGAAGGGGTCGATAGCTGCACTTGGCGCAGATCAATTCGACCAGAATGGAGCAAAGGGTGTCGCCAGCTAATTTCAACTATTACCAGTTCAGTACAACCATAGGATGGCTGATAGGAGTGACAGCTGCCGTGTGGATCGCACTGAACAGAGGGTGGCAGTGGGCTTTCTTCACCGGTTTAGCGACTGCGTTTGTCGGTTTTGTGGTGCTTGGATTTGGAAAGCCGTTCTATTTGATTCAGCCATTGGCCAATAGCCCCATTGTTAGGATTTCACACGTCTATTTCGCCACTCCAGCATTCTCATCCTGCACAAATAAAGAAGATGAAATAAGAGGCTTACAGAATGCAGTAATACGATTTTTTTGGGAACCGAAATTTGAACTTCCATGAGAACTCTGATGAGTTGTACGAAATCGATGATAATGAAAGAGATACTTCCGAAAAAAAAAACTTCCACACACTAACCACTTCAGGTATAAGTAACAATCATCGACTTATACTAAACTACCAAGTGACATGATGAAAAAAGTACACTATATCGAATGCATTAATCATAACATCAATCGAATCTCCGTTAAAGGGGTATAATAGGCAATATAGAAAATGCTAAGAAACTTCAAACAATTCATGCCCTAAAAGATAGATAAATAATGAATGATAGATTTAAATCACTAAACTTCAAGTATATACATATCACCTTTCCAACACTGAATCGCCATTACCAGGTTCCTAGACAAAGCTTGACACAAGTCGAAGCACTCATGGCATAATGCACACAGATTGTTAAGAAAACGGAAATCCAGAAAACAATGGGGAAAATTAATTACCTTGGAGCGATTCCCCCATAAATCCAAGGACTGAAATTTGTGGCGCTGTAGTAAGAATTCAACATCACGGGCTTAAGGAATTCAGGATTAATCTTCAACTTTTCAAATGAAAATTGATCTTAATTCATGAGAAGGGGAGTAATTAGTAATTAGGGATCAAGCTGAGGCTTTGATTGCGTTTGGAAACGGCGGCGTTTTGGACAAATGGGTCGAGAGCTGATTCTAATGTGGGCTTCGGCGGAACTATGCTTAGTGCATTGGATTAATTGGGCCCGCATAAAATATTACAACTCATTTGCAAAAAAAAAAAATGGAAAAAAAATAAAAATCGAATCGAAATTGGGTAAATTAATTAATTTTGTTTCTTTGTCCACTTAGACTTTGTTTGGTTGCCAAGATGGGATAGACCAAGATAAGATTAAATGATTTAACGAAACTCAGTTGTATTATTAGTCCATAAAATGTCCAATAAAAAAATCTCTAAAAGGTAAAATAACCAACAATTTATAATTTTTGGGTCGATGCGCGAAATTATTAGGTACATCAAACAAAATCCAGTTATTTGGTTAATCATGGCTAGAGCCAACAATTTCGATTCGGTTACATGGATACCGTCCTATTTAGTTCAATCACATGGACCAGATCTAGATGGATCAGGATCGGATCGGATCCAAGTTGAGTGAATCGCCATAAACAAACGAAGCCTTAAAGCTATAAAATAAGTAATCACATTGATATTATAAACTAGAGTAGAAAAAAAAAAAGAATTAGGAAACTAAAATCAGATAAAAAACCGTAATCTTATATATAACCCATTTTTATCCGAAAAAAAAAATAGGAAATCGAAATTTCGAAATTACAGTGAAGAAAAAATTAAAATTTGAAAATATGAGTCAAAATCAATAACATCCAGAAATTTTGTTCCAAAACTTGATTTTATTTCAATTACAAAAAAAAATGTAAAATTAATTTTATGGATCTAAAATAAAACTTTAATCATGTATATTTTTCATGTATTGGAAAAGGGATTAATAAGAATATTGTAATAAAAACTAGAAGAACGAGGAATTGATATTGCTGTAAAGTTCAAACAAACATGGCGGAACAGATTATTATGATACACACACGTATTGAGAAAACATCATAGGAGTGCTAACCTACGCAATCTCCCAGTCTCTGTCATCAAAGCAATTTCAGCAATAAATAGTTATAATTCGTTATCACATATTAAATTAAATTAAATTAAATTAATATATAATATACAGTTAAACCTCTATAAATTAATACTGCTGGGACCATCAAAATTTCATTAATTTAGCGAAATATTAACTTATCGATAAATTAATAATTATTAATTTATACATTAATTAATAAATTATTAATTTATGAAATTACTTTTATTATTATTTTCAATAAATACATTTTTTTTACGTGTATATTATTCATTGTACCATTAGTTCAATGCATTATAGAGCTCATTTCACGAACGGAAGCTCTTAAAGCAGCAATGGTATAGAACGATTTTATGTTGAGTTATGACAAAACAATACCGAAAGTTCTAACATGTTAAGAAAAGTGAGGGACGAGATTAATGGTAATGTGAACTTCAACAAGAAACAAGCAACAATTATATTATATTATATTAAGCTTTCATAGATCTATAAAATATGTACTATACCATGTAATTTAAGAATTATTTTATGCATTATTAATTTATATATTATATGGGGCTTCTTAAATTTTTCGAATGTGTATTATCTTATAAATTTAACGAATTATTAATTTAGCACGTTGTCCCCGAGTCGGGACCGAGAAAATTTATTATTTAAGCGAGGTTATTAATTTATCGGGTATTAATTTATCGAGGTTCTACTGTAATATGTTTTCTTCCTAACGCAAAAGACTGCTTCTTTTTCACTCTTAAAACCAAATTGGCCTAATGAAAAAGCCTTCCATGGTAGGCCAAACATTTTTCCTTACATAAATGTATATAAATATTTGGCTGTGTGTATGTATATATATACTGTAGAGAGAGAGAGAGAGAGAGAGAGAGAGAGAGAGAGAGAGAGAGAGAGGAGAGAGAAGTTAAGAGGGTGGCTTTTTCTTTCTTTCCCTCAATTGGCTTTTAAAAAGAAAACAAGACCATTATCATTTCTTTCCTTCCTCTGTCCCCTGCTTCATTCAAACATAATTTATTTACTCTCTCTCTCTCTCTAAACTTTCTCTCTCTACATTCAAACACTGCTGCAGTTGATTCAAAAACTGTTCTTTTTACATATACTTTTTTTAAGGGCTAAATATTTCACCCAGTTTCTTGAATCACATGATCTGTAAGTAGATTCTTGTCTTCTTTTTATTTCATTTTATTATTTATTATTTTTCATTTAATTTTTGGTCTTAAGGGTTGTTACTTTTGTCTGAATATTTGGCTTTGAACAGCTGTTTAAGGTTTTCAAGATTTATGGCAACCATTAATGTTGATTTTATTTTTGTGCATCTCTGTTCGTTACTTTTTTGAGTTTTCCTGTAAGTAATTAAGATTTATAGCAACCATTAATGTTTAATTTAAATACTGTAAATATTCATTTAATTAACATGCTTAATTGATAAAAATACAGAGTAAAAATGCAATCTTGTGGCTCTGCTTTCTTAAATTTCAAGATTCATGTGTTGCTAGTTAAGTTAGTGTGCTGGTGTTTATAATAATAAAAATACAGAGTAAAAATGCAATCTTGTGGCTTTGCTTTCTTAAATTTCAAGATTCATTTGGTGTTACTAACTTAGTGTGCTGGTTTTTTGGGTTTAATAAAAGATTTGGGTTTTAATTCAATTAATTAACAACCCCTAAAGATTTCGCTGTTTTTTGGTCCTTATAACACAACATGCATGTTGATAAATGTAGCTTAAACGAGGCGGATTGATAATTTCAGATCGAATTAGTCTTATTAACACGCGTAGATTATTGGTTTCTCTAGGAAAATTCCAGAATATGACGATGCTAAGCCGTGTTAGTTATACAATGCCAAAAGACGCAGTCTCAGCTGATGTGTTTTTCGCCTCGAGCCGATTTCCAAATTACAAAATCGGGGCTAACAATCAAATTGTGGAGGTCAAAGAGGACTCGAAAATGTCAACCATGAAGGATATGGTTGCAAAAGAAACTGCCCTATTGCTCGAGCAGCAGAAACGCCTTTCTGTTCGAGATCTCGCTAGCAAATTCGAAAAGGGCTTGGCTGCTGCTGTTAAGTTATCCGACGAGGTTTTGAAAACTGCCCTTTTTTTTTTTGCTGCAATTTCTTTCTATTGAGTAAAACTAATATCAGCATTTTCTTTTTCTGTCTTACTTTTTTTCCTTCGATATTTGTTGAGTTCCAGGCGAGACTTAAAGAGGCAGCTTCGTTGGAAAAACACGTGCTTTTAAAGAATCTCAGAGATGCTCTTGATGCTCTGAGAGGGCGTGTAGCTGGCAAAAACAAAGAAGACGTGGAAGAAGCTATAACTATGGTCGGGTTTTTTTATCTGTATCTAATTCTATACGTTTATTTTCGGTATTTTCAAAATGTAGTTCAACACATGAAAAAAGGGTCGATGAAATGTCACCTAGAAATACGACCGCGGATAATCTACGTCTTTGGAATTATTCAATTTAATGGTTACGCTTGATCTTAATATGGGATATAATTGAACGGGTTTTCCCAATAATGGGGAAGATCATATAATCGAGTCCTTGATGTTTGATATCGAAACATAAATTTATAGTGATCTTTGGTTTCAGTCTTTAGTGTTTCTACCCGACTTCATCGAAAATGCTTCCAACGAGTATTTCTTGATTTGTAACATATGGCATTCTTGTAATTTTTCCAGGTCGAAGCTTTAGCGGTTCAATTAACTCAGAGGGAAGGTGAGCTAATTCAAGAGAAGGCTGAAGTGAAAAAGCTTGCGTCTTTCTTGAAACAGGTGCAATTACTATACATACGTTAGTTACGAACAAATTTGTTTCGTCATGAAAGTTATTGTCACGTTTTATCTTTGTTTTTTTTTCCAATTAAATTATCTTACAGGCTTCGGAAGATGCTAAGAGACTTGTGGATGAAGAAAGAGCTTTCGCACGTGATGAAATCGAAAACGCGAGAGCTGCAGTGCAGAGAGTGGAAGAGGCTCTTCAAGAACACGAGCGAATGTCGCTGTCTTCCGTAAATCAGGTCTCTACTGAAAATTATTACATTCGTTTTGCACATTCATTTGGTTACTACGAATAAACGCAATTTTCGCGCTAATTTCTGCTAATTTTTTTTTAATTAATCAGGATGTGGAAGAATTGATGAAGGAGGTTCAAGAGGCTAGACGAATCAAAATGCTGCATCAGCCTAGTAGGGTAATTAATTACATCTATACCCCTTATTCTATTCTAGCATGGTGTTCGTTACCATATCTTTTAGTGCACACACACACACACACACACACACACACACACACACACACACACACACACACACACACATATATATATATATGATATATCGTACGACACATTTTGTTTTGTCAGGTAATGGATATGGAACACGAGCTCCAAGCGTTAAGGACTCAACTCGCCGAAAAGTCAAAGCATTCGCTACAGCTCCAGAAGGAGGTCCGTCTGAATTTCCTCTAGTCTACAATCTCTCAAATAATCAAGAAAGATAAATAAATCAATATTTCATTAACCAAATGAATATTTTTCTTTTCCAGCTGGCAATAACCAAGAAAGGCGATAAAAACGCACCCCAGTTGTACGACATAGACGGCCCCGAGTCATTAGGTTCGTATTTACGGATATATCCATGTTCAGATAGTGCTCCGGAACTTTCCGGATGTACGATCCAGTGGTACCGTTCGACATCCGAGGATGACAAGAAGGAGCTTATATCAGGTTCACACACATTCTCCTTCGGTTAAATTGTAATTTCTTGTAGTTTGAGTAGGGTTATAAATGGTAATCCGCGTTTCTACGAAATATCAGGGGCCACGAAATCCATATACGCACCCGAGCCGTTTGATGTTGGACGAATACTGCAAGCTGAAATATTGGCCGTTGATCAGATTATAACTCTAACCACCTCTGGACCTATTGATCCCGGTCCGTTTTTTTATTACCTTTTATACCCTTCAAAGTTTATTGAGTTTCTATATTATTTTTATTATTACCTTAAAAAAAATCGGAATTGATTTTCGTTTCATTACAGCTGCTGGATTGGGGAACTATGTAGAAGCATTAGTCCGACGGCACGAGACTGAGTTCAACGTACGTTTTTTTTTTTTTTTTTTAATTCGATGCTCCTTATTTATTGTAAAAAATTCTCGATCATACGTTCACATTTACGATTTTTTTATTTATTTCAGGTAGTTATAATCCAAATGAACGGAACAGATCACGCATCACAGTCTATACACGTACTGCATATAGGGAAGATGAGAATTAAGCTTTGCCGAGGCAACGCAACAATGGCAAAGGAATACTACTCCCATTCGATGCAGGTACGAGTTTTAAAATCGACATTTTCTTTTATTTATTTATTTCGATTTGACACAATTTATTTATTTATTTAATTTTGTTTTTATTTTTTTGCATCGCAAGATTTGTGGAGTAAGAGGCGGTGGGAATGCTGCAGCACAGGCAGTATACTGGCAGCCAAAAGTCGGGATTTCTTTCGTACTAGCGTTTGAATCAGAGCGAGAAAGAAACGCAGCTATTATGCTCGCAAGAAGATTTGCATTCGACTGTAATGTAAGTATAAAAAAATTAAATCAATATAATTTGGAATCTCGAAATACACGACTAATCCTTCCTTGTTCGTAACAGATTATGCTCGCTGGACCCGATGACAGATCATCTACTGGATCTTGATTGTGCTGTGAGATTGATCGATAGTTGCTGATTGATTTTCCTTTTTTTTTTTTCGGTTTTCGGTTTTGGTCAGTTGCTAGGCCTTTTTTCAGTTGCCTTGATCTGATTTTTTTTTTTTAATAGTCTGATTATAAAATATTGATGTTGGAAGAGAAAATCTGATTGTGACAAGTCTTTTGCAAGTGTTTGTGAATCTTTTTATGTAATCATACATACCTACAATGTACATACTAACCAAGTTTTGTGCTTTGTTTTGTTGCTAAAATCGTCACTGATTTATTATATTATGTTATTATTATTATTATTACTACATATGCTGATGGAAAATAGCTATTTTTGGTTTAAAACAATTTTTAACTTTAATTTCTAGTGATGTGATATATTGATTAAAATAAGAAAGTTCAAAGGGATGATATTTGAAAAATCGAAATCTTTTTGACATTAATTTCGAGTTTCAAGCCTTTTCAGATAATCCAATTAAATAATTAATTCCAAAATTGAAATAATTTCTAAGTTTGAACAACTCAACATAATTCATTACCCATTGACCATTAAGTTTTATAGTCTTGTTCATTTTACAATAATTGAAAGACCATAATTATGCGTAGACGTGAAAAGTTATTGAGCACGGACACGAAAACGGTGATACGGGGAAACAGCATGTCCCGAAAATAGGGATACGTGACCCAGAGGAAACGTGTAAATATAAATATGATGTGATGTCTAATTCATTTAATTTTAAATTTCCTTGTTTTAGATTGTGAAGTTGTTGAATTTCTGAATTCCAAGCAAAAATTGCAGTCAAAGTTGTTTGCTTTAGTATATAATATAAGTGAAGCTTTTTCATATTATTTTTTAATTTCAATGAAGATTTCTTCATCATTGACTAAAGACCAAAAGCAGCCACCCCCGACCCACCCCAACCCCGGGGGGAGGGGGGGAGGAATTTGTTATGTGTTGTTCTTCTTTCATTTTCCACAGAGAAAAAATGGGTTCAGTACTAATACTATTGAGGTTTGAATATTCTTTCATTTTCATCCTCTTCAAATAATTCGACCCTTTTCATTTACCTTTGTAAGGTGACTCTGTTTCTGCAATCTTTATTACATGGGGCTTTGTCTGGGAAAATCTGCTAAACTTGCTCATGCTTCTTCTGGACAATTCTCTGGTAATCAACTTTTTTTTTCCTTTATTGCTGTTCAAATTTTGATGTTTGTTCTTCTTACAATGCAAGATTAACAAGTTGGTTTCATATCCTGCGATTTTCTTTTTTTTTTTTTTGTTGTTGGAGTTGTCTCTGTGAACTTTTGTCGAACACGTGGTGTGCGTTAGTGAAAATTGTGATTAGTATATATTATATGCTGTGTAGAGCAATTTACACCTCTGAAATTCAACCGAAAACAGTCATTCTTGATAAATTTATTTGAAGGAGCCTCCGAAAAATTTGGCTCCTGAAATTCATGGGAATAATTCCTATTAGCTATGGTGTAGAAAAAAAAAATCTTATTTTTTTCTTAATATATATATATATATATGCATGAAGAACATGATTAATTCTTGCAAGTATTTCATTCCATTTCAGACAATAAGCATACAGATGGCAATACAGAAAATAAGTACCCGGCTTCTTCGAACCAGCAAAACCATTCAGGCTCTTTGTGCAGTGTACTCTTAGCATCAAAAGGTCTTTCGAGCAACCTCAAATCATTCACCTTAACCGACCTCAAAACCGCTACTAGAAACTTCCGTTCAGACAGTCTCCTCGGAGAAGGAGGCTTCGGTTATGTCTTCAAAGGATGGATAGACGAGCAAACCTTCGCCCCAAGCAAACCAGGCACTGGTATGGTAGTTGCCGTCAAAAAACTCAAGCCCGAAAGCTTTCAAGGCCACAGAGAATGGCTTGTACGTATTATTATACATCAATTCTTGAAAATAGTTTCCTAGTGTTTCGGGATTCAGGTTTTCGGTTTTCGGGTTTTGGTCTATGGAAATGACTTCGACTTTTCGTTTGTGTCTATTTTCAGACAGAAGTTAACTACTTAGGCCTTCTACACCACGAGAATCTCGTGAAGCTAATCGGCTACTGTTCAGAATCCGAGAACAAGCTTTTGGTCTACGAGTACATGCCGAAAGGAAGCTTGGAGAATCATCTATTCAGAAGTAATAAAATTATTACATAGGTTTAATTTCCTAAAAAATGTCTGTTTATTTCAATCTTAATAATGTTGTGTAATAATATTTTTTGTGTGCAGAAGGAGTGCAACTTATGCCGTGGGCGATACGGTTAAGGATTGCAGTTGATGTTGCAAGAGGGTTATCGTTCTTGCATAGTCTAGATGCTAATGTTATCTATCGGGACTTAAAGGCATCTAACGTACTTCTTGATTCGGTACTTTTAGAAATAAGTTTTATGTCCAAATCTTTGGGTCTGCATTTATTTACAATAATTAAGATTAATAATTATCGTGCTTCGTATAGGATTTCAATGCAAAGCTTTCGGATTTTGGGCTTGCGAGGGAGGGTCCGAAAGGAGATAGAACTCATGTCTCGACTCGTGTTTTGGGTACTCGTGGTTATGCTGCACCGGAATACGTAGCGACAGGTCATTTCTGTTAATAGCTATTTCTGCTGTGAATTGCTAAATCGAGCATGAGTAGCTCTTTTTTTTTTTAAACCGTATGTCGTCAATTTTTTCAATTCCTACAAATGGAGTCGAACTTGAACCATCTTTTTTTTTTTTCGTATCAAACAAAAACGAGCTCAAACTAGCTTTTGACAATCCACCTCTACCCGAGTATCGAGTAGTCATGTTTAATTTTCAGCCCTATTTACTTGAAAAAAAAGGACAAATCCGTCCGAAAAAAGAACAACCTTAGTTAGGATCTCGATTTGCTCATACCATATGATTTTTCTAATAAATAAAAAATT
Organism: Erythranthe guttata; assembly: GCF_056151865.1. Taxonomy (NCBI): domain Eukaryota; kingdom Viridiplantae; phylum Streptophyta; class Magnoliopsida; order Lamiales; family Phrymaceae; genus Erythranthe; species Erythranthe guttata. The sequence goes on from NC_142536.1 coordinate 3,319,713, forward strand.
CGAACAGGTCACTTAAGTCCAAAGAGCGACGTGTACAGCTTCGGAGTGGTTCTGCTGGAGCTTCTGTCTGGTAAACGAGCCACGGGCGATGAAAATGCAGGTGGAGCCGAAGAAACGTTGGTCGATTGGGCTAAGCCGTTTTTAAGCGACAGCAGAAAAATGTTGAGAATAATGGACTCGAGGTTAGGGGGCCAATATTCGAAAAAGGGGGCGCAAGCTACAGCTGCACTCGCATTACGATGCCTAGACGTGGATAGTAAGAATCGTCCGCCCATGACTGAGGTTTTTTCTGCGCTCGAACAACTTCAAGCTTCGAATAATAGTGCGAGGATGTTGGAAAATACTATGAATGACAAGTTTTTCCCTTGTAGAACTACGAGAGATATCGGACAATCGAGGTAATTTTTTTATTTTTTTATTTTTTTTGGTTGTTGTGTGGGGGTATATACATATTAGGAGGTGTTCTTTTGTTACATGTGTAATTGTGCAATATGTAATTCTTACGAAAAATCTATTTCTTAAACATAATTAGTTAAGATAATATTATGTAATCTTACGAAAACTCAACCGTATAATTGCACTAGCCAATGAAAAATCGAAAAGAAAAAAAATACGATAATTATACAATTACAAGCAGAAAGTGTTCCTACTGCTCTTCATTACATCTACTTTGTCTGTTGCATGTCCTCTTCGGTTTTCCAAACTACATCCTCGAGGCAGGTCGAAAGGCTTTTATAGAACTGCGTACCAAAAATTTAAATTAAATAAAGAGTGAATAAAGGCGATTTTTTTTTATGATCATAAATATGAACACATACTTGGTTAATGTAAAATCAAATTCCGATTTGAAGGGATGTTTTCGAGTGTGGTAGAGATATTATCGAAGACACTTCGTTTTATGATATATTTTTCGATAAAAATAATATAAAATAAGAAAAACTAGTGTACCTTGTGGAACTCCAATGTATCTCCCTTTTGCTTCCTAACTTCAACCATGTGTAACGACGGGGCAACTTGAAAAACCTAATTCGAGCACATAATTAATTATCGAAAAAAAACGTACGTACGTTGTTCAAGCATGAAATGCGTCTTAAAAACGAGGAGGTGACGACATTTTGTGGTAATATTTATATACCTCTGTTGCAACATTAAGGTTGCCTTTTCGTCCAGCTTTCGAATTTTCCAGCCTCATCTGAGGAAATAATTAAAAAAAAACGAAAAATATAAATATTCGTTTCCTTACTGCAAATAGAACTTAAATGTCGAAACAAGCGTGCGGGGAAATGAATTACTTTGTAATTCTTTTTCTGAACATCAAAACCGAGAGGTTTTGCAGCTGCTGCGATTTTACTGATTATTTCGTTGGCCGATGATTTAGATGTGAACCTCGTTTCTCTCTTGAATCCCTGTATTGCAAGAATTTTTTATTTATCCATAATTACGACTTCCCGTTACACAATACAAGGAAAAAAAATAAAGATCGAACCTGTTGTGCATCGAAAAGATTGCCAAGATTGAGACCTTTCGACATAGAAATTAACTCAAAGGCATTCATTGCAGCTGGCTTCTCCTCCCTTTTCTCCGTTACATGATATTCCTGCACGATAAAAAATATTAATTACTACACAAGAATCTTTTTTACTACAACTAAAAAAGATTCCGGCATTTTTCGTGAAAAACACGCACCTCATAATCCTTGAATACAGCTTCCACATCATCCAAGTTTGTGTCTTCGTTCTCGTCAAAGACCGCTGGTTTGTAATCCTTCTTAAACCACTCGTCCTCCAACATTTCAGCGATTGTGATGCGCTGGATAAAATTCAAAAATCGTAAAAAAAAAAAAATCAATATAATTCATATTAGTATAATATACATTTAGGAAGCTCATCATTTATTATATGATATTCTTACTTTGTTCGGATTTGGATCGAGGATTCGAGTAATCAACTTCATTGCACCGAACGAAAGCCAAGGCGGGCAAGTGAACTCAGCAGAAGATATCTGGAAATTTCGAGATGAAATTATTAACAAAATAACGGTGGAAAATTTTACTCGAAATCGAAAAACATTAATAAAAAGGTGCTCACTTTTTTATAAAGATTCATAAGGTTAGAATCGTCAAAAGGCAAGTAACCTGCAAGCAACACAAAGAGTATAACTCCACATGACCACAAGTCAGCAATTGCTCCGTCGTAGCCTCGATCGTTGAGTACCTATGGATATTTTTTATCGTAAATTAAAATAAAAAATAAAAAAATGCACAAACGTGACGACGGAGAAGTATATTTTAATAATCATCGTACCTCTGGAGCAACATAATTCGGAGTTCCGCAGGTCGTATGCAACAATCCGTCATCCTGCCAAAATATTATATATATAAAAAAACACACTAAATTGGATATTTATTACTTTATTTTTAGAAATCGGATATTTACCCTGACTTGTTGGGACAGAGCACTTAATCCGAAATCGGAAACTTTAAGGTTTCCGGCAGCATCGAGCAGTAAGTTTTCTGGCTGCATAAATAAACAAATAAAGACACACAATGAGAAACTATTCGAAGTAATTTTCCGATGCAATATTTAAAAAAAAAACGAATTTAAAATACCTTGAGATCTCTGTGGAAGACTCCTCTACTATGGCAATAATCAACGGCATTAATCAGTTGCTGAAAGTATTTTCTCGCTTCGTCTTCTCTCATTCTTCCGTTATTTACCTTCACAGTTGCAAAATCTCGAATTCAAATCGACGATTAACTTTAAGTAAAAAACAGTAACTTCCCGGTAAAAAAAATAGTTTTTCGACCACGACTATGAAAAAAGATGTCGTCTTACGATTTTGTCAAAGAGCTCTCCCCCAGTTACAAACTCCAAAACAATAAATATCTTCGTCTTGCTCGCCATCACCTGAACGAAAGAACACGATCATAAGCACACACACATACAGAGAGAGAGAGAGAGAGAGAGAGAGAGAGAGAGAGAGAGAGAGAGAGAGAGAGAGAGAGAGAGAGAGAGAGAGAGAGAGAGAGAGAGAGAGACCTCATATATGCTGACAACATTGGGATGTTTAATCAATTTCATTGTTGCTATTTCCCGTTTAATCTGCAACGTTAGCGCACAAAGTACGTTACAAATCATCCACAACGATCACACGGCAAAAAGAAGCATCACAATCAAAAGATGAATTGAATATATAAAAAAATTGAATGAATCAAAGATTTACGAAGAAAGAGAAAAAAAACCCGAACCTGCTCTGCCATTTTGTGCTTGAGCACAATATCCTTATCAAGAATCTTGATAGCAACAGATTCTCCAGTTACGGAATCACGAGCAAATTTAACCTTCGCAAACGAACCCTCGCCGATTGTCCTTCCAACCTCATACTTCCCGATTCTACGCTTAACTTTCGCCTGACTCATTCGCCGGCCGATTATTTATTATCCGGTGTGTTCGACGACTAAGTTTCTATCACTATAATTTAAGACAACACAGTAATTAGAATGCAACAAGGTTTTATTTGTTTCACTTATGTTTGAACAGCCAAACATCACAAAATTAATTGTTTATTGTACAAACACAAAGCATTTACACAATCACATTGTATTAGTATATTAGTACTAAATAAGTGACTAATCAAAGAGATCAGAAAATAATAAAATAATCATTTGAGAGAGAGAGAGAGAGAGAGAGAGAGAGAGAGAGAGAGAGAATAAACAACAACCACATAACAATCATCTACACTAAAAGAAATCAATCATAAACCAAATTAATTATCAGACGTAAACTCCAAATTAGTAGGAAATCACACTCAAATTTGCGAACCCAACTCACACTAAATTCCAACCAAACTCAAAAGAATCGGTATGCCCACTTACACAACTCACTAAACAATTCCTAAATCCAAACAAAAACATGAAAAATTTGCAGATAAGTACAACAAGAATCAGCTAGTAAGCAAAACCCCAGAACCCACTTCAAATAAATACACACGTGCTCTTACCTCGGAGAAATGCGAAAAAATTGCAAGTGGGAGAGATAAGGGGGAGAGAGAGAGAGAGAGAGAGAGAGAGAGAGAGAGAGAGAGATCAAATTTTGTGCGAAGAAGGAGCTGAAAAGACTGTTTATTTAGAGAGAAATGGCATATAAATAATTAACCAGCCGTCATTTAAAAACAAGAAATTGAAGATTTCACCACCACTGTGATAAATTGAAAATGAATGGAAAAAAAAGATGGGATATTCGTTTGGGATAATATTTTAGTTTGGAAATTTCGGAGAAGCCAGAGGTGATGGTAATGTTTGTCGGAAGGAGCATTCAATTTTGCTTTCTTCTTTTTTCGGGTTTTTTTGTAATTTTATTTTTTAATGCTGAATTAGAGGATCTGATACACGAGTTGTACGCGGTGGGAATGGGGGTGGGGTGGGTGGTGGGGGGTGGTGGGGTGGGGGTGGGGGTGGATATCATGGTCATAAAATGAAACATCATCGGACAAATACAAAAGCGACTGCATGTTACCATAGTCAGGAAATACGTACAGACCACAACTTCTGTTATCATCACAACCCCCCACACATGAGAGAGAGAGAGAGAGAGAGATAATAATACATCAATCATCGTTGGCTGAAATAAATTTTTTTTTTTATTTTTTTATTATTTTTTTTAATTGGCCTTTTAATATTACATCAAATATTATATCAATTATCATATGGTATATTATGGTCCTAAAACTATTATTCGAGAGAAAGTGGTTGATATGAGCTCGATTACCCTGAAAACCCGAGTAAAATTAGAATTTATAAATAAAGCCCGAATTCTCACTAAGCTTGCCATTAGTTCCCACTAGTCATAAGCGGCGGATGCGACTACATTCAGCCCAATGACAAAGAAAGACGGAAAATCTCGAACATGACATGAACTGAGGAAAAATCCCACTTAACGGCTCAAAAAGAAGCGACCACGCTCTACGGGATCTCCCAATTGAACTAGGGTCATCTCGCCCCGCAACAGACAATCACAGGTCCAAGCAATCACGTCACTCCCCACGTGTGATATGTCCATATAAATACTGTTTTGAGGTATAATGGAAGACTCCCATTGGAATTCTGATATACGTACATATTTCCTTTATATTCATATGTTATTTTTTCACGGTTCCAACTGATTTGATTGTCGGTGTGCTGACGATGAGAAATTCTTCCCTGGCACGCTTTTTTGCAAAGATCTTACGAGCATGTGGGCTTCTTGTTTGGACTTTTTATAAATTCAGGCCCATTCTAATCCGATTAAGCCATTTGGGCTACGTCAATGTGATACAATTTGTTGACATGGAAGCTTATTTGAATCTTATTCGGCCCAAAATTAATAATATTTATAAATTGTAAATTCAATAAATGGGTAAGTCCAAGTTTTAATTTATTTTACTTTACTTTGGCCCATTTTAACTAATTAAGAGCCAAAGCCCATTTATCTTTTTATAGGTATAATAAAATATAAATACTCCTTATCTATTTCAATGTTTAGAAATAAATTTGATGGATCGAAATCAAAAGTATATATAAACTACATAAATTTATCTATTCAATTTGATGTTAATTTCCAAAAATATTCTGAATTTTTTTTCATTTCTTCAAATAAATTATTTATACAGTTAATAAAATAAAATAACCTTGGGTCTTGGATTTCTATAAAATGAAGTATTTATTATGCAGTAAATAGAAGATTATCTCAATTTATCTGAATAATTTTTATTTATTTATTTATTTATTACTTTTCTCATTAAAAGTCAAGATAATTGGTGCATTAAAATTCTTAAATGTCAGCAAATTTACCAATACTTGTACTATGTAGAAAAAGTGGGATATCTACAAGTCTATACATGCATTTATAGAGTGTATATAGATAATGTACTAATTAATAGACCGAGTGGGATATCAAATGTTTACCAGTGCACTTATATGGTTGAATACTGTTCGTTCATAAAAAAAATAAAAAATATCTGATTTGTTTCCGACATGTGAAAAATGTTTCCAAGAAACGTACATATATAATTAATTTCCTGGAAAAATCTGACTTGTTTTTTTTCAATAGATTTTTTTCATACGTTCACATAGTTGTATATATATGCTTTCTTTGTGCACCAAAACAAATTATGGAGCATCATGACATTTATTTCATTCCACAATATGTCAAAATATAATTGTTGACACCGAAATTTCGAAAAAAAATCACCAATTAATGGCCAAATAAATCGGTTATTAATTGAGTCTCAAATCTAAGTTCATAACATATTTGGGCTTTACAAATAGATTAATCCTTAAATAAGTAATAAATTCTTATTTTACGGATTGTCTAATTGGGCACAAATCTAGTTCAATAAATCAAATGGCAGTATCCAAGTCCATCGGCCCATGCTACAAGTCAAAACCCTAGCTCGTGCCTATAAAAAGAGCCCTTCGGTCCATGCAAAAATCAGGCTCACACAGACACATATCGAGCTCTCAAGCTCAAGTCTCGAGCCATTGCGAATTCATAACATATTTGAATTCGAGGTGTTCGTGATAGGAAATCATTTGTTCGATTCAAGAATAAACTTTTAAGCGCTTGAATCATATTCTAGAATAGGAGTGAAGAATCAGGGAATTTACGGAGATTGTAATCCACTTTCGTTTGATAATAACTTTATTTGTTTTCTATATTTTTCTTGTCTTGTATTTATGTGAATCATATTCTAGAATAGGAGTGAAGAATCAGGGGAATTTACGGAGATTGTAATCCACTTTCGTTTGATAATAAATTTATTTGTTTTCTATATTTTTTTTGTCTTGTATTTATGTTTTACAGATTCGAAAAATTTGTGGTTTACAATAATAATTAATAATTAAAGAAAATGACCCCACACGTCATAGACTATTCTTCTAATTGTACCAATTTAAAATTTAAAAAATACTAGTAACCATGGCCCGTGCGTTGCACGGGGTTAAATTCAAAATAGAGGAAAGTAATTATTTAATAGTTGACATACATCTAATTATTGTTATGAGCTTTATTATTTTATGTTCAATATTTGTCTTAAGGAATATTATTTAGTTAAAGTAATTGGTCCATTAAAAGTTATGAGCGAAAATGTATCAATTAATGAAAAACTATAAGGAGACAATAAAACTTTAAAGATTCATAATATTCGTCTATTATTAAAAGATAATGATTTTGTAAGCAACACCCCCTTTGATTGTGCTACTTATACCATGCAAATAGTTTTACAAAATAATTGATCGAGTTATACATAAAAACGTAAACTGTCAAATCAGTAAATTAAAGAGGAGGATCATGAAACTCTAAAAATTCATACCAATAGTCTATTCATAAAAAAATTGTAAAAGTTGGCAGGAAATTTTATGTGTCAGTCTAATTTCAAATAGAAGTGGAATGCATAATATTTGAAAAGTATAGAAAATAATAAAAGAACCAATTCGCATCTAATGTCAAAACATGGCATTGAATTTTAATATAATTCAAACAATTTGTTGATGAGGCAAAATCACACGATCATCCTGTTAAGAGAACCTTGAATAAAGCTTTGTTAAAGAAAACAAATAAACATACAGTTCATAGAATATATTATACATTCACAAACCAAAATGAACTTGTGATAAGTTCAAGAAACTATCTCGTGTATTTTCTGTATTATGGCCAAAACAATTCGATGTATGATTAAGTTTAAATATCTCTATCAAATAAACTTTTAATGGAGAAACCTTACAAATCCATTTTTCTCAAAACATGATTATAATACTTATAACCAACTATTCCCAATGAAATGTACCAATGTACTTGCAGTAATTTCTCTCCGTGTGTATGACTTGGCTTGGAGTTTTCAAAATTTTAAAACAACAATAGAGGTTTTACCTAACTTTTGTTTCCTGCATAAATACAACCATTAGTGCAGAACTACTTGGGTAACCTAGTATCTTTCAAAAAAGTTGAGGCAAAAAAGTTGGTTACATTCTTAGCTCGGGCTTCAGTTTTCCTTTACTTTTGCATGAATTTCTTTTTCTAAGGAGGCTACTTTGACATCTTTGCTTCTTGTTTCGGGGAAGCACGGAGGAGAATTCTACAACTTCAAATAGCATTTGCGTATCAAATTGTGTCATAAATACAATGGATAAGAATAGAAGTAATCTACAATTCTAATTGATTGATAAGCATGCCTCTATTAAAATTAGTACACGATCTCAAGTCCCATAAAACAAATTTCTTACAATGACGACAACAAAATTGAGTCTAAAATGACAAAAATCTCATAGTAGAGCAACAATATAGTAATACTCATGGCCCCAGCAACTGCATTGCAGAAATAAGAATCAGTCATGAAATTTAGACATAAGTTCTATGAATCATTTTTCTTAAGTTGTTGAGTGGAAGTCATTTAGGTCATGTCCAAGGTCCCCTTGCGATGCACGCGACATATACGAAATGCAAGAATCTTGTAACTCAATTTATGGAGACACGAAAATAAAAGAAGAAATCACAAAAAAAAAACTCACCCCTGAGTCATGAGGTACCCGGGATCACGAAAGAGGACTTCGGCTATTCAGCCCGACCCCAGATTTCTTTGTATCACATCTCATTTTTCTTATGATTTGAGGGGTTAACATATGAGAGAATTGTTTCTAATCTCTTAGAAAAATTTTAACTGTTGAGTAGACTTGCGTTGCTAAGTGGGAGATTATGTTTCTCCGAGAAAGTGAAAAAACGCTGCTACAACAAAAAACACAGAAATAGTGAGGTAATTTAAATAAACATCTACAGACTTGTTTAATAATAATAACTGAAACACCACCATACGAGGGTAAAAGCAGTTCGATGGGTTCAAACATTTCTACCTAAATCTATATGCACAGCTAACCCCGCTAAATGAATTAGAACTACAGTGCAAATTTGTGAGGAAAAAGAAATACATTTACAGAGACGGGTACATTTTTTTGGCCGGTTACATAAAGATGAAAATACAGGGAAAAAAGGAAATTCAAGAGAGTGAGAATAAATTGTATGAATTTCGGACAGAGAAATTGTGAGAATCTCTTCTTACTTTTTATTCTCGGATGTTTTTTCGTACTCTTCTGCCAAATGGTTGCTCTTTTAATTCAAGATATACCAAATGCCATAAATCTGCAATTTGTTTTTCGAAATGATAATATATGAAATTAGATTACCTCTTTCGACGGATTCCAGATGTGGTTCCGTAGCTAAACAAATTTATTCAAGACAATTGTTGGAGATGCCTGGATTACTACAAACAACAATGATCATAAATATTATTAATTAAAAAAAAAAGTTGAAAACGCCACCCATTGTATTGAATATGGAGACCAAATTTAAGAAGTTGTTACCTTGAGCCTTTACTTTATGATTTGTGAGGAGGAGTTTTTTCTTCTAGTATATGATGGCGGAATCTTCCAAAAACCTGAAAATTATGGACAAAGGGAAAAAATAAACACCGAATATAATCATACAAAATTACGTACATAATGAAGAAAAGTATTCCAAAATTGAACCGAGATTCAACTGTTTTCACCTTTGATAAAAAATGTGTGATATGTAATTTTCTTCCTAATTTTCACCTTTAACCGCCTCTGTCATCTTCTTCTTTTTCTCTAGTTTACTCACAACTGTAAATTATTTGTAAGAGGATGTTTTTTTTCTTTTTTATGTGAGTTTTTTTATGATAAACCAAATGATTAGTGGAGGATGGTAGTGGTAGATGTGGAAGTATATATGGAATAATCACAAATAATTTATTTATATCGTCGGCGGTTTTATTTTAATTAATTTATTTATTATTTATTAACATAATTTATGAGACAACTGGTTAAGAAAACAAAAAACACGAATATTAAATATAATAATGGAATCAATTTTTATTACCGTAATTTATGAGACAATTAAATAAGAAAAAATAAAACACCAAAATTAAAGATAATTATGGAATCAATTTAATCCCTTATTAATAGGAATCCACTAATCACTAAAAACTTCACCCGTTTAAAATTCCTTATCTATAGGCAACCACTTTCATTAAAAATTTAAAATAAAAGAAACCTTTAAATTAAAAAAACAAAAAGAAAAAAAAGAAAAAAAGACTTTCATTACAATAGAGAAAACCAAAATCACCGAGAAAAGAAAAATTGAAAGTACGAAAAAAAATAAAAAAAATAAACAATTAATATAAGTAAAAGGAAAAAAAACTGTCAAAATAAAAATGTCTAAAATACCCCTAGGTTTAGGTTTAGGGTTATAGTTCAAAATATCTTCTTTTTATATATAAGACTAGTAACCATGCCCGTGCGTTGCACGGGATTCACTACAAAAGAAAAGAAAATAATTATTTTACTTAAAAGTGTATGCAGTATAAGATTTATATGTTCAAAAGCATGGATGGCTAATTTTACAAAATCTGACAAATGAAAAAAAAAAACAATGTTTAAGAAGAAAAGAAACTCACCCTAGCACAAATTACGTTTCATCATTGTATGATAAAGAAAAAAAGACACCACAAATTTTGATCGAAAAATTTATACCGCAAACAACTTAAAAGATTCATAACAAATTGTAAAAATTGTAAAACATTTACATTAATATATAATACTTATAATTATAATTTCAAATCATAGTAGAATAAATTAAATTGGATAAGTAATTTTTTTAGACAAAACAATAAAACAATACAAATCAATCTAAAACTAATTCTAAGAAACTATACGTTAAGTTGAAGTTAATATGATAATTTAAGAGATGGTACAATTTTCTTTTTAATTTCTGGATATAGTACACACACACAAAAAAAATGAAAATAAGATTGTACATGAATTCAACCCAACAATAGTTTCAGTTTATACTTGGCCTTCATTTTATTATGGTCACTGTCACTGCATGCACAATATGTAAAAGCATTTGTTAGTTGTAAAGATAAGATTTTAATGAAAGCTATCAATAAGATCACACCAGAGAAAAAGATCTAGAGAGAGAGCGCTATTGCTATTGGTAATTTTTAGTAAAACGATGTTAAAAAAAATAATTACTTACTCTAAAAATATTGGCTTCTCAATAAAATGTCGATGTTTGCTTTCGAAAAGTTCTCGTAACTGATCCAGTAATTGCAACTGAGCACAACAGTCTTTGATTGGTTAAGATCCTGGAAAATTAAAAAAAAACTCTTTATACTGATGGTCCAGTAAAAAATATGCGTGAAAAAGAAAAATAAAAAGGTATGCGACATAATTTGTAAGATAGTTAAAAATTTAATAAAAACTCAGTAAAAATAAGCAACACAAAGCGCCGAATGTAATGCTACTACATGTCACGGTTGTTTTAAAAACATTAAAAACAGAGTTCTCCCTATTTTTGTTTTGCCTCGGATGAAGGAAAACCTAAAATTCTTGTTCGCTACCAATATTGTCTCGAGTGAAGTGAAAGAGACAAATTTACGAACTAAAGCTGGAATTTTGTTTACACAAACAACGAACAAAATTTTTGCATAATTAGAAAAACCAGCTTAAGGTTTTTCGGAAAAGAGCAAAATAACGCAAACAACTGAACAAAATTTTGAGGAGCAAAGATATTTTTATTGTAAAGGAATACGATAAAATCATGTCTATGCCAAAGAGTTTTTCGGAAAAGAGCAAAGTAGATGTTCCCCAAAACTTGTATATTTTTATCTTAGGTAATGAAGTAAAAAAACAACGAACTTGATAGAAGTTTGAATACTCAGTTAAAACACGAACAACAACATTGCTTATGCTAACTAACCGAAAATCAATTTAAATATTATCGTGAAAAAAAATCATTTTCTTGTAAAAACAAACATCTCTAAAAAATCCACAATTTAAAAAAACTAACACTGCAATTTGATTAACGCAAAATAACCGAATAAAATTTCGCAGAGCTTCAAGATTTTCTGTGATTATTTTTTCATAGTATGACATTCACCAAGGAGTTTTTTGGAAAAACAGGCTGCAGTTTAGAAAACATAGAAACCTAGGCAGAACAACAAAGAAAAGAAGTTCGTATTACTACATACTCGCAAAAAAATATTTTTTGGTAAAGAAAGAAAAGTCTTTTTTTTTTTTTTTTAATACTAACAAATATCCATCATGTTATAGCGTCACGGAAATTGGTTCCCATAATGACACTGCAGTTCAATCGTAAAGAAATATTAAACATATCCATTAATCTAACATATAGCGAATTGGCAAAAAATACAACCATTAGATGCAGGAACGAAAAGATTAGACGCAACCCATTTGTAAAAACAAACAAATAAACATGAGAAAAGGAAAAAAAATGATCGTACTTGGGTTGGTGGGAAGAAAACAGTGTGATGATAAACTGCATAACCCTGAAATTATCTTTGAAAACGAAATCAGTCTTAGAAATTCTGACTGATCAAATTCAGAATTCGGCGGCGATCTCTAGGGGTTCGTCCAGAAGAGCAACAATCATCGCAATTAAAATCACCTTCTGATAATGACAGGAAATGAAGACATATGATTGACACGTGGGGAGTCATTGTGAACGAAAATTATGCATGTGTCCAAAAAAATCAACACCTTCAGCAACTATTATGAACTACGAAATTTAAATGTAAAATAAATCTAATAAATAATTATAGTGTCTACCTGTAGCAAGCAATTGCGTAAGTTTTTCTTAGGTTGAAAAATCTTGGTGAGAAAGAAGATGACGAACAAAAAAAATAGCAAGAAGAAGACGAACAAAAAAAATTGTATTCTTCGCTGGAGTTCTCCATCTGTTTAAATAGAGTACAGTTTGTAATGGATCGAGATCATGGAGTTCTAACTTCTAGTTAGTGGGGAGTTAGAGTTAAGAAGAAAAATGGGTGAAAAGAATACATAACTGCAAGAAAAAAAAAAAACAGAAAAAATGATAGACATATTAAAAATTGCATGAATATAGGAATTAGTTGGAGGTGGAATTATACCACTACCCAAAAAAATAGGAAACTATTAATTCCTTGTATTCTTGCACCATTGAACCGAACAATTAGAGCATTAGAGGAATTTCAAATCTTAAATTAAAGATTTATTAATTGACAAAATTGTCTGTTTAGGTCTAGGTTTTAGTTCAAAATATCTTCTTTTTTATATATAAGATTTATGCCTGAACAGATTAAGACAGTAATAACATTTGAATTCACATGTTACGTATTAAAAAAATCACTTTTTTAGCAAAAGCCGTGAAGCAGCTAGATAATTTTTTTAGCTTCAGATTTAAATGGTTATCCCTCGGCTCTTGAAAATAAGCACAATCCTGTTGTTTAGTGTTTTTGATGTGCCGACCTCAAAATATTTTTAAGATTATAAACTGAGAGAATGATTACGAAGTTTATAAGCTTTAAAATATTATCCATCGACGTTGGCTAATCCATCATACAGTTCTCCATGATCTAATTGACTTCAATTCCTTGGCCATAGCTGGAACGTAGAAATCACCAGCTTAAAAAACATAATTTAGATTCATTGATCATTCTCAAAAATATTATCACATAATAAAGTTGGTCTAAAATGCAGAGAAAAAAGGTAACTATATTTTTGGGCAGTAGAATATCAGTCAGACTTTCGTGTTCCTGCCACGTCCCCCGTTTTGCCTCATCTGCTTCTGCACAGAGCTTCAACACGCTAATAGTGCTCGTTTATATTTTTGTATTGGTTAAATAAGAAAAAAATAGAAGACTTGAAAATTGAAGTCTGTTTAATTTATTCCAAATATTTTACTTCAACCAAGTCAAGTATCTAATACATGTGTCGTTGCAAATAAGCCAGAAAATATATCATCCATAGGACAACACCAATCATTACTTCTTATATATAATAAGATCAACTTATAATTTCACATTTTATACATTCATTGGCCAACTTTACAAAAGGCATAAGAAATTTCAAATAACATCAGTGAAGACATTGAACCAAAGCTCTTCATAAACTTTAAAACACATGCAAATAGAAAAGAATAATTGAATGTCATCGTTAGCCTATACATTTACATGTGTAGCGAATTAATTTTTGAGCTTGATCCAGCCTCTGATGTATGTTTGCAAGTAGCAGTGATGCTGCAAACCACTTCGGATATTAACAAATGTGAAATATTTTTGAATGTTAATATGCACATAAAACAGATGAGCATACTGTAGTTTAATCGACGACCAAATGTTTATCGGACATTGTGCAAGTATTTTCTGTCTTCCCCAGATGCAAAGCAGAAGAAGCTAAACATTCCATTTTACTGGAAAAATAATATTCAAGGAAACCAACTATATAGATATGTAAGATCAAAGATATCAGACGCAAAGACATATATTGAGGTTCTATTTACGATAATAGAATCAATAAGAAATTGTTGAAGTATATTTTTCAATCTGCTTTATTAAGCGAACTCGTGATCAAATTTCACAAATCTCTCTATTTCTTACCAATAAAAAAAGAAAATATTTTTAAACCAAAAAAATAAACAAAAAAAGAACAACCTTCTTAGCTCTGTTGCGTCCTTGTCTGTCAGTGGCGCACTTATAAGGAGGTTCGAATTCTTGAATTTTCATGGCCGCTTCTTCGTCGACTTTGATTTCCTATCCAACAATTAGAAAAAAGAAAAAAACAGAATTGCTTCCTATAGTTGAAAAGCAATACTTTCGGCATTCATATGTCTTTCAACTGCAGATCTCCACGTCTTCTACATCCTCTTCTTCTTCTCCACCGATAGCGCCGCCGTTGACTTCTTCTCTGCTTTGATAGGGAAAATTGAAAAACTGATTTGAGAGGTGAGAGCATGAGATCGTTAAAAATTGTGTTTGCAGTTCTGATCGTGTATCAAGAAAGCCGGAAAAAGTAAAAACTAAATTGAAAAAAAAAAAACCGACATAATAGGAATTGTCAAAAATAGCCCTACATTTAGGTTTAGGGTTATAGGTCAAAATATCTTCTTTTTATATATAAGATATATCAATTGAGAGGAATATAGCTAAGATACTTTTCTCTAATTATTTTTGGGAGGGGGTGTTTCCTTAACTATATTTCCTAGGTGAGGGGTTTTCTCTAATTTTTCCTATTATTAAACATTGCTTACTCACGTGTAGTCCTATTATTGTGGAATATATTATTCCGTCCTACAATAAATATATAAATTTCGAGTCTTATTATAACAAAACTATGTTGAACAATAAAAAAGCAGATTTGAAATAACATTTTTTATTTATTTTCCATCTAAATAAACTGAACCAATATACTTAAATTATTAGAATGTTTAAAGTGATGATCCAATTTTCCATCCCAATGCGGATGGAGTTGCACGCTACATTTTTTTATTTATTTTTTATGAGCGTTGGACTTCTACTTGGAAGATCACCTATTTAATAAAATATTTAAGGGAAACAGAAGATATATAGGGCTCTTTTGGTTGAGTAGTTTGGATAGATAGGTAGGGATGAGATATCTAATATTGGGATTAAAATGTTGATGAGTAAATACAAATATTACTTTTGGTTTGTGGTATTGTCACGTGTATGTTAATCACTTGATGAACAATTTCATGTTTTGTTTTGTTGATTTTACTGTCTTATTTGGGATTAGTTGTAAAATATCCGAAAATGCCCTTAATGATATAATTTGATATGCCCATCTTCGTCTTCTTTAGATCCCCAATTGCAAAACCCAGATAACCTACCAATTTCCGCCATAATCTTTAATTGACTATGTATTAAATTGTAAACTAAATAGATAAGGCAGAGAAAAAAAATTAAAATAAAATATGCATAGACATTCTATTATCCCAATTATTAAGTAGTTAAGTGCAGAGATTCCATTAATGAAGAAAAGCATAGCATCAGAAATCATATGGTATGTCCTTATCTTCTTCTCTCTCTTTTACCCCTTTCGAAATCCTAAGTGGAACACATTCAACACACGATTTATAATGAACCTGTACAGATTTCTCGAATCCGAGTACCACGGCATCTCGATATTCAGTTGTATTTGATGATCTGTTGTCGCATAATTAAGTTCTGAATACTCGCCAGGTCTTAATCGCATAAGATTATTCGAAGCGTTAATGGAGGGCTCTTCAACGGCGTCTTTTGGCCGCGACGGAGGACAGTCGGGAGTCGTGGGAGGTTGCTAATGTGGAAGCCAGTTCCCACCTCTCAAAAATTAGGGCTCATCGGTGAAGACAAAGTTGAGAAGAAAAACGACTATTTATATGTGATAAATTTGTAGTTGTTGTATGTTTGAAGGGCATTTTCGACATTTCATACGTATCACATGATGGGAGTATTTCGGTGATAACTTGTCAAGCCAAATTTGGCTTGACAACTAATAATTCGATTGAGGGATAAAAATGGTGGGGTCATTTGTCAAGGTTTGAGAAAACATCCAAACCAAATATTGTACTAAAAGGTACTATTTATCCCATCAAGGCTAATAATGCCAACCAAAAGAGCCCATAGTTAACTTAATAATTTTCATAGCAACTGTTCATACAAACAATAACTAACCAATAAACATCATAGAACATTTAGCAGGAAGATTATTGAGAAACAGATTTACCGAAAAAATAAAAACCCTTTTGTTTAGAAGATTCAAAGTAGAACATAGGAATTTCGATAAATTAGTAGTGTATGTGGAAACTGGAAAGCAAATCCTCCAAAGTGTGCAGGAATTTATTCTGAAAATTTTATTCTTTGCACCACTCGAACTTCCATCACCATCCATCAATCTATATCTAAATATATGTATATATTCCTACACACAAAACCCATAAAATTTCCCAATCAATACATAACGAAAAACATAAAAAAGGACAATAACTAATGCAAACTCGATATTATGCAAAAAATAATATCTCAACACCCTAGCTAAAAGTATGTAATAGGAAATATAAAAGCAAGTGAGCCTTTTTTTTTTTGGCCGTGAACGTAACCTGATAAGATTCTAAACAGAATCATTCCATCAATGGCCTGCGTCAAGCTCATCCAATCCCGTTCCCCCCGTTCTATTAATTCAGATTGTTCAAACCTGAAATTAGAACATATTTTTTTTAATAATAGTATAATATGTCAAATGATTATATTCAAAAGGTAATAGCATGTAAACCATATATCACTCTAATAGCTATAAACGAAATATGAGAGCAGCATTAACACTCATTGTATATCCGCTCAGCTTCCTTTTCACACTCTAATATTATAGATGTGCTCATGCAGAGAGTACTATAATGTTATAATGTATATATAGTCTAAAATTCGCCACTCTATGTATGATATTAATATAATGGACTTCTTTAAATCTCTCTGTTGACAATAATATCTAATCTAAAATTTCCTAGGAACAACAAAAGGTTAATAAAAATAAAGATTCTCATAGAAGAAGTTTCTTATGTTCTCGCATGATAAAAGAAAGAAAAAAGATCTCTTCGGAAGATTTTTTTCTTAATATGTTTAATGTAAAATTTATCTCAAAAATTAAAAGAGATATAATGAGAACTCTAATTTATGGCACATAACATGAAAGTGAAACAAATAAACAAAAAATCATCCGTAGGTTACCTGCTAATAAATTGCATCAGAAGCTCTATCCAACCACGTATTGGATGCTGATACAAATAGCATTGCCTGCAAGAGATATTTAGAATGTGTTAAATAAGTATCCAAACAAAATTCAGTTATGAACTGTATTTATTATGTGAACAGTGTTGCTACATATTTGATGGCGGCAAAAAAAAAATGATATTTTGTCTGTGTAAATTATTCCTTACAAAATCATATAGGAATTACAGTCGAGAGTAAGAAAAATGCTTATCTCCATAATCCCATTTAACAATCGAAGAAAAACAAAAAAATGATCTTCAAAAGATAAGGAATAAACGATCAGGAATCGACAACTTATCCAATAATGAACATCATCTCAGAAATTAATATGAGGACAACAGCGATATTTCAATGAAAGAATGCTGCTATGGAACTTCGCAAACTTTGATACAAAATTGAAGTCGCGTAAGTAATTAGAACTTCGCAAACTTTTTGGATGAAGAAGAAGGAACATACAGTGGAAAGATTATGTGTTTTAACAAACCTGCAAGAAAGCAAAATGCATTCCACAAACTTTAAACCACTATAAACAACATAAAATTTGAATATGTTAAAAAAATGGCTACTATGGGAGATTGTAAGCAAAGAAGATATACCTTCTACGTCGGTTGTTAATTGTCGATGAAAGGGGAAAGAAAAAATTAACCTGCAGTGGAAAGAAAAAAAATTAAGAAAACAGAACTACATAAAATAAACACATACGAATTCCGGAAACCTTTGAGGACCTTGACATATAATTTAAATTATCGCCACCAACAAAAACATGCGAAAAAGCAAAACACAAACCATATGTTCTAAGCAAGCTTAAACAAAATATGAATCTAAAAAACAAAAATAAAAAAATAACAGAGCAAGGGAAAAGAATACGTAAATCTAAATCAGATACGACAATAAATGATTTGCAGGGAAATAGAAGTGTTTGAACCTATTGATAAGCAAGAATATTGAGAATGGAGCATCATTACCACCGCAAACTCTATATTTTGTTTGTGGGAGATAAAGAAGGGAATTAACTATTAAGCAGTGGTGTCAAAAGCCGATGGAATCTCACAGGGAATCTATAAAATTTCTACGATGATAAAGGAGAGGTTTTTCATATAAAGAATTGAGATGGGATCGTGTCCTTGATGAAGATCGTGGTTGCAGTCTTGCAGAGGTTAATGAAAGATCGTGTGTTTAGTTTTTGCTGCAACCGTTGAAGAAAGATCGTTATTCAGTTTATTGGTAACCATGAAATAAGGAATTTTTTATATATCTATCGTATATTCAATTTTGTACAAATTGAAGGCATTTTTTATTTATTTTTTACTTATTGAGAAATGAAAAAACTGCTAACATATGAATTGTCAAAAGTACCCCTAGGTTTAGATTTAGGGTTGTAGGTCAAAATATCTTCTTTTTATATATAAGATATGTATTTCTACAAAAAAATGTATATTGATTATTGGATTATGCTTGATGGAGGTGAATTTGGGCAAATGGGCTGAATCAGTGGTCGAGTTGGATCACCGAAAAGGCTAGACCCAATTTAAAGGCCCATCTCGTACGATAACACTAAAGGAGGCGTTTAGAAGTAATCTGATCGAGAAAATTATTAGGCTTGAAAGGCACACTACCGAAACATTATACACAAAATTAAAGATCCACATTTTCTTTCAATAATCATCTCTCAAAAACCCTAACTCCGACCAACAAAAGAAAAACTTTCAATGCTAAAATTGAAGACATGTACGTACATGTGAAAAATGTTTCTAACAAATTAACGTACACATATTATTGATTTGTTGTTTTCTTCACAGCTTTTTCACACTTTCACATACCTTTATACTTTCTTTCAAATGACTTTTATTTCACACCACATACAAAATTAAGAAAATGACCCTTCATGAACATAGATATTTATCCTCCTTTGGTCCCAAATTCAAATTTTTAAAAACACTAATTTTAATTAAAAAAAAATATATAAAATATATTTATAGAAAGAAATATACATTTTGGAACATTCAAAAGTAAAATAAAACGTGTGTAATCAGGACCTACACACACACACACACACACTCTCAGTGAACCAATGCATGTACAAATAATATATATCTATATCTATATATCTATATATACACCCCCAACCACAGGCCTCCATATTCATATATCATCATCTCCATCTCTCTCTCTCTCTAGCTTCCTCTCTCTCTCTCTCTCTCTAGATATAGCAGCATGGCACTGTTGGTGAATCCATGGTCGATGAAGGTCATAAAGGTCATTTTACTCTCATATATTATTTCGAATTTATTTGTGCAGTCAGCAAATAGTGCAAAAACTAGGCATCTAAAATGGAAGGTGGAGTATTTGCATTGGTCACCAGACGGCGTTGAAAGTGTCGTTATGGGAATCAACGGGCAGTTTCCGGGCCCAACTATTCGGGCTCGGGCCGGCGACACCATTAATATTGAGCTCACTAACAAGCTTCCCACTGAAGGTGTTGTTATTCACTGGCATGGAATCAGACAGGTTTTATTTCTTTATTTTATTATATATTTTCATTATTATTCATTTTTTCTATTTTTTTATAATTATTCTATAAATCGGAAATTTTCAGATCGGAACGCCGTGGGCAGACGGGACTGCGTCTATTTCACAATGTGCTATTAATCCTGGAGAAACATTTGTCTACAATTTTAAAGTTGACAAGGTAATATTAATTATTTTAATTGTTTTGGGGGTTATTAATATTAATTAAAGCACCTTTATTTTATTTTTTTAATTATCTCACCTTTTATTTAATTATGAAAAGATTAATATAAAATAAATATTATTATTATTAGGTGGATAGAGTATGTATTAATTACCAATAACATCCCATCGTACCATTTTATGTGTCTAGTTAGGAAAAGTAAATATATATATATATATATATATATATATATATATATTATTTATTTATTCACAACCCCACAAAGAAAAACACAAAAGGACAGTGGAGGAATTTTTTTATTGTTCACTTGTCTGTACTTTAATTATGTTATTCTTCGATTATGGGGCACTACAGGAAAAAAAAACACTATGTTTATTAGCTGGAAATAAATAATAAAATAATTTTCTTTTTTTCTTGATAAATAAATAATACGGTGTAGGCGGGCACATACTTTTACCATGGACACTACGGGATGCAAAGATCAGCAGGGTTGTACGGTTCGCTGATTGTCGACGTGGCAGAAGGAGAGAGGGAAATAATCCACTACAACGGGGCGTTCGACATTCTGCTCACTGATTGGTGGCATAAGGCATCTCATGAACAAGAGGTTGATCTTTCCTCCAATCCCATGCGTTGGATTGGTGAGCCCCAGGTAAAATATAATAAATAAATAAAACCCTTCATAAAATATATAGGGTAAATTACGGAAACCCCCAAAACTTAGTCTAAATCACAAATAACACCCCACCTATTCTTAATTACCAAAAAAACCCTGAAATATGTTTCTGTCTTACACTAACCCCCTTACGGTGTGACTTTTCACGGATTTTTTGTTATTCCACGTAATATACTTTACACAATTTCAGATATTTTCTTTTATTTCTCACCTATTTAATATAAGGTATAATATATTGTACACATTTTCTGTTAAAAAAACTCGATCAACAATTAATTAGAGGGGGGTTTGCTTATTACGGATGTGTGGGGGTGTTTTTTGTTATTTAGTCTAAGTTCAAGGGGTTTTTTGTAATTTACGAAAATATTTAATGTCCATAAAAGTCAATATATATATATATACAGCTCAACTAGGCTACATATGTTTAAGTTTCAAAAAAGTGAGACTCTTTTCTGATTTCTAAATTTACTTTTAATCAATTTTCTTTACCCAAAATGAAGAGAAAAGTTAAATAATGAAAAAGACAGCCAAACAAAACCTTAGGGTCAATTTTCTAATAATTATTTAATTAATTAATATTTGTCAGACCTTGTTGATTAATGGGAGAGGGCAGTTCAATTGCTCATTGGCAGCGCAATATAGCAATTCAACAGAAAACCCGTGCACGTTAAGAGGTGGTGAGCAGTACGCGCCCGAGATCCTCCATGTTCTCCCCAACAAAACTTACCGGCTCAGGATAGCAAGCTCCACTGCGTTGGCTTCACTCAACTTAGCTATTGGGGTAAATAAATAATTTTACACACTAGTTTATTTATAATCAATATATAATATGCATTTAATTAACCTAGATAACCAATAATCTAATGTTTATTTTATAATTAATCTTTAACCAAAAAATATTTAAAAAAATACCTAATAAATTTAATGGACCTGGCCCTCTTAACTAAATAACTGGACTTTAATTGATGTTTCTTATTGGATTTTCCAAGGTCCAATAATATAATTGGGTCATTACATTATTTAATCTTATCCTGATTAATCTTACTCGGCATCCAAACGAGGCCTTACAAATGTAATTACGATAGTCTCGCATCCTTTATAACGCAGCTTCGAGAGAATTTTAAGGAGCATGAGTCATATATTCCGAGAATTATTGGGTTTATGCTATATTTTATTCGAAGAATATAAAAAAATCTAAGAATATTATTATCAACAAAATCTAACTTTTTTTTTTTTTATAATTATTATGACTTATGAGTCAGTCCACTAGCTATGTCATAATATATAGTGGGCATGGAGAATATATTCTTGCAGAGATTGCAGACGACAAAAATATATTTTGACCTCTCTTTTGTTTTTATAAACTCAAATATATATATCGAAAATATGTTTAATTATAATCTTTATTTCACTATATATAGCTATATATAGTGAAATACTATATCTAGTCTATAAATGAACCTAATGCATCATAGATAAGGCTTCTTTCTTTAAGGATCATATTCAAATTATTTCCTTAAAATTCACATCACACATAATTAGGCCCGACAATTGAGCCGGGCCTAAACGAAGCCCTGTGGCTCGGCCCGATTGGCAGCCCTACACATATTTAATTAGATGATAATTCTAAATTAAATTTTTGTTCTCTTGTAACAAATTTTTGTTGTCTCGTTGAATGTAAAGAATCACAAGATGGTGGTGGTGGAAGCCGACGGAAACTACGTGCAGCCGTTCACGGTGGACAACCTCGACATATACTCCGGCGAGAGCTACTCAGTCCTCTTCACTACAAATCAAGACCCCTCGAAAAATTACTGGATTTCGGTCAACGTAAGGGGAAGAAAACCCCAAACCCCACCAGCCCTAGCCCTACTCCACTACCCCAACACCCACATATCCACCCTACCTACCTCCGCGCCGCCTGTCGCCCCGCGGTGGGACGACTACGACGTCAGCAAATCCTTCACCAAAAAACTCCTCGGCCTCGTGGGCCCCACCAACCCCCAGCCCCCTCCGACCTCCGACCGCAGAATCATACTCTTGAACACACAAAACTTCATCGACGGGTACACGAGATGGTCGATCAACAACGTATCCCTAGTCCTCCCCTCCACCCCCTACCTAGGGGCCATCAAGTACGTACGCATGCATGCATGCACCTATATTTATTTTTTTTGTGTATGTATTGTAGCATTTCTGACACTGGACATAAAATTCTGGCTCCGCTAATTAATAATGTAGGTACGGCCTGAACGGCGCGTTTGACCAAAATCCCCCTCCAGATAGATACAATTACACCTACGACGTGACGGTCCCTGCAGCCAACCAGAACTCCGCGTACGGGAGCGGTGTCTACAATTTGACATTCGGCACGACGGTGGACGTGGTCCTGCAGAACGCGAACGCGATAAAGGCGAACGTGAGCGAGATACACCCGTGGCACCTCCACGGGCACGATTTCTGGGTGCTAGGGTACGGGGAGGGGAAGTTTGACGAGGAGACAGATGTGGCTAAGTTCAACTTGCGGGATCCGCCTCTGAAGAACACCGCGGTTGTGTACCCGTTCGGGTGGACGGCACTTAGGTTTGTGACGGATAATCCCGGGGTGTGGGCGTTCCATTGCCATATCGAACCGCACCTGCATATGGGCATGGGGGTCATTTTCGCCGAGGGGGTCGACCGCGTGGGGAGGATTCCGGTTGAGGCTATGGCGTGCGGGTTGACCGGGAAGATGCTGATGAACTCTAACGTGCGCCATTGAGATAATATTGGAATAATTGTTGGCTATTATTGAGAGTAATTAATCTACGGAAGTACCTTAAGTTTTATTTAGTCTATTAAATCCAATATTTTAAATAAATTGTGATTTTTCTTTCTTAAATTAACTTTGAAGCCTTTTAATTGAAAAATAGTTACAAACCAAAAAAAATAAAAAATCTTAGAAATAACATTACAAATCTTAAAACTGAATATATTAAATTTTATTAGTCTTATATATATATGTGTCATGCAAAATTAGTGAACGGAAATAACTTCATATTTTCAGCTATATATATAATGCAACGTAACAAACTACATCACACCATCAGCATTTCACGACGAAAAAGCTCGATTTAATTACGAACCAACCCCTTATATAAACGAGACGAAGATCGTCGACAAATCGAAAAAACACACAGATCATCAGAGAGTTATACAATATTATTATTATACATATAAATTAAACTTAATGGCGGCGAGGCGAAGCGGTATGATGGCGGCGGTGGTGGTGGTGGCGGCGGTGGTGGTGGTGATGATGAGTCAGCAGTACGCGGTGGAGGGGCTGAAGCAAGGTGTCGAGGTGTGCCTGATGGGCTGCGGTCAGAAAGCGATGACGTGTGCATCGGAGTGTGGTGGTAAGTTCTCATGCTACCAAAGCTGTGGCAATACAGATATTGGATGCGTTACTTCTTGCCTGGGACCCACCCCTGCGCCGCCACCTCATCCCCAGGGCAACCATATGTTTCGCCGTCTCATTAATTAATTAATATTTAATTAATCATCATGAACCATACTAATTAATCTGAATTAATTTATCTATCTATTTTTTTTTTTTTATATTACTTGTATGTCATGGAAAGTAGACTGATCTATATTGGTTATTGATCAGGCTTATAAATTCAATAAAATTAAATAAAAGTTCCATGAACAACTTGATATATAAATATTTGCCTTGTTTTTATTTTGTCATTTGAATAATTGTACTACTAAACACATCATTATTAATTAATTAAATAATATTCCATCTGTTCCACAGTATTTTTAAGAAATTTAGTTGTTTCATTTTAATTGTCAATTTAAAATTTCAATACTGTATTACTTACATATTTTCCGATTTTGCTATTATTAACTCTGCGATGGTACTTTGGTCTAACAATACATAATTAATAAGAATCGAAATATTAGAAATTTGAATAAAAAAAAATAAAAAAATTTGAATATTTTCGAATTGGAATCGACGGAGGATAGAAATTCTGTTCGGATCGCGAAACGTAATTTGGGCTTTTCTCAGACTGTTACTGAACGCTTGGATATATAAAACCAAATTATAACATTTATTGGGCCCAAATTGAATCTAAGTTATGGGCTCCGGATTGCTTAATTCGAAAAACCCTAACCCGAGTACCCGATTCAACTCAGCCCATCATGTCTTATATGATGTCATAATGATGTAACACATTTTCTCTTTTGATATCAAGCAAGAAAAAATTGAAGGCTCCAAACACTAAAACCAACATTCTTGATCAGAGATAACAAAAAAAGAAAATATACATATAAGGACAATAAATAACAAACCATCACACCACTCTCATGAACCTAGCTCCCAAAAAGAAAATAAATCTTTATTTTAATCTCTAACAACTCATGAATCGTTAGTGAGTATGTAGCACATACACGGAAATGACGATACGAGATAACAGATATGATGAAACGGCATTTCCCGAAAATGATAATTATTAACCATGTAGTGTATATTTATAAATATGCTTATTTTTATATATTCCCATATAAATATGTTCAAAATTAGTAAACTATCAATTTTTTTTTTCTATTGATCATTAAAAATCACGTGAATAATTAGGGAAACAACAAAAAATATATATAAATTTACTATTCAAACATATTTCTAATTTTTCAGAAATTGTAAAATGACTTGTAAGGAGTTCGGCAAGTTTTCTCAAGGGTCGGACACGAAACACCTCTTTTTGTTCTTTTATAAGAGCTTGTCACACTAGCTTGGACCTTGACTTTAAAAGTTAGGACTATGGAATGCATAGAAAACGTGATATGTATATCCTTTAATTATTCTTAAATAAATATTTACAATTAATTGGATTTTTTGCACACTATAAAAACCGGACAAACATTTGTAAAAAAGAATATATGCAATAAATCTCAAATAGTTCAGAAATAATGATGGTATTTTCAATTAGCTCAAATTTTTCGGCCGCCGCAAGAAAGTTGGCTATTGCGGTGGTGGTGGTGGCCTGCATCGCAGCGGGGGTAATGCAACAAGCGGAGGCGCAATCGCAGGTGGCGCAGTGCATGGTAAGGTGCAGCCAGAATGCAATATCGTGCGCGTTTGATTGTGGGATTAGCGGCGGAGGAACGGGGGCCCTCGCATGCTACCAAGGCTGCGGCGCCACCAACATAGCTTGTCTAGTCTCTTGCGTAGGCACCCAAATCCTCCCTAAACCACCCAAGTGTTCTTAATTAATCAATTACTTACTTCTTATTTTATTTTATTTTATTAGTAATTTCCACACTTTGGATTTTTATTTAGTAGTAATAATAAATTAGCATGTTGCAACTACTTGGAGGTATTGTAATTGATGTCAATTAATTTGGATGCCTTTTAGGGTTTCTTTTAGATAATAAGTAATAATGTAGTCTTGATTACTTTCATATATATATATATATATATGTAATCATTTAGTAATTAATTTTTGTATGTTCAATTAATTAATTAATAATCATGTACTACTTATTTCTCATTGTACTACTATTTATGCATTAAGGATTATATATATATCCTACGATAATTAATATCGCTCCCCTACCGATGTATTTTACATCCAACAGTTTCGGCAGATCGCTTCGTCCCGTTCATCTTCGAGGTAAGAACGCTCGATCAGTCAGCTATTACGCACTCTTTCAATCCTAAAAGAAATATGTAATTAACAATCATAAAAAGGACAAAATATATATCTTCAATGAAATCCAAAACCGGTCATATAAATAAAATGTAATAACTTACCACTTGGAAAATAAAACAAAAAACAAAAATACAAAAGCGGGTAGCCAAAATAGCGACTTTAAGAAAAACATGTGGGCCCCACTTTAGCCAAGTGCGGATAAAACACCCTCGCTCCTAAAATTACTATTTGTGGGATATTTTATTCAAACGACTGATCCAATTTTATTTTTCCTTTAATTCACCCACAAATCTCACTTGTCTCCTTCGATTCCCACTTTTTCCTGAATCCGACATCAAATCTGCACAAAATCCTGATTCGATTTGACATCGTTTTTGTAATAACCGAAGTTTTGATCGTCGCCCATTGATTTTAATTTAAATTAACCCCAAAAGAAAAAAAAAACAGGTATAAGAAATGGAGCTGAAGGGAAATTTCTTGCCGCAGTTTGATGTTCGGGAGCCGCAAACGACCTTCGTTCCTTATGTCAAGCACGATTATCTACCTGTTGTCGGAGTTTTTACTAGGTAACTTTTTTTATTTTGGGTGTATTTTGTCTTGATGTTAATCATGATTCATGGGGTTTATTTATAGGCGAATATTGGTGTGTGTGTGTGTGTGTGTTGTGTAAATTTTCAAGTGATTTAGTTTATCTGTAATTGGCTTATCTTTATATGCTATTATTGTTCAGATTAATACAAATAATTTAGGGTATGTTTGTTAGAGATACAATTTTAATCGAATTGATCAATGGAAAGAGAAAAAAGATGAAGCTGTAGTGGAAACCAAATTTTCTTTGCCTGATACCTGATTAATTAGGCAAGCAGAAAAAGTGAAGCGCGAGCTAGCTATAAAAGGAAAGTGTTGTCCGAATTCAGAATTTTATTTGGAACCTATGGTGGTGTTAATTTGCTTATATGGTGCTTCACAAGTTCGGGTTCGGCATATTTGTCGTTCGTATTACATAAGTAGTATATGGTCGTATTTTGTTCGTGCAGATTTGAATCTCCTAGTTTCAAAATTTCATTGCTCGAGATTTAGTTATTTTCCTTGACATGTTTATTTCGGTCCCGAATCTGTATAGGGAGACACTCCCTGCTCAGTACTACAGAGGGAAGAATCTTGAAGTTCATTGCAATAACACCCAGAGTATCCGAAACTTACCTCTCCCAAAGAACGAGAGTTCGAAGCTGCCCGAACTTGCCTTTGACCGACTGCAGTTGACTGACAAAGAATGTACCGGATTGCAAAAACGCAAGTTTGGTCGTTTTGTTGCTCGTCAAGCAATACTGGATGAAGAATATTGGGTTGGTTTTGCTCTTTCTCTCTCACTGTAATACCGTATCTAGATGTATCTAAAGCCATGTTATGCATATTTCTTGGTTCGCATATTCTTCGTCTTTTTTTTTTTCTTTTCTAAAAGAACTTCAGATTTCTTGTCTCCATGTCTGACTTACAATGGCAGACAGCTGCATGGCTCAGAGCAGAAGCCCATTGGGAACCCTTGTCTTATATGAGGTCAATTATCTGTATTTTTTAAAATCTTTCTCGACTTGATTTTGCCTCAATCGACATGTGTATCAGAGTGCAACGTCAGATAATTATTACCCTTTTAAGCTAATTTCTTATCTTGTTGCCGTTTTATTTTTCAGGCATGTTGAGAGTCATAAACGAAAGTATGCTGAAGAGGTGAGTCGCCGTAGAGTACTTGCTATATAGTTTACTAGGTTTTTCTTTTTAGCACCTTTGTATTTATTGCTCGGTGCTTTATATCTACGGTGTAGTTGTCACTGATATATAGCTGCCTTCAAAGTTTTCATCGTTTTTTCATCAAGTGATTCTATGATATATTTTCTCTTGCCAATATCCTTCATTATGTTACTATTTCTCGTATAAGTAATATCCATTTTCTCGAGATTTAGTTCATGGCAATTTTGTAAAAAAATCCGATCCTTCAGTACTTTGCAGCTTTATAATGTATTCATCGTCAATATAGTACTTTCAACTTGATTTTTCTCTTATTGGCAGGAATTCTATTGTTTGAAGCGAAGGTGTTTTGCGCAGGAGGGAAATTCATTGAACTGCTTTTGTTTTGTTGCAGTAAGTGAACTGAAACTTTTGCATGGCAGCGTGCATGTTTAGATGTAACTTTTGTGTCACGTAGTTTTCTCGTTACAGCACGATAGATGTCGGAACTTTTTTAAATGAACCTTTTCCTTTAGCCTGCTGATTATTTCGTTTTTGTACGGTGCAGATTAAAAAGGAAGATAAAAATGTTAGAAGAACGGTACTTAACAGTATAGTGGGAACGTTAGACTTAAGTATCAGGCAATTCGTGCAAGGGGAAATATTTCCCGGGGTACGCTCTTGAGATTGTGAACTGCTGCATATTTCAAATATTGGCATAATATTTCTACTTATGCGTGATTTAGCTTCCTAGACCGGAAACTATGTGGTGCTCGGTCTAAAAATTCCTATTTTGCAGGAAATAAAGAGAGTGTCCGCGGTTTTGGCTAGTCAAGAGCCCTTTAATACACATAAATACGCATATATTGCAAATGTTTGTGTCGCAAAGTTTGCTCGACGACAGGGTATTGCTTCAAACATGTTGTACCTAGCTACCGATGCAGCTATGATGGCAGGTGCCATACGAATTTGAACACTTTTTTTTTATATGAATAATTTCAACACTTCTTTCTCCTTAGTGCGACTCTGTAAATATTGAGACGGGTTTTCATTTATCGACTATCTTGGTTATGCAAACAGGGATGACGCAGCTCTTTGTTCATGTTAACGCAGACAATAATCCTGCCCAGGATCTGTACAAAAAAACTGGCTTTAAGGTTAATTTACGTACTCTGTTTCTAGTTGCTCGTATAATATTGGTATACTAATTAATTGGGTTTAAAAACAAGATCTGTTGACCAATCGATTGAAAAGTCAATCTATGAAATGGTACACGAAAAGAAATATTTTAGTGGCTTCCAAGTCAAGTATCCCATTTAATGACTCTCGTCTATTTAAAACATTCTTTATTTGTCGCCTTTTCGAGTTGTTTTTTTTTTGTGTGTGAATAACATGCGTTGGTGTACGTGAACGTAGCCTAGCTTTTATAATATACATTATCCTTTAATCCATGCAGGTTGTCGAGGCGGCTTCGTTTCCACTTAGGAAAGACCAGAGGATACTGATGGCCATGGAACTGTAACTTACGCCATTGTTAATATTAATAGCCTCGTGTATAATTTCGAAAAATATTTATATATATATATATATTAAACTTGTATATATTCGTTAAACGCACACAAATTGCTGGTTTGTGTATGTATGTATTATGTTCAATACATGATTGGGATGTAAATTGTCCAGAAAAAGTTGGCATAGTGTTTAGTCAGGAATTTAACATTATAAATTAGGCTTTGCATATGTTGTATTGAGAATCAGCTTTTATTGATTCTATCAATGTTGTAATAATTGTGAGCATTTTTCATTTTCATGCATTATGACTCTTTTTTATTTTGTTGCTGTAAATCATTTAACAAGAAAAATATGATCACTATTTTCTATTTTTATATATAAAAAAAAAAGATCTGAAATTTTTAATTATTAAACAAAAATATCTTTTTTTTTCAATTTATCACAATATATTTCTACTCGTTTTGTTTAAGAAAATGATTGTTTATTAAATATATTTAGGCTTATTTTTAGTGTGATGTTACTAAAATACTTATTTAACA
Source organism: Erythranthe guttata (assembly GCF_056151865.1). Classification (NCBI taxonomy): domain Eukaryota; kingdom Viridiplantae; phylum Streptophyta; class Magnoliopsida; order Lamiales; family Phrymaceae; genus Erythranthe; species Erythranthe guttata. The sequence goes on from NC_142536.1 coordinate 3,350,199, forward strand.
TTGTATGCATATGATAAAATATTGTTTAAAATATTTTTTTTTTAAGAGCAATATTCAAATCCTTTACAAGAATTCAAGGACTTTTGAATATATTAAGGACGAATGAGAGAGATAAACATCATCTTCTAACTAATTTAGGATAAGAAGGAAATTAATTGCATTAGCGATGAAATATAGCTCCATTCTTATCTCCAAAAGAGAATTTATTACACTATTTGTCTACTGCTTTTCATGTTCAATTGTGTGGGGTGTACACTTGGGCATCAAATTTTACATGTTTATATATCTCAAAACAACATATATTATTGATGAGAATACAAAATTATGGCTAAACATAATGTTGAAAAGCATGGCTAAAAATGTAATTATTCGAGCTACTATATACAAACAATAGCACGACCAGTGTCGACAGAATGTACGGAATTATCTCAAACTTTAATAAACTGTTGAGTGTCTTGAAAATGATTCATGAAATTCAAATGATCTATGATTTAATTGCTAACAACAAAGCATAATCCGCGTACCATAGACAAACTTTATATGGTGTAATCGCTATTGACAAAATGTACGGAATTATCTTAGACTTTGATTATTCTAGTGTAATCTAATTGATAACGATAAAGCGTAATCAAAGCGCTATCCACAGACTATAGTACAATTAGTTGTGTACTGACAGAATGTACGGAATTATTTCAGACTTTAATTAATTAAGAGTCTTTTCTTTAACGGGTAAATTATCATAATCCAATCGCTATAGATAAACTATAGTACAATCGCAATACCAGCGAAATGCACTGAATTATTTCAAAGTTTAATAAATCAAGTGTAATTTAATCAAGGAACGACAAAGGGCAATCGACAAACTATAGTTTAGTCGCTACCGACAAAATGTACGGAATTATCTCAAACTTTAATTAATTACTCGAGTCTTTTAGTATATCGATAGAGCATAATCCAATAGCTATAAAAAAAACTATCGTACAATCACACTACCGACAAAATGTACGGAATTATTTCAAACTTCAATTAATCGAATGTAATTTAATTGGTAACAACAAAGCGTAATCAAAGTGATATCCACAAAATTATAGTACTATCGCTACCGACAAAATGTACGGAATTATCTAAAACTTTAATTACTTGAGTCTCTTAGTTAATCGACAAAGCATAATCCATCGATATAAATAAACTATAGCACAATCACACTATCGACAAAATGTACGGAATTAAGTATTTTCATTATTAAATAGGTGAAAATATAACCAATATATTACATAAACTTTTCATTTCCAACTTTTTTTAGGAGATTTATATTTAACTAAAATTATATAAAAAAAAATCAGTAAGTCAAAAAAGTAGTTGCATCCTAATTAATTCGAGATAATCCTTTTTCTTCCAACATTTAATAATAACCGAAGCAATTAATAATATATAACAAAGCATCTTTATATTTAATTTCTCAAATTCAGAAAACGAAAAGAAACACAAACCCTAATACGAAACCCTCCTCCTCCACCCTTTCCTCCACCTCCCTTTCCTCCACCTCCACCCTTTCCTCCTCCACCCTTTCCTCCTCCCTTTCTTCCTCCCGAACAACCACAAAGATTCTCTTTTTCGGCGGCAAATCCCTCATTTCTAAATGCGGGATCGTCGCGTAAATGGCCAGCTGCATTCCGGCCGGATTCTCCGCCGCGTAAATAATTAATTAATTACATATTAAATTTATAAGTAGGAACTAGGAAGAACCTATTTTTGTAATATTTTTAATTAAAACTAAATTCCAATGTAAAATGATATTTGTGTGTAATATATATAGCGCCACGTATGCACTAAAGAGCCTTGTGCAAACTAAGCGGAAAATTAGTGGGCCATAAGCAACTCCAATGGGAGATATCAAAATGGAGCATTAAATATTCATTTGATACTTTATATAATACTTTGATACTTCTTGAAAAAAAATTCACTCCAACCACGAGTATCAAATAGATTATCAAATTTTAAATATATGAATAATTATTTTTTTAAATGCCACGTGTTAAATTATGATAGGTTAATGGAGTGGTTATATTTTTGATACCTCATTTTCCAGGGAGTATTTTTGCACCTCGGAGTAGTTGAGTATCAAAATAATTCTCCATTTAATGCCTCCATTGGAGAAGGATTTTTTAATTTTAGAGCATCAAAATTGTAGTTTTTTAGTTTGATACCTCATTTAGTGCCTCCATTGGAGTTGCTCTAAGATCATATAACTTGAATCATATCAAATATTTTATTAAAATAAGACATCAAAACTCTTAATTGATGCTTAAAATAATACTTTGGTACTTCGAAAAAACTTATATGCTCCAACCCGTAAAAATCAAATAAATTATTTTATTTATAAAAATGTATTAAACATAAATTAATAGATATATTTGGTCCCTATTTCATAGGAATTTGTTACAAAATTTATTCTTTTTACGTTGAAATTGCAGTTCCTAATTTCTAGGAATATTTGATACTTGATTTTCTTGGGTGCATTTTTGCACCTCTAGGTAATGAAGTATCAAAAAAATTACATTACCCCTTTGATGCTTCCGTTGGAGAAGAAATTTTGAGTTTTGGGAATCAAAATGAAAGTTTTATCATTTAATACTCCATTTGATTCCCCCATTGGAGTTGCTCTTATAATGGTTGTTTATAAGTATTAATTAATTATAATATATATATATATATATATATATATATATATATATATATATATATATATATATATATATATATATATATATATATATATATCCTAGTCATATTTAGTTGAAGTTAAATGTGAAATGTGTTTTAAATATGGGCAAATGAGAAAAAAAGGCTCATCACATGGGACTTAAATGTATTTTGGTCCACAAAAAAAAAAAAACAGTCTCTCGATTAGGCCCATCCCCATGTCTTTAGTCTAAAATACCCTCAATAATATAAGGGGTTATATGAGATAACCCCCTCATACAATTTCCATAGAGGCATAAATCCATTTTTTAATTCACTATTAGGGATAACCCCCTCAGTTACCATAATATCCAATTTACCCTTGTTACATTCATGGATTAATATAAAAATCAATTAAAAAATCTGAAAATATGCAAACGTTCAGATTCTTTTTGTTTTCTTTTTATTTTTTATTTATTTTCTTTTTACCGATTTCCTTTCAAAACAATGTTTTTTTTAAATATCTACTTAAAAATAGTTATTTATTTTATATTATTTTTAATTTTTTCAATTTTTTTATTTGTTTATTATTTTTAATTTTTCATTTTCTAAAATATTTTTTTAATATTATTTTTTTTAAATATATTTTTTAAAATATTTTTTTAATAATTTTTTTTCCAGTTTATTTTTTTAATTAATATTTTTTATTGATATTTTTCTTTAGTTTATCAAATTGAAAATCCACTATACACGTACGAATTTCACTATAAATATTTCAAAATTTAGTGAAAATAATTTTTTTTCCAGCAGATTTACTAAAAGATGAAATTCGCTACACATCAAAATTTATGAACATTCACTATAAAAAAAATTAACGTAAAATCAACTGAAGATTATCGTAATCCACTGTAAAATTTAGTGTAATCCACTATTTACTAATTCACTATTCACTGTCCGAATTCGAAATCCACTATTCGAAATCCACTATTCACTGTTTGAAATCCACTATTCATTGCAACCCCTCTAACGTAATCCACTATTTAATGTCACTTGAGAATTCGAAAACCACTATTTACTATAAGCGCATCGACATCCCCTCCTCTATTGCGCGCCTGCGTCAAGTGGGTATATTTTGTGTGAAATCCACTAAAAGTTCATCAAAAACCACTACAAAAATATAGAAATCTACTACAAAAGATCCCCTTTACAAAGAGAAAATCCACTAAAAATTTGCCTAAATCCACTACGAAAATCCCCTTTAAAAAAATGTCATGACAGACAATAGTAGAGTCACCCGAACATCACCCAACCTCGTCCCACTTGTTGCCATCACTCCACTTGTGCAAGAACCTGAATAAAAAAAAAAGAAGACAACAACGTGTAAACTTAATTCATTCAAAACAAAATCAGTTCAAAAAGCAAGAATTTTAAACTTACTACAATCTCATCCAAAACCATTACAAAAAACTATCAACATCCACCAAAATATTAACATAATCCACTACGAAATTAACCTAACCCACTTCAAAACAATTACAAAAATATTAACATAATGGTCAATTGCACTTATCTTTTACCAAAAGATCCAAAACTATCATTCAAATTCTCTATGCTCACATCTTTCTTTACCCCTGTCACACCATAATCCAATTCACACACAAATTATAATTACCATTCATCACCGCACCAAAAAATAATAAAAAAAAAAAAGTTATCTTGTCTTAACAAGAGAGGGGCCAAATATGTATTTAATCGGTTCCTGCTACTAAATCACCACTTTCCAGTAACAAAATCTTCAAACAAGATATGCAAACTCTAGGCAAAAAAAATAGCCAATAATCTGAGAACAAGACATGCAAACTCTAGGCAAAAAATTCACGTAAGCTCTAAAAATTATCAAAACTGATGAAGTAATTGAGAATCTCGAAAATTGAATTTAAATCAAGAGAGAACCCGTAGAACTCCATCATCCACTATACATGAACAAAAAAGAGCCCTCTATTTTTCTCTGACTCTATCAAAGAAATCAAAACCTTATCAAAAATCAAGGAAACTGATGTAGACAACAAAAACAAAATTACGAATAAATAAATAAATTTGAAACAAAATAAAGAAAAATAAATAAATTATATTTTCAGGATCGGTGTACCTTAGATGCAAAACAAGATTTTGCGTAGTCAATTGCAACCCTTCTTGTGCTGACCATATCCACCGTCAATGGCGGCGACGATTGAAAGGAATGAGGGGCTGCGACCGCCTAATTCAAGATATGTTCAATGCATATCGGATCTCTTCTCCTTTCCTACGTGGACCACATCTATCGGCACCGGACATGCCGTCGCCGCAGATCTGACTCCGGCTATGAGGCTCGGTAGCGTTTGTGAGGGGGAGAATATAAGAGAGATAAGACAATACATCAAATTAGAGGGTTTGGGAGGAAGAGCCCATACGTCTTGCCCCGTTTTGGAGGCTGGTAAGGGAGGCGAGGGGGTGAGCGTGAGTTGTGAGTTGTGGAGAGAAGGGAGAGAGACGGCTAGAGAAGAGACGTGGGTAGGTTAAAAAAAATTGAGAAAGGGTAAAATAGGTTATTAATAATATAATTTGCTGAATAAAATACAATTGGATTTATCTCAACAATGGGAAAAAAAAGAGGATCTAGTCTAATGATACAATGCATATGAGGGGGTTTTCTCAAATAATCCCATAATATAATTCTTATCAATTCCACCGATTATGCTCTAACTTCATTAATATTACACATTGACCCTAGATTTAAACAATTATATCACATTAACTCCCAAAACTTTTTTTTTCCAGAAAATAATTTTTTTTCTGAAATGTTTTTTTTTTTCCGGCCAGATTCCGGCGTTGACTTTTTTTTCTTTTTTTTTTTGTTTTTTTTTTGAAATTTTTTTTTCCTGAAATTTTTTTCCGGCCGGTCAACCATCGTTGACCGCCGGTCTCCGGCGTTGACTTTTTTTTTTTTTGAATTATTTTTCTTAGAAAAAAAATATTTTAATATATTACTGTCTTGGCTACTAAATTACTGTCTCAAACAGTAATATTACTGCTTCGGACAGTAATATTATGAATATTATATTTCCGAACTGTAATATTATTAATATTATTGTCTAAGACAGTTAAATTACTGCTGGAGACAGTAATTTAAAATCCAATGCAGTAATATTAATTAAAATAATTTTTTTAAGGAAAAAAAAAAGTCAATTAACAGTTAAATTACTGTCTCTGACAGTTAAATAACTGACGAAGACAGTAATTTAGCAACGAATACAGTAATACAATTAAAAATATTTTTTTAAGAATAAAAAGTCAATTAACAGTTAAATTAATGTCCCCGACAGTTAAATAACTGTTGGAGACGGTAATTTAGCAACGAATACAGTAATATTAATTAAAATATTTTTGAAGAAAAAAAAAAGTCAATTAACAGTTAAATTACTGTCTCCGACAGTTAAATAACTGCCGGAGACAGTAATTTAGCAGCCAAGACTGTATTATTAATTAAAATATTTTTTTTAAGAAAAAACAAAATTATATATAAAAAAAAAAAGTGAACGCCGGAGACCCGGCGGTCAACGGCAGTTGACCGGCCGGGAAAAAAAATTCAGAAAAAAAAAAAGTCAACGCTCTCCGGCGGTCTCCGGTGGTGGCGGGTCAAAATTGAAATTAGGGTTTAAATTGATTAATTGATGAAATTGGGCTAAATTGAGGTGTAAATCATGAAATTAGAGTTAAATTGGGTTTCAATGAATTGGTGGTAATTTTGGTATATATAAAATGATTTTCCTTATTAGTAAATAAGTTTGAATGGACTGTTTTTATTTAAAAGACAAAAAAGTTGGATGTCCCTCTTTTAATTAAGTGCTCTTGTCCTGAGCCTATTTGCCGTTACCCCTTTAAATAAAACTACCATCTAACATGAGCGCCAATCTGTAATATAATATAGATAATGGGGTTACCCCTTTAAATAAAACTACCATCTAACATGAGCGCCAATCTGTAATATAATATAGATAATGGGCTGAGTAATTTGGCCAACACAATAGGCCAAGTAATTTTTATTTAAATTGGATTACTCTACAAGGCCCAAATCATCAGTCATCTATGAATAATCAAGTTAATACGACGATTCTATTAATTAGAGCAATTCTAATAGATAAGTATCAAAATGGAACATCAAATGCTCATTTGTTCCTTATATTATTTTGATACTTATTAAAAGTTTTTACTCCAACTATAAACATTAAGGCTATGTTTGACAAATTTAAGCACTAAACACTGAATGCTGAATATATGACTGAATGGTTAAGATCAGTGTTTGAATCTGAATACTGAATAATTAAGTTTGTTTGACAAGCCAAAATTTATAGTCACCGAATAAAATGTAATTTCACTATATCGTCCCTCGTAATTATTGAACATATACTTATTCACTAATAGAATCATCACTAATATCTAAAATAAAATATAATGATTATCACCCTTGTAATATTATATACATTTATTTTGATAAAAATAATAATTGTAAATCTAAATCCTATAATTGAAAAATACGAAAGTAAAATTTCAATATAATTTACAATTTTCATTAAAACCTCATAATCCATAAAAGATGAAGAAATGGAAATAAATTAAATTAATTTCACAATAAAAATTGAAACATGTGCACCTAAAAAGTAAAAATTCTCCACCGCTACTTTATCTCTCTTCATCGCATACTTATTTGTGTATTTAAATGTAACTGGCTGAACACAAAAACTCATCAATTACAATTACTTCCTCGAATCAAGAGGCACGAAATTTATGGGGATAATTTTGTCTAATTTTCATTCGGTTGATATCTGAACCATTAAGTCCTAATGTTTTGAATCAATAAGCGGCAGATGAATCCGGTCAGTTGTATACCAAACACTCTTAATTACTTATCTCTGACCGAATCAGATATTAGGAGCATTAAGAGCTCATTAAGAGCTAATCAAACATAGCCTAAATAGATTATTAAAATTTAAATATATGAATATTAATATTTTTAAATAACACATGTCAACTCATGATAGGTTGATTGGGTGGTTACGATTTTGATCCATTTTTGCACATCCAGGAGGCTGAGTATCAAAATAACCATCAATTTTATGCCTTCAGTGAAGTGGAATATTTTAAGTTTTAGGAATCAAAATGGAAGTTTTATCATTTGATACTCCATTTTATTCCCCCATTGGAGTTGGAGCCTTTAATCTTACCTAGAGTTATTGATACGAACCCCGTAGAACTTGTTACGAGACTCAATACCTTACGCGGAAGCAAGATCGAAGACACCAAAAAACAATGATTCAAGTGTAGAACTTGTTACGAGACTCAATACCTTACGCGGAAGCAAGATCGAAGACACCAAAAAACAATGATTCAAGTTTGGCGGAAGCAAGGAATAATGACCCCATAGCTATAAAGAGCTAGAAACCATTATTATCAAGGTGGAATATTGACTCCGTGGTTATAAAGAACCAGAAACCACGCTAAGAAAATTACAAGAATCCATTTGTAAAATCCCGAAGTTGCTGTAGAACAGCGAAGGAGAATTGATCTCTCAAAATACTCAAATATTCATTAAAACTCGTCCCTCAAAATAAGCTAAAGTGGCAACCTATTTATAAGGTCTAAAAAGACTCATTTTTCACAAGAAAAATGACTTTTACCTAAACTATAATAAGGAAATAAATAAATAAGCAAATCCTAACCATTAAGAACTCTAAAATAATAAAAACATAATAAATTCTAAAATAAAAACGTAATTTGCGTTGGTAATCGGTGCAGGTTGTTGAGGCGGCTTCGTTTCCACTTAGGAAAGACCAGAGGATACTGATGGCCATGGAACTGTAACTTAACGCCATTGTTAATATTAATAGCCTCGTGTATAATTTTGAAATATATATATATATATATATATATATATATATATATATATATATATATATATATATATATATATATATATATATATATATATATATATATATATATATATATATATATATATATTTGATTCGTCCGAATACGTTGGTGGATCTTCTAGATTCTGCAAATAAGAACACAGAAAAGAAAAACCGGGCTGATGCCGGAGTTAGCACTCCGACGGCCAAGTTAGTATATTTCTGGTTTAAAAGACATTGTAATTGAATAGTGAGTTGTATGTTTTATTAGGAAAAAGGATAATTTCAGTTGAATTAACTTCTTACTATTTATAGGAAGAGATTCTAAGCCCGGACCCCAAATCCGGATTCCACTCCTATTTTAGTTGTCACATCAAAATGTTCCGGACTTCCAATGACTATTCAATTAAGCTTACCTGGTCTCCTCGGTGAACAGTGTTGTGTGCTGCTTAGTCCCTAGACTGCATATTCTCTGACATTCTTGACACTTAGAGGAGAGGTGCATTAAATGCAAGTCGATTGTGTCAGATCTCTCATAGACCATATCTTATTACTCTCGCCCTTGCCCTCTCGCTAATGAGAGGGTGACTCGCCTCTCGCACCACGATCGACTCTCGATTGGGTCTTCTAGATAGGCCCAGAACATTGATTTACCAAATCATCTAGTCTGCATATCCTCTGACACTCCTGACAGTTGAGAAGACATGCATTAAATGTAAGTCGGCGGTGTTGTTCTCCTTTTCAGATAATATTCTCTGCTCCAGTCCTCTCTTTTTCGCAAATGAGGAACTTCCTTTTCTCTCGACCTGGAGCTGCCTCTCGCGAGATTTCAGTTATTGGGCCCTTACCGGGCCTTCCTTTAATGGGCCGAGACATCTATTTTTTACCGAATCAACATTAAACTTGTATATATTCGTTAAACACACACAAATTGTTGGTTTGTGTATGTCTGTATTTGTTCAATATATGATTGGGATGTAAATTGTCCAGAAAAAGTTGGCAGTGTTTAGTCAGGAATTTAACATTATAAATTAGGGTTTGCATATGTTGAATTGAGAATCAGCTTTTATTGATTCTATCAATGTTGTAATAATTGTGAGCATTTTTCATTTTGATGCATTATGACTCTTTTTTTTATTTTGTTGCTGGAAATCATTTAGCAAGAAAAATATGATCATTTGTAGTTTGTTTAATCTGTCACTATTTTCTATTTCTATATAAAAAAAAATATCTGAAATTTTTAATTATTAAACAAAAATATCTTTTTTTTTCAATTTATCACAATATATTTCTACTCGTTTTGTTTAAGAAATGCTTGTTTATTAAATCTATTACAATAATTGAAAGACTTAATGAATATATTAGGACAAATGAGAGAGATAAACGTCATCTTCTAACTAATTTAGGATAAGAAGGAAATTAATTATATTAGGGATGAAATATAGCTCCATTCTTATCTCCAAAAGAGAATTTATTACACTATTTGTCTACTGCTTTTCATGTTCAATTGTGTGGGGTGTACACTTGGGCATCAAATTTTACATGTTTATATATCTCAAAACAACATATATTATTGATGAGAATACAAAATTATGGCTAAACATAATGTTGAAAAGCATGGCTAAAAATGTAAATATTCGAGCTACTATATACAAACAATAGCACGACCAGTGTCGACAGAATGTACGGAATTATCTCAAACTTTAATAAACTGTTGAGTGTCTTGAAAATGATTCATGAACTTTAAATGATCTATGATTTAATTGCTAACAACAAAGCATAATCCGCGTACCATAGACAAACTTTATTTAGTGTAATCGCTATTGACAAAATGTACGGAATTATCTTAGACTTTGATTATTCTAGTGTAATCTAATTGATAACGATAAAGCGTAATCAAAGCGCTATCCACATACTATAGTACAATTAGTTGTGTACTGACAGAATGTACGGAATTATTTCAGACTTTAATTAATTAAGAGTCTTTTCTTTAACGGGCAAATTATCATAATCCAATCGCTATAGATAAACTATAGTACAATTGCAATACCAGCGAAATGCACTGAATTATTTCAAAGTTTAATAAATCAAGTGTAATTTAATCAAGTAACGACAAAGTGCAATCGACAAACTATAGTTTAGTCGCTACCGACAAAATGTACGGAATTATCTCAGACTTTAATTAATTACTCGAGTCTTTTAGTATATCGACAGAGCATAATCCATTAGGTATAAAAAAACTTAAGTACAATCACACTACCGACAAAATGTACGTAATTATTTCAAACTTCAATTAATCGAATGTAATTTAATTGGTAACAACAAAGCGTAATCAAAGTGATATCCACAAAATTATAGTACTACCGCTACCGACAAAATGTACGGAATTATCAAAAACTTTAATTACTCGAGTCGTTTAGTTAACCGACGAAACATAATCCATCGATATAAATAAGCTATAGCACAATCACACTATCGAAAAAAATGTACGGAATTAAGTATAATTAAGTATTTTCATTGTTAAATAGGTGAAAATATAACCAATATATTACATAAACTTTTCATTTCCAACTTTTTTTTAGGAGATTTATATTTAACTAAAATTATATAAAAAAAAATCAGTAAGTCAAAAAAGTAGTTGCATCCTAATTAATTCGAGATAATCCTTTTTCTTCCAACATTTAATAATAACCGAAGCAATTAATAATATATAACAAAGCATCTTTATATTTAATTTCTCAAATTCAGAAAACGAAAAGAAACACAAACCCTAATACAAAAGAACAAAAAAAGGAGGGCACCAACAACAACAACAATTACTGCTCACGATTTCCTGAAATACCCCTATCACAATTAATTAATTAATTAATTAATTATACAACCCTAAATAAAAAAAAATTAACGCCACGGCAGCGCCAACACTTCCTCCACCAGTTCAACCGGAGGAGGCCCGTTCAGATCAACGCCTTTACAAAAGCCGATGTGGTTCGAGACACCCCGCGCGGTGCGGAAGACTCTGCCGCAACCCCGGCACTGGCGGCTGGAGACGCCGTGCACCAGAAATACCACCCTGCAGCCCGCCGCCGCCCTCTTTCTCTTCTTGGTGGGTCCCACGTCGTGGTGGGCTCTGTGCCCGCCTAGGGCAAATTTACTCTGAAAGATCCGCCCGCAGATGTTGCAGGCGAATCCCTCCTCCGCCACCCTTTCCTCCTCCTCCACCCTTTCCTCCTCCACCCTTTCCTCTTCCATCCTTTCCTCCGCCACCCTTTCCTCCGCCTCCCTTTCCTCCGCCTCCCTTTCTTCCTCCCGAAGAACCACCAAGATTCTCTTTTTCGGCGGCAAATCCTTCATTTCCAAATTCGGGATCGCCGCGTAAATGGCCAGCTGCATTCCGGCCGGATTCGCAGCCGCCGGCGGCGGCGGCGGCGGAGGTGGGTATGGCTCGCCGGCAGCCTCAACGGCCACCAGCTCCATTCCATTAATACCTAAATCCATATATATATATATATATATATATATGTGTGTGTGTGTGTGTGTGTGTGTGTATATATACTAGCTAGCTAGCTAGTGAGAGGTATATGTATATATATGTGTGTGTGTGTGTATATATATATATATATACACTATTAGTTGATGAGTGAGAAAATGAAAATGAGATGAGTAGGAAAATGGTGTCTGAATAGGGTTGTTATATAGGAGGGGGAAGAAGTGCCATTGATGGTGGGAGGGGGACACGTGTCGCTGTAAGAATGGAGACACAGGAAAAATATTTTTTTTATTTTATTTTTTATTTTGATGATAATGGTGCAATAATATTTCTGTCATTAGATTGAGAGTAATTGCATTATCTGGACTGGATTTTCTGATATTAATTTTATTATTACTGTAATGTATTATGTAATAACAATATATAATTTATACAAACCTACCTTATTCTTCGATCTCCATTTAGGTTGTGTTTGGACTGTAAATGTATGTGTGTCTAATGTTAAGACAGATTCACTGTGTGTGTGTGTGAAAACAAAATTTTGATGGGGAAAAAAGTTACATAATATAATTGATTTTCTAAATTAATAATTAACATATGGTATGTGGATGATGAAAATCTGGCTATAAATAATTCACAGTAATAATGTTTACTAATAATGTATATAGAACTGGCAAATAAAATTATAAGTTGATATACAAGATCGATAAATATTTCAAGATGTCGGAACTATATATTCAGTGTTCCGGATTATATACCGATTATCGACTCTCCAAACATATCATGTACGGGGTCGTTACGAATTTGTCGTATAGTGTTGGATTCGATATGTTTGCTAATGATGTATATAGAAGTGGCAGTAAAAATATGTTGATGTATCCAAGATCTGTAAATATATGAAGATGTAACTAATTATATATTCAGTAGTCTTAAATAAATTAAACATATATCGGATTATATATCGATTATCGACTTTCCAAAACAAATCATGTACGAGGTCGTTAAGGCTAATTTGTCGTGTACTGTTGGATTCGATACGTTGAAGCAATATAATAAATTAGCGTTGTCGTTTATGGTATTCGATAATCAAGAACTAACTTTTTTCAGTATTTACGTCGAACTTGACATCGATCGTGTTATCGAAAAAGCTTCTATATTTACATCTATTTTAAGTAGCTGCTAAGAATTTACGTACGATCCGTACCCTCTAAAATCAATAAAATCGACGTCCGATATAGAATTTTACTGAGATATATATCAATTAATTACTATAAGCAAAGGAAAACATAAAGTTACATATACTTGTGCTCGGAAATTAAAGTAAATTTTAAGTTTCTAACATAAAACACTAAAGCAAATTAAAATACTGGATTATTATTTCATTTTATTAATAATATTAATAATAATAATACATTAAATGAAAACCTAGGGTTTTCATAATTGACACAATAGAAAATTATAACTCATCACAACAGCAAATTCATAATAATTAATCTAGATAGTTGGCCACTCCGGTGGGAACTCGTTGAGATCAAACCCTAACCCCGTCGACTGGTCCACCACAAAAGTCTCCGGAAACTCCGCCGGAGCAATCGCCGCCATGCCTCTCTTCCCCGTCATGTGCCATCCTGCAGCCGATGCAATATCCGGCGGCCTAACAATCAACTGGTTAAACTCATGAGCAACCAAATCGCCATTTTCGACGACGACGACTTGATCTGGAACAGCATCAGTTATCGGGGGTTTCATCCCCCTCCAATTCCTGTCGGGGTGTTTCTTCATATGACCGTGCACCGCCCTATCTGAAACAAAAGATTTATAACAAACTGGACAATTCAGAATTCTCGCCACCGAAGACTCGGCGGCGGCGGCCTCCGGTCTCGGTGCGATTAGTTTAGGTTTTTTCACAACAATTAAATCGGAATTAGGTTTACGCTCCTTCGCCTTCGGCAAATGCCACCTCATGTGGCCGGCCAATGCTTTTGCGTTGCCAAACGCTCGTTCGCATACGGTGCAGTTGAATTGGAGCTCCATTGCGGATGGCATCTGGATTTTTATGATCATCTTGTCCATGGCAGCTTAGTAATTTACAAAAAAAAATTATATATATATAAATATATTTTTTTATTATTTTTAATAAATATATAATAGGAAGGGATAAGCAAATTAAAGCAATGATTTGCAGTGACAAAAAAAATTGTGAGAAACTCCATTGGAGGATGGGCTACATATGTAGTGCTCTGGAGAGTTGCTTTTTAGAATATGTAATTAAATTATGTATATCTGTATGTATATCTCTTTGCTTTATAAATTTGATGCCATTAGGGTTTTCACTGGAGAAAGAAAATAGTGTGGAAAGTCTACTTGAGAGTCAACGTTGATATTTTATTTATACAAAATAAATTAATTAATTAATTAAATAATTTTGTGGTTATTAGAATGTTCTAGACCTGCTCGGTTCGATTATTTTCGACGAGTGTGAACGAGGCTTGTATTTTCTTCCTACTTCCTGATATTCAGAATAATTTCTCAAACTTTGCCTGAGTATAGTTCTACACGAAAGATTAATTAATTTAGTCTTTTCACAATTAGCTTTTAATTCAATTAATTGTACATTTCAATATAATTAGCCCTTTATGTTTGATTATTTCAGCCGAAATATTATCTTAAAAAAAAAAGTTAAAGGCATATATGTCAAGCAAATCTTCATGTGTTCATAAGTTTAAAGTGATGATACTTGTAGGGTGTAATTATACTAATACTAGTATAATTTAAGTAGTATACACACCGTATAAAAAATGTTATACATTGGGTATATATATGTACTTTAATTTTATTATGTCACTGATATTTGAAATTAATTAGGTTAAAATTGTAACTTATGAGTAAATAATGGCGCGCAGATGAGTCGTATATGAATGTACGTACTTCATGCAAAAATATATCGATTATAATTTTACACACACGCGCGCGCGAGCGCGTAAACATACGTATGTTTAGTTGAAAACAAAAGACTGGAATTAATAGCTTACTAAATTTGTAGATAATAATTCCGTACATTTTGTCGTATAGCGATCAAACTACTAATTAATTCCGTACATTTTGTGTTTAGATAATTCCGTGCATTTTGTCGTTAGATAATTCCTGTACATTTTGTCGTTAGCGATCATAGTAATTAGTTCCGTATATTTTGTCGTTAGATATTTCCGTACATTTTGTCGTTAGATATTTCCGTACATTTTGTCGTTAGCTAGCGATCTTACTAATTCCGTAAATTTTGAGATATTTCCGTACATTTTAACTTGCCGTTACCGATTAAATTAAATTAAATGTTTTATGTAAAATCCTTATCTTTATAATTAGTTTATCTTCACATTGAAGTGTGGATTATGCAAATCTTAAATGCGTCATCATCCAATCAGAGATGAAAGTGTTCATCGCTTAAGATTTACAAAAAGTCTTTGCAGAAAAGATTAACACTTAATTACAGATAATATTAACCTCTCTTTTTCTTTTTTCTTTTTTCTTTTTTTTCTTTATTTGAAATGTTTTCACAATTCAATCTGCAGATGATGATACACACGAGAGCTAGGTTACACACCAAATTAAACTCATGAAATTCAACAAGCCTTTATTGCTATATATATATATAAATGGCAGTTACAGCTTGTTATACAATTTATTACAATTAGGTGGCAGCCACACACACACACACACACACACACACACACACATATATATATATATAAGCACCTATATCTTCTTCAACCTCAACTCCATTCTTCTTCTTCTTCTTCTTCTTCTTCTTCTTCTTCTTCTTCTTCTTCTTCTTCTTCTTCTTCTTCTTCTGCTCTTCTTCTGCACTGCATATACTAAACTTCTGAACTATTTCTGCACTAAAAAAAGAACCCTAGAAATTCTTTTTTTTTTATTTTAAAATTTATCATGGCTTCGGTGGTGACGTGTACTCGTGAAGAAAGGGAAGATCTGCTGCCATGGCCAATCAGAACCAGGAAGAGAGGAAGCAACAGCAGAGCCATGGTTGCTGCTGATGACGTGGAGCTCCCCGTCAATGAGGTGGGCCCCGTGCTGCCGTTGGAGGTGGTGAATTTGCCTCTGAAGAAGAGGGTTCTGGCCGCCGCCGCCACCGCTGCCGCTGCCGAAAACGAAAACGAAAACCAGTTTGCTTGCATTCTTTGCGGCCGGGCGTTTAAGAGTTACTGGGCCATGTGCGGGCACAAGGCACACCACACGTTGACCGAGAAGAAGAAGAAGAAGCGGCCGCGGCTGGAGGAGGAGGAGGAGGCGGCGGGGCCGGTGGTGGTGTACGAACCTCCGCCTCCGCCTCCGCCGCCTCAGAAACGGTGGATTGACTGGGGTCCCCGCCGCCTGTGTGATAGGTGTGGGAGGACTTTCGTCAATGGGCAGGGTCTCGGCGGACACAAGCGGTACTGCGCAGTCCGCCCGCAGCCAGCTCCAGTGGAGATCCGTGGCGGCAGCGGCGGCGGCAAAGTGATTCACCAGTTCGATCTGAACGAATTACCTCCGCCTGAACCGGTGGAAGAAAGACTGTCTCTGCCTTGGCATGGAGATTGAGCGCCGGAGTTGCAGAATCGGCGCTGCTGCTGCTGCTGTTGTTTTTTATTTCCTTTTTCGTTTTCTTATTTAGGGTTTCATTTTGTCTTTTTATTTTTCGTAATTCTGAATATTTTTGAATTATTAATAAAAATAATTAATATTGTTTCTTCAATGGATCTATTTATTTTTTGTCAAATAATATTATTTAAATTATTTAGGTCAAAATAGGAAATCACGACAGATGAGCTATGCATGCGAGCTGACGGCATTCGGACGTCACACATTTTGCACTACGTTTGCGCACGCACGTGCACATATAGTACTGTGCACGTGTGAGCTGCTTTTTATAGTATGCATGTAGTAATTTGCTTACGTGTACGATGTATCTGTATGTATATCTGCTTGCTTTAATTTGACGCCGTTAGGGTTTAATGGAAAAAAACAGTGTGGAAAGTCTACTCGATTTCTCAAAGAGTCAAAGTTGTTATTTTCTTTGTTCAATGTAAATAATAAATATAAATCCTGCAAAAAATTAATTAATTAAATATTTAATTTATATGTAGGAAGAACCTATTTTTAATTAAAACTAAATTTCAATGTAAAATCATAATTGTGTGTAATATATACAGCGCCACGTATGCACTAAAGACCTTGTGCAAAGTAAGCGGAAAATTAGTGGGCCATAAGATCATATAACTTGAATCATATCAAATATTTTATGTGTTTATAATGGTTGTTTATAATTATCAATTAATTATAATATATATATATATATATATATATATATATATATATATATATATATATATATATATATATATATATATATCTATATCCTAGTCATATTTAGTTGAAGTTAAATGTGAAATGTGTTTTAAATAAAACTACCATCTAACATGAGGGCCAATCTGTAATATAATATAGATAATGGGCTGAGTAATTGGACCAACTCAATAGGTCTAGTAATTTTTATTTAAATTGAACTACTGTACAAGGCCCAAATTATCGGTTACGAATAATCAAGTTAATACAATGATTCCATTAAATAAGTATTAAAATGGAACATCAAATGCTCATTTGATACTTATATTTTTAATAAATATATAATTGGAAGGGATAAGCAAATTAAAGCAATGATTTGCAGCGATAAAAAAATTGTGAGAAACTCCATTGGAGGATGGGTGATGGAGCCCATTTGGACCCCAGGCCTCAAGTATTTGTGTATATCTGTATGTATATTTATCAAGGTTTTAAAAGGCGGTTATCGGGCACGTGGCGGTTTGGGACCGCCACACGATAAATCGGCGCGGCGGTGATTTATCGGAGATAAATCGAAAATATATCGGTTTTTAAATTTAGTGTAATATATTTCTAAAAAAATATTTATAAATACTCAAAATATATATAAAAGAATATTTAAACATAATTCTATCCTATCATTCATATGTTATTATATAATTATAATTACTCAATAAATAACAAAAATTTAAAAATAATAAGATCATAATATAATAAAGATTCTTACGAAATACAAATACTACGCAAGTCTTTCGCATCAATAATTAATATAAACACAACAAAGCATAAATTGCGGGGTAGTACTTGGTTTGGTTTTGGAAGTTGAAAAAATTGGAGAAAAACAAAAAATCAAAACATATTTTCATTTTAATTTAAATAAATAAAAAAAAAAAAAAAAAAAACCGATTTGTTGACCGATATATCGGTTTGACCCGCCAAAAAACCGCCGCAAACCGCCTCGCCGTAAAAAACCGATATTTCAAACCGCCTCAACAAAATCGTAAAGGTTTATAACCGATACCGATATGGCGGCCGATATATCGACCGCCACGACCGATATTTAGAACACTGATATTTATGCTTGTGTGTGTGGTATGATGTGAGTGTGTGGTGGAGGTGTGAGTGTGTGTTTTTCTCTGGTTTCTCTCCAGCTCTTTCTTAGCCGAAAACTCCCCGCTTATCCTCTTATCTGTATTGGGGCGCGTGCCATTTTATTGGGCTGATCTTGGGCCTGAGCCGAGAAAAGAGAGGTTTATAGTGGGCTTTTGGATCTGGGGAAATCTGCCCCGATCAATGGGCTTTCTAGAATATGTAATTAAATTATGTATATCTGTATGTATATCTTCTTTGCTTTATAAATTTGATGCCATTAGGGTTTTCAATGGAAAAACACAGTGTGGAAAGTCTACTCGAGGGTCAAAGTTGACATTTTATTTGTACAAATTAAATAAATTAATTAATTAAATAATTTTGTGATTAATAGAATGTTCTAGATCTGCTCGATTCGGTTTTTTTCGACTAGTGTGAACGACGATTGTATTTTCTTCCTACTTCCTGATATTCAGAATAATTTCTCAAACTTTGCCTGAGTATAGTTCTACACGAAAGATTAATTAATTTAGTCTTTTTACCATTAGCTTTTAATTCAATTAATTATAAATTTCAATATAATTAGACCTTTATGTTTGATTATTTCAGCCGAAATATTATCTTAAAAAAAGGGTTAAAGGCATATATCAAGCAAATTTTCATGTTTTCACAAGTTTAAAGTGATGATACTTGTAGGGTGTAATTATACTAATACTAGTATAATTTAATTAGTATACACACCGTATAAAAAATGCTATACATTGGTATATATATATGTACTTTAATTTTATTATGTCACTAATATTTGAAATTAGGTTAAATTATGACTTATGAGGAAATCATGGCGCGCCGATGAGTCGTATATGAATGTACGTACTTCATGCAAAAATATATCGATTATAATTTTATTCACACACGCGCGCAAGCGCGTAGACATACGAATGTTTAGCTGGCAAAAGACTTGAATTAATAGCTAACTTATAAATTTTGTAGATAATTCCGTACATTTTGTCGTATACCGATCAAATTAAACTAATTAACTCTGTACAATTTGTTGTTAGATATTTCCGTACATTTTGTCATTAGCTAGCGATCTTACTAATTCCGTAAATATTGAGATATTTCCGTACATTTTGTCGTTAGCTAGCGATATTACCAATTCCGTAAATTTTGAGATATTTCCGTACATTTTGTTGTTAGCTAGTGATCTTACTAATTTCGTAAATTTTGAGATATTTTCGTACGTTTATTCGTTAGCTAGCGACCTTACTAATCCCGTAAATTTTGAGATATTTCCGTACATTTTGTCGTTAGCTAGCGATCTTACTAATTCCGTAAATTTTGAGATATTTCCGTACATTTTGTCATTAGCTAGTGATCTTACTAATTCCGTAAATTTTGAGATATTTTCGTACGTTTATTCGTTAGCTAGCGACCTTACTAATTCCGTAAATTTTGAGATATTTCCGTACATTTTAACTTGTCGTTACCGATTAAATTAAATTAAATGTTTTATGTAAAATCCTTATCTTTATAATTAGTTTATCTTTCACACTGAAGTGGGGATTATGCAAATCTTAAATGCGTCACTACAAGAAATTTTACGTTTCCCAAAATACATCGTTGCAAATACGTTTATAATCCAGAACGAATTTGTTTCGTTGCCAAATATAATTCGTTGCCAATACATTTATCATAGGCAACAAATTTATTTCGTCGCCAATGTATTTAGTATACGCAACGAATTTATTTCATTGCAAAATATATACCTAACCTTGCAGCTGCTAAGGCAAATCATCCGAATAGGATTAGCGCTCAAACTTGGGAGAGACTATGTGATCAGTTTCATTCTATTTCTACTCCGGGGGATGATGGGAAGGTAAATTTTATGCTTTTAATTTATAATTATATTTTCATATATTTATGTGTATTAATTTGTGCAATATTTTTCATAGTCCAAGTCCACTAAATGTAAGGACTCGAGAAAGAAAGTGTCGACAGACCACCATTGGGCTCGAACAAGTATCAATAGTTGGTCCTATAATCATGTAAGTGGCTTAATCATGGAAAGTCGAGATTTTCTTCAACACCATCAGACGTGGAGATTCAAATGAAGTCAATGCAAGAACAAATGCAAATGAAAGACGAACGTACAAGTGAATCGATTGGAACAACAATTGTAGGAAACCCGAGAAACAATGCAAGAACAAATGCAAGATAAAGATGAAAAAGTTGATCGATTAGAAGAGCAATTGCAGGAAACCCGAGGTATTTTGAACACCTTGCTCGAGCGTTTTAAACAACAAGAATTACAATCCTCAACGTCGACTTGTCCTAATAATAGTGGAGTATAAAAACGAGATGAAATTAGTGTGCCTTTTGAACTAATACATTGATGGTTTCAAGTTTTTATGTAATTTTTGAATTGATGTTTGTATTGTATTTTGATATTTAATTGGTAATCGTGGTTTTTAATATTTTTTATTAAATATGGTTTTGGGTTTTATTTTATTTTATTTTAACAGCTAATTTTATTTTGTAATAAAAAATAATTAAAAAAAATAAATTAATTAAAAAAAAAAGTTTGCGACGAAAACAAAATCGTCACAAACAAAAATGAGTACTTGAGACGAAATATAATTCCGTTAACGTCGCCAAATTAATTAAAGTCGGGCGACGAAAAAATTATTTAGTCGCCAAAATATTCAGTGAACTTCCGACGAAAAATGCAATTTTGTAGCAACAACATGCGACGAAGATTCAATATCCGTCGCGAACAATAAAAAAATATTTTTTTTCAGAAAATATGGTTTTAGCGACGAAGTTGGGTTTCCGTCGCCAAACTTGGAGTCGCAAATGTATTTTCGTTGCTGACTTTGCGACGGGGCGTTTGGCGTCGATTTTTGACTGATTTGGCGACAAATATAAAACGTCGCTAATCGTGATAAAACGTCGCGAAATTTCGTCGCCAGTCTTGCGTTTTGGCACGCACAACCACAATTGATAAATGTCAAATATATAGAGACATGAAAGTAGAAGAGGTCGAAATCGGAACTACCGGGTCGAATTCAGGATAATTCAGACAATTGATAAATGAAGAGGTCGAAATCGGAACTACTGGGTCGAATTCAGGGCTGGCGCAACGGGCCACAATTGATAAATGTCAAATATATAGAGACATGAAAGTAGAAGGATTCGAACCCTAGTTGATTTCAATTAATAGACCTCTCCAACCGCTTGGGCAATAGCACATTTGTGTAAATATACTTCAAATAAATTTATAATAATTAAATAGACGAGGTAAAATGATTAAAATAGTTATACAAATAATGTCAAATAAATTATATAAAATAAATAATACATAGTGTCATAACGAAAACTATATATATATTATGTTCAAAAAAATAAATTTACAATAATACAAATAAGATTTTTTTTGTCATATATATATATGTATGTATATATATATATATATTCTAATAGAGGTATTTACTACAATTTTTTATCGTAGCAAAAAGAAATACTCTTTTGCAACAAACTAAGTTGTTATCTTTCATGAAATTCGTTGCAAAATATATATGATATTATTCCCTATAATATATTTCGTTGCCTATGAGATTCAAAGGCAACAAAAATATCTTATTACAAAAATGTTAATCTTTAGCCACAAATATTATATTTAGTCAGATGAAAGTGTTCATCTCTTAAGATTTTCAAAAGTCTCTGCAGAAAAGATTAACACTTAATTACAGATAATTAATATATATTAACCTCTCTTTTCTTTTTCTCCTTTTTTCTTTCTCTTTATTTTTTTGAAATATTTTCACAATGCAATCTACAGATGATGGTACACACGAGCTAGGTTACACACCAAACTCATGAAATTCAATAAGCCTTTATTGCTATATATATATATATATATATATATATATATATATATACACATATATATATATATGGCAGTACAGCTTGTTATACAATTTATTACAATTAGGTGGCACACACACACACATATACATATAGATATATATAGATATATATATATATATATATATATATATATATATATATATATATATATATATATATATATATATATATATATAAGCGCACCTATATCTTCTTCAACGTGAACTCCATTCTTCTTCTGCACTGCATATACTAAACTTCTGAACTATTTCTGCACTAAAAAAAGAACCCTAGAAATTCTTTTTTTTTTATTTTAAAATTTATCATGGCTTCGGTGGTGACGTGTACTCATGAAGAAAGGGAAGATCTGCTGCCATGGCCAATCAGAACCAGGAAGAGAGGAAGCAACAGCAGAGCCATGGTTTCCGTTGATGACGTGGAGCTCCCCGTTCGTGAGGTGGGGTCCCCGCCGCCTGTGTGATAGGTGTGGGAGGACTTTCGTCAATGGGCAGGGGCTCGGCGGACACAGGCGGTACTGCATAGTCCGCCCGCAGCCAGCTCCGGTGGAGATCTATGGCGGCGGCGGCGGCGGCAAAGTGATTCACCAGTTCGATCTGAACGAATTACCTCCGCCTGAACCGGTGGAAGAAAGACTGTCTCTGCCTTGGCATGGAGATTGAGCGCCGGAGTTGCAGAATCGGCGCAGCTGCTGCTGCTGTTGTTTTTTCTTTCCTACTTCGTTTTCTTATTTAGGGTTTCATTTTTCCTTTTCTTTTTCGTAATTCTGAATATTTTTGAATTATTAATAAAAAAAAATTAATATTGTTTCTTCAATGGATCTACTTATTTTTTTCAAATAATATTATTTAAATTAATTAGGTCAAAATAGGATTCACGACAGATGAGCTATGCATGCGAGCTGACCGCATTCGGACGTCACACATTATGCACTACGTTTGCACACGCACGTGCGTATGTAGTGCTGTGCACGTGTGAGCTGCTTTTTATAGTATGCATGTAATAATTTGCTTACGTGTATGATGTATTTGTGTGAGAGCTGCCTTTTAGAATATGCATAATGCATGTACTAATTTGCTTACGTGTATGATGTATCTGTATGTATATCTGCTTGCTTTAATTTGACGCCGTGAGGGTTTAATGGAAAAAAAACAATGTGGAAAGTCTACTCGATTTCTCAAACTTGTTATTTTCTTTATACAAAATAAATAAATGAATATTAAAACTTTTTTTTGTAATATTTTTGAAGAAAGAACCTATTTTTGTAATATTTTTAATTAAAACTAAATTTCAATGTAAAATCATATTTGTGTGTAATATATATAGCGCCACGTATGCACTAAAGAGCCTTGTGCAAACTAAGCGGAAAATTAGTGGGCCATTAGATCATATAACTTGAATCAGATGAAATATTTTATGTGTTTATAATGGTTGTTTAAAATATATATATATATATATATATATATATATATATATATATATATATATATATATATATATATATATATATATATCCTAGTCAAATTTAGTTGAAGTTAAATGTGAAATGTGTTTTAAATAAAACTATATACCATCTAACATGAGGGCCAATTTGCTATATAATATAGACAATGGGCTGAGTAATTGGGCCAATACAATGGGCTAACTAATTTTTATTTAAATTGGACTATTCTACAAGGCCCAAATCACCAATAATCTACGAATACTTAAGTTAATACGTTGATTCTATTAATTTATTGGTATAATTTCATTAGGCCTCGTTTGCTTATTTATATCGAATTAAATTGGATTATGTGATATTGAATTAATATTCCACTGACTAATTATTTATTTAATCAGTAAAATTGATTTGTTATATTAAATTTGATAAATTGGGTATTGTGAATTGTCTAAAAAATATTTTAATTAACAAAATTAAAATATTGTTTTAAGGATAAAATTGTATTTTCCTCTAATAATCACCCCTCATAAAATTAGTCGCAGGGGATGCTAATAATTTAATCAAATAATAGCATTTAATTGCGGGATTTAAATGTAGTAGCGAGCTTGACTAAATACGAATCTCATCAACCAAACATCTTGCTAACCCTACTATTTAGTTAATAGAGCTTAATAGCACTAAGCAAACGAGGCCTTAGAATCTTCAATCTTACTTAGTAGAGTTATTCTCGAAATTAACTATAAGTAACACCTCTAACTCGTTATCCAAGGTACGTCAAGTGTTCCGAGATTCTCTAGTTTGCCGAGTATATTAACTGACTTGAGTGTCGGAGATGGAGGTGTTTTAGCTGGGATTAACACTCAACTAGTTATGTGTGCTCATCTCGCAAACTCGGGACTTCAACTAAGGACTTTGATAAAGGACTTCAGCTCATAACTTCGGCCTAGAACTTAGCAACGGATGTTGTCGTCACATATTTCACATGCTTCCATATTGCGGACTACAGTGCAATTTCCTGACTTATGATGGAAGCTGAAATTGGATCTTTAATATCATATACACAACCCAAAAAAATTAAAAAAATTGAAAATCGAGTTTATATGAATTATTATTTATTTTAAATTATATTTAAACCAAAAATAAATAAATAAATAAAAGCTCACGAGCTTAAGAACAACCGAAAAGAGTTCGAGCTTTGTCGACTCATTTACATTTACATGAGGTGGCACATTCTTCGAGGGAAGGGTACATTTGCTAATTACCCCAAAGATAAGGGGCCATCAACGAATTTCCACGTAATTGATGATTCTCTTTTTCCGTTCTTTTCGATAAAAATAAATAAATTAAGACGTGACACGCACCCGCCGCAAGGGAGTTATATAAACTAGTTAATCCAGTATCGGACGGTCAGGATTTCGTTTCAAAAATGGTACTTATCCAAATCCAACGATCTAAAATCATCCCAGCGTTCTCAAATCTATCCTTTCCATTTCATCGTCAAGTTGACATTTTCCTTTTTATTTCCGATTTTCTCCCTCTTCTCCACCCTCCCCTCTCTCTCTCTAAAACCGCCTCCGGCGATCCCCTTAAAACCTTCTCAGAACGCAGTTTCTCTCTCTAGATATATATACGCATACACATTAGATACATAAATCGTACAGTCGTTGTTCGTGTATGTGAAAATATGGGAAATTCGAATGGCAAGGAGGAAGGCAACGAAAATGGTGGTGATGGCGGCGATGAGTTATCGGGAGGTTCGAATCACGCGCCTACAGCGCGGGTGGCTTCTGCCGATTTAATGGCGAGCTCTCCGCCGCACGACCACCGGCAGTCTACTTCTCCTCTATTGTTCTCATCTCAGGTGAGGCTGTTTTTTCTTTTTTCTTTTTTTTTTTCCCCTAGGTATTCATATTTGTATGTATTCTCGTATGTATGTGGATTTTGATTCCTTGTGTGTGCAATTCCTGGTAAATAGCTGAATGGAACGGTACAATATCTGAACCGTATGTTCTGCGACCTTAAATTGAGTGCTTCTGCTGCGATTCGTGGTGTTTGACTAATTATAACGAATGCAACAGGGATGAGAATGATTGATCTTTAAAAATACCTTTGATCTGCTAAGCCTTGATTTTCGTTGTTGTCGAAGTGTGCCAAATTTGCTATGCATGATATTGCTGTGTGATCTTCAAAATTATGTGAAGACAACAATGTGAGAGCTTATTGTGCAGAATGTTGAAGGTTAATTATGTATTTGAAGGTTAGGTCAAGGAAATCACTTCCCCTATCGTTAGTTGTCTGAATTACAATTGATTTCTGCTCTAAGTGAGAAATTATATCATTGTCGATACTTGAGATTCGATTAGGCTATCGTCGTTACTTACGTGTCAATCAACTGTTTTGTCAGACAAAAGATGGAATTCCCCAGACATATTGCAGTTATTGGATATAATATTATGTCATTATCGGGCCACAAATACTCTGTTGGCATATTTGCAGCAGGGTAGGGGAATCGTTGATCAATGCTTTAACACATGCGCGTTGGCGTAGAAGGATGACAACTGATCATAACCTGATGAAAGTTAGTCATCTGTGGTGTTACTGGTATGTATCTTGGTATACTAAATTCAAGTCAGAGGAAGGCGTATTTTGGAGTCTAGAGTTGCTAATATAATCGAGGGATTTAGGCAATACAATGTGCATTCCATTAAGCGAACCCTTTCCTTCTCTTAAATTGGGAGAACGAGTGTGTCCTTTGTGGGAAGCTTACAATGTGCATATATTTAGGTACTAGACTTGTATATTTTTGTTGTTTGAGTGTTAGTGTTGTTATGTAATCAATGGTTTGGCATACTATAAGATAATCTTTTGAGGTAGTGTACTAAGTCATCCCTCATATTCTTGTTAATATCTTTTGACACAATTACACCTCTTACAAATGCGTATGATTCTTTGGAGCCTTATTGCATTAGTTATAATAGAACATTCGCCAATAATACAACCTTATGACATTTTGTCCTAGTAGGATGTGTCCAGGCGACCTCTACTAACTTAATCCTGACTAATGGTCCAATATTAGTACAAACACCTGGAGAATGGAAATCACAATTGCCTTCACTCTGATTAGTGGTCCACTGCTAATTATGTTTATTCATCGGTAACCGAAATTACCTCATAAAAGATAGCATTATTGTGATGTCGTGCCTAGCTAGATGCTAATTGCCAACTCCTTATGCTGAAGGTGAACTTTGCTTTTAAACATGTTGATGCATTCATTCTTGATTTACTGAGCAAGAGCATTGGACACTGTATTATAAGGTTGGTTATTTTTTCTGTCGCTTGGGGTGCTTGTAAATGTATTTGCATTTCTGCACTAGTTAGTTGCAAACTTTAACTTGGGACTATGTCTTGTATCATGATTTTTGGTAAGTTGTGCATATGATGAAAACATATCAAACTGTCCTTACGATGAAAACATATCAAACTTCTACTTCATGCTGCATCATTCTTTTCATCTCTGGTGAGTGAAAATGAAAACATATGTTTGGTCCGGTTTTGAAGTTCTTCCCACTCCTTCCCCAAAATAAAAATTTGCTTGTGTAGCTTTTTAAATTTCACTCTAAAATCTTTTGGGAATTTTCTTTCGAAGTTTTTCCCTCTTTTGAACTTGATTTGATTGACTGCTCCAGTAACAAATGTCTTCACTTTAATACAAACAAACATCACTTTATTTTCAAATTCTTCTTTCAAATACCTTTTTTCCCAACACATTTTAACATTATTTGAAACATTATTTGACTGTTACATTGTAAATTATCTCCTTCCAAAATACAAACAAACATTATTTTTTCTCAAATTCTTTTCCCGAACATCTTTCCCCAAAACGAAATAAAAATAAGGCCCAAAACTAGGCCAAACATAGATAACTCTGTCATCCCTAGTTTCTTTCTCAGAAGTTCTAAAATTAGACTTGATGTTCTGAGGTAGATTTTCTTTGAAGTACCCTCTTTACATAATGTTATGGTATGACATTCTAATCAAGAGTGAAGAAGAAATAAAAGATGTATTTATAAGCAATACTGTGGTATTCTTTGGGAATCTTCACAATGACATAATGGCTTCAAGTTACTATTGTAGAAGCATAGAAGCATATAACCTGGCAGTCAGTCTACTACTAACAAATAGGTTGGGTATGTTGGCTTCCACATGGTTGTCAATCGACTAGTAAATAAAAATTACTTAGTCTTATTGGAACTCCGCATAATGTTATTTGTGGTCAAATGTATTCCTTGTCCCGGAACTTTCATCGGTTCGTTATATGTGACCCAATTTTTCTGCACCTTATCAGGTCCCAGTAGTTCCCTTACAAAGAAATGATGCCCCCTCACTAAATCCATTGCGGCAGAATGAAAATCAAAGGCCCGCTGACCAATCCCTTGGACAAGGTATACCTACTATAATAACTTGGAGCTTTGGTGGTAACAGTGTAGCTGTGGAAGGATCTTGGGACAACTGGAGGACAAGGTGATTTTGCATGCTCCTTCCATATATGTTGATGTACTTACTTCCCTTGATTGGGAATTTTTCAATAATATGTTTAACCTGGTTCCATTTTCTAAGATATATTTCTGCATTCTTCTTTAGGAAAATACTTCAAAGATCTGGCAAGGATCATTCTGTTCTTTTGGTCCTCCCATCGGGTGTGTTCCGTTACAAATTTATTGTGGATGGCGAAGTGAAATATATACCGGATTTTCCAAGTGAAACAGATGAGACGGGCGGTGTCTGTAATCTTCTAGATGTCCATGTAAGTTAATACTAAACTTGAATTATTTTCTTTTCTAATTTGGTGTGTTCATCTTGATGGGCTTTCTTAGAGTTGCTTTAACATTTATTGTGTTTATCTTTGCTACTTTTCGGATACTCAAATATCATTAGCTTCCTAGACAGACCTCAGTGTCTTGCTTTGTTTTCACAAATGGCAGAATCTGTTCCTAAACTGCAATGCATCATTATGTGTAGGGTTAGTTGCATATACACCACCTCAGGTAATTACGGGGATTGTGAGAGAGAGACATATGGAAATAATTCGTCAAATATGCCACCTTAGGGAAACCTGTTAACTGGATGATTTGATGTATGAATTTAGAATTGGGTTTAAATTATTTTGCAGTATGTTTAAAACTCCATCTGCTAACCAGCAATATTTCGATTGTTTCAGAAACAAAGATCTGTATTTGCTTAAGATTCCGATGCCAAATATTGGTGAATAGATTCTGGGCACCTATTTCAATTCAGTCCCACAACATTTACTGTCCTCTTCTAATTATAGATTCCTTGCATGTTGATATTTGGATCGTGTGTGTGTGTGAAAGAAAACAACCTTCCATATATTAGGTTATTTGATAGGTTCCGTTTATATTTATATAACTGCGAAATTTTGAAATGATAGGATTATGTTCCGGAAAACCTAGATAGTGTGGCAGAGTTTGAAGCGCCCTCATCACCCGAGTCCAGCTACAGTCTACTTTTCCCAGGAGACGAAGATTTTGCTAAGGATCCTATGCTGGTTCCTGCTCAACTCCAATCGAACATTCTTGGCTCGGAAAACAATAAAGAACCCGCTTATTCAAAACCGCAGCATGTGGTGCTTAACCATCTCTTTATGGAGAAAGGACAGTCTTCTCAGTCTGTGGTTGCTCTCGGTCTGACTCATCGGTTCCAGTCCAAGTATGTGACTGTTGTCCTGTATAAGCCGCTGAAGAGGTGATTTGGTTCTAAATCCTTCTTCTCTCTCCCCTTTGCTAGATCTTTTGATGATGATGATGTAACTTTGAAAAATTTGTGATCCAATCTTGTTGTTACAGTTGATTATGCAACGACTTCTCGGAAAATATGTAACTTCAACTGATGTTTGTTGTCCTGTACATTAAACTGTGCTAATCGGTGTCGCTGAGTTTTTAGTGTAAATTTGTTTAGCGGAAGCGAAAGGAAATTTCTTTGTGATGTTTTATTTATGTTGTTCTTCGAGCAAGATCACTCTTTCGACTTGTGAAACTTTTAATACAATAAGCATGTGGAGGGATCGGGTGTGCTTTCTACCTTGCCCTGTTAAATGCTCTATATTTAGTTTCCGAAAATTAGTTTGCTTTCATGGCGCTGTGAATCTTTTCACTCTTCGTTTTCTTGATTATTTTATGACTCCTTCAATTATTTGTTTTTGTGCTTCTGGTTTTTTTTCGTTACATTTGGGGATCAATTTTCATTACGCATGCCTTTGTGAATCAAACTAAGCTATTCGATTTGAGATCGATTGTTAAAAGTTCGTTTAAGTGTGATTTGTAACATGACAAACTTCTGTTTGATAAGATATGAACTCGAGCTATGTTGGGGAAACAATTACGAAGTACAAATAAGACATCAATTTGCTCCAACCTCGATTCGTGTTCAGTTCCTTTGGAGCTTGTTCAAGTACAATTCAATGGCCAATACATTCGTGTTCAATTCATTTTGTCTTGGGATGACATTCGAATTTCATAGCTTATGATGGACCACTATTCGAATTAATTGAATTATTTTACCAATCAAATTATTCAAGAGAAAGAGAGTGGGTGAGGGAGAGAAGCATCCAAGCACAAGGCATTACATAAACAGGGTAAAACAGACTAATAGGATCAAAGTTTCCCAATTTTTCAAAGTTCATAGAAACAAATGCCAAAAAGACAGCAATCGATAATTCTAACAACCCAAACTAAACAAGAAACGCGGCACTAACCGAAGAATATAGACTCAAAACCAACACAAACCGGGAAATAAACTAATATAATTCCACAAGAATACATCCTAACAGAAAAACACAAACTTTTCTCCCCTGATTCCTTTTGTTTCCATTTACCTCGGTACTCCAATATTTAGGTTTGTTAGACGAATTCACTTAGCCATCATAACCTTGACAAACTCCTCGTAGTTAATCTGCCCATCACCATCCACGTCAGCCTCTCGGATCATTTCATCAACCTCCTCGTCGGTCAGCTTCTCACCGAGATTTGTCATGACGTGGCGAAGTTCAGCTGCAGAAATGAATCCATTTTGGTCCTTGTCGAAAACACGGAAAGCTTCCTTGAGCTCTTCCTCTGAATCAGTGTCCTTCATTTTGCGAGCCATCAAATTGAGGAACTCTGGAAAATCAATTGTCCCATTTCCGTCAGCATCAACCTCGTTTATCATGTCCTGAAGTTCGGCCTCTGTTGGGTTTTGTCCTAAAGAACGCATCACAGTTCCCAGCTCTTTGGTAGTGATGCAGCCTGTCGGAAAATTCAAAAGCAGTTACAACACAATCTGATGAATATATCCCGTGAACTTAATGGGACAAGCATCGAAAGGCAAACGACACAATGAGAAACTAATAGAACTGTAA
This sequence comes from Erythranthe guttata, assembly GCF_056151865.1. NCBI lineage: Eukaryota > Viridiplantae > Streptophyta > Magnoliopsida > Lamiales > Phrymaceae > Erythranthe > Erythranthe guttata. The sequence goes on from NC_142536.1 coordinate 3,381,563, forward strand.
ACGATAAGTATCAACGGACTCTATGTAAACCAATCACATTCATGTTTTTAACTACTTAGGCTGTCACTTTCAACGAACTTCAAAGTTCGAAATTCAAAATCGTAAAGTTAGGTAATACCTAATGCTGTAGATACCTTTCTCATTATAATTCAACATAAATATCAAATGTAACACATAAATATCAAATGTAACACCTCGGCCCACTTAAATGCCAACAGTAGTAAAACACAACTAAATATTTTACCAACAAACATCAAATAATCTTCCAGTAACATAAATGCAATGTATCAACCACAACAAACATCGCCGATTCTCCGATTCTCGTGGCATCATTACTTCAACAACCATAATCCATTGTACCCCCGAATAGCTAGATTAACACACGATGGTCGTAAAAATCGGAAAAAAAAAAAAAAAAAAGCAGCACCAAAATTTCATTGATTTAACATCATTCTAAAATTCAACACAAAGGTTAACACCAAGAGACTCTTAATTAATAAAAAACAAAACTTCAAATTCATTCACAGGATAAAATAAAACAATTTTTTTTTTCCTTCAGAAACCACAACATACGCAATCACGCATCAACAACAACGCGCGTAACACACATAATTTCCACTACAGGGCGTGGCAATCGATTGAGCCATCCACAACTCGTTACAGATCACAAGCAATTAACGTAAGGAAAATAAGAGCAGCTGAGAAATAAACAGAAATTTACAACATGAGCAGCAGATCTACACTAAAAAAAAAAATGGGTAAAAATTTGTAAGCGTGTGGAAATTAGGGGGGCGAACCGTCGCCATCCTTGTCGAATAGAGAGAAGGCTTCCTTGAATTCAGAGATCTGATCGTCGGTAAGCTGATCCGCCATTGCTGCTTCCTTCAAACCTCTTTTCTGTCAGGTATTAATTCTACAAAACTAATTGCTAGAGAGAGATAGGAATGTACTATTATCGTTTTATTTTCTTCTCTATTTACAGTTACCTCCTTACTAGCCCTAAAATATCTGAAATACCCTTTACTTTAAATCTAAATACAACTACACATCATTCTCATTATAAAAGAATATTACTAGTCATAAAAATAAACACGTTTTATGTCTTAATTTTGGGAATATTCGAATATATTTAGGAATTATAATCATATATATCTAAATGAAAAAGAATAGAAACAAAATTAATTAATGAAGGGCATTAAGGATATTTTAGTGGTAACGATATAACTATAAACAAAACTTAAAATGAGGAATGCAGTGTTCAAAATAGAGTGTTGGGATCGATTTTTGTATATAAAACTAGTTAAAATGAATTTACGAGCTAAAACCCCTGGTTTTTTTATATTTTTTTTCTTTGCCACGAATAACAAAGTAATTATACTATTCATTTTTCTCTTTTTAATTTTTTTTAATCTTATAAAAATATTAAATCCAAAACTGAATTATTTTATGGGCAAATGGCAAAAAGGCCCATCACATGGGACTTAAATGCATTTTAGTCCACAAAAAAAAACAGTCTCTCAATTAAGCCCATCCCCATGTCTTCAGTCTAAAATACCCTCAATAATATAATTCTTATCAATTCCACCCATTATGCTCTTACTTCCTTAATATTACACATTGACCCCGAATTTAAACAAATATATCACATTAACCCCCAAAACTTTTTTTTTTCAGAAAATAATTTTTTTTCTGAAATGTTTTTTTTCCGGCCAGATTCCAGCGTTGACCGCCGGTCTCCGGCGTTGACTTTTTTTTTTTTTTTTTTTTTTTTTGAAATTTTTTTTTTTCCTGATTTTTTTTCCGGCCGGTCAACCACCGTTGACCGCCGGTCTCCGACGTTGACCTTTTTTTTTTTTTTTTTTTTTTTTTTGAATTGTTTTTCTTAGAAAAAAATATTTTAATTAATATTACTGTTTTAGCTACTAAGTTACTGTCTCAGACAGTAATATTACTGTTTGGTACAGTAATATTATGAATATTATTTTTTCCGAACAGTAATATTATGATTATTTTTCCGAACAGTAGTATTATTAATATTATTGTCTAAGACAGTTAAATTACTGTTGAAGACAGTAATTTAGCATCTAAGGCAGTACTATTAATTAAAATATTTTTTTTTAAGAAAAAAAAATGAAAAAAACGCAATTAACAGTTAAATTACTGTCTCCGACAGTTAAATAACTGCTGGAGACAGTAATTTAGCAAACGAATACAGTAATATTAATTAAAAATATTTTTTTTAAGAATAAAAAAGTCAATTAACAGTTAAATCACTGTCTCCAACAGTTAAATAACTGCCGGAGACAGTAATTTAGCAACGAATACAGTAATATTAATTAAAAATATTTTTTAAGAATAAAAAAGTCAATTAACAGTTAAATTACTGTCTCCGACAGTTAAATAACTGCTGGAGACAGTAATTTAGCAACGAATACAATAATATTAATTAAACAAATTTGAAGAAAAAAAAAAGTCAATTAACAGTTAAATTACTGTCTCCGACAGTTAAATAGCTGCTGGAGACAGTAATTTAGCAGCCAAGACAGTAAAATTAATTAAAATATTTTTTTTAAGAAAAAATAAAATTATAAAAAAAAAAAAAGCCGGAGACCGGCGGTCTCCAGCGGTCAACGCCGGAATCTGGCCGGAAAAAAAATTTTCAGAAAAAAAATTATTTTTTGCAAAAAAAAAAGTTTTGGGGGTTAATGTGATATATTTGTTTAAATCCGGGGTCAATGTGGAATATTAAGGAAGTTAGAGCATAATGGGTGGAATTGATAAGAATTATGGTTAAAATAGGGATCAAAATTGAAATTAGGGTTAAAATTGGTTAATTGATGAAATTGGGTTAAATTGGGGTGTAAATCATGAAATTGGAGTGGAATTGGGTTTCAATGAATTGGGGGTAATTTTGGTATATATGAAAGGATTTTCCTTATTTGCAAATAAGTTTGAATATGTTGGATTTATTTAATAGACAAAAAAATTGGATGTCCCTCTTTTAATTAAGTGTCCTTGTCATGGGCCTATTTGCTATTACCCCTTATTTTATAGCTTAAAATAGATATATATTTAAAATATATTTTTAAATAACGAACTCCTTTAATTATAAAAAAAATTATATTTTACAAACTCATCATCACAAATATTTCGAAAATTTCAATAACCTTATTCATCAAAATGCTATATGCAATAGGATTTGAATTAAACAAAATTGTTGTGTCTTATTTTAAAAATAAGAACCAATAATTATATATGCTAAACGATGGGCCATAGTCCAAAATTGTCAAAAAACATAATATAAATGTTAATTGAGAAGGCCTATAAAGAGTCTTTAAAGCGTACAAAAAGGCCCCTAAATATCCAATTGGGCTAAGGCCTAACTTGAAAACCCTCTAGTTTTCATTACTCTACAAATTAACAACACAGTAAATTCTCGATAAATTAATAAAATTATTTATATAGTAATATATTCTTGTCCTGACTTTGTGTAAATAAATTTAATATTTTATTAGATTAATTGAATTTTGTTAATCCCGACTGTAACTTTAACTGTATGAAGAATTGGAGAAAAAATAATTTAAAATGAATTATATAAATAACAATAAATGCGAAATATTTAAACGCAAATATATAATGAATTCACACATATAAATTCATTACCATATAATCCCTAAAATATACTTCAAAGTTCAAATTACATCTCCCATTTATGTATACTTCTCATTTCTCAAAGGTTGTTTTAGACACGACCATGGGCCGGTTTTCGACCCGGAACCGACCCGAACCGGATCATTGACGAACCGGACCGGCTCGTTGAGCGGTGAACCAGTCTCGGAATCGTGAACCGGCCCGTATCCCTCGGGCTCGGCCTTGTTCTTGGAATTGGTGAACCGTGAAATGTCGGGCCGGCCCGGTGGTTCACCCGAAATTAAAAAAAAATATTAAAAAAAAACTTAAAAAACTTGAACTGGCCCGGTGAACCGGCCTGCCCAGTGAACCGGCCGTTATTTGCTCTGTTTTAATTTTTTCCCCCTATTTTTTCCGATAAATACCCTCACACCCCATTTTTTCCTATAAAATTAAGTTCAAGTCATTTTATTTATTTTCTTTTGTCTTTTTTCATATTTAAAAGTAATTCTTATAATTTATTTATCCATCAAGTATTTTCGAAAAAAAAATATATATATATATATATAAATATAAATTTTTGGGCCGATCCGAAACCGGCTCGAATAGGCCCGGAACCGGAGTGAACCGGCGGGCCGACCCGACCCGCCGAACCGTGTGTAGTACGGGCCGGTTCCGATTCCGTAAAAAATGAACCGTGAACCCGCCATGGCCGTGTCTAGGTTGTTTGCGATTTGTCACAAATATAATAAATTAGTATTATTATTACTCATGAAATATTATATAAAAAAATATATAAAAATGGACTAATTGAGTAAAAACTGTAGAAACTCACACAAATCAAATCTAATGAATGTTATGGTATTAAGACAGAAGGTAGGGTAGGGTTTGATGTGTCAGTGAGGGGCAAAAGCGTGAATATCGAGACTGTGGAAACAAACGCCTTTTTCTGCACCCATTAATTAAAGCATTATCCCAAACTGGATTCTTCCCATTTTTTTACCCTTTTTTCCCTCACAAATTAGATCCCCTCTCCCTAGGAGTACACAATATTTATTTCTACATTTTTTATATATTTATATTTAAATAAATAATATTTATGTATACGTTTTAATACATCACCATTTAATCTATACATACACTTAACTAAAAAACGTTATATTGTTTAACATTTAATAACCAATAATGAAATTCCAAATGAAGAAGGGATCCAAGTTCTCTTAATGGGCTATCAGTTTGGGCTTGGCCCATAATGTCTTCTTATATATTTGTTTAATATTTTTTTATTTAAAGTGGTGATAAATATTTTTTTAATATGCAAATTGATCATTATTAATAAAAAAAATATTCATAATTTGTTGGTATGTGTTCGAATTATAATTTAATTCATGCTAGTTTTTTTTTGGTTACAATTTATTTTAGAAATAATTTCATGGTATGTGAGTCAATAACCCATATTAAGAACATTTCTACTTTATAAATACTAGTTCTTTTACATATAAAACATATAAACATATTTACCTAACAAACAAATAATATTCAATTTTTATTTCTATAATAGACCGAACTAAATTGTTAATATCTATTATCTTACGGTATACCATATCGAATTTTTTGCAGTATGAAAACTTCGGTATAACGACGTTATTAAATTTGTCACTGCCAAAATTTCGCTTCCACAATGATGAACTACTCGATTTAACTCGTTAGGTGTAAATTAGATTCGTTGATGCTATATTTGGGCAACTTCATCAAATAAATTTGCACAATTCACGGTCGTATATCGATAAATTAATTATAATTCCTTTTTTTCTTGTGAGAACTTAAATTAATTATTTTGCAATTATTTATACACACGATATATGGTGTATTATTGTGACATAATACTAAATTGGTCAATTGGATTCGTCAATGCTATATTCGGTGAATTTCATCAAATAAATTTGCACAATTCGTGTACATCATATATCGATAAATTAATGATTATTATTTAGTTTCTGAGAACTTAAATTAATTATTATTATTATTATTTCTTTTTTGAGAACTTATATTAATTATTTATCAATTATATTTATATACACGTGTATATGGTGGTGTATAATTGTGACATAAATACATAATACAAAATCGGTGTATATTGACCGGGTGGTGCACAGAACTTTTTTTCTGTGGTACAATACAAATGTACAACATAAACAGTGAGGCTCCATACGTGTGTGGATGGACACGTGTGAGTTAACTAATTAGATATAGTTCCACGTACTGGGACCACTGAGTCCGTCGATTTCGCAACCGTCGATCGTGCAACACTCACGAGTGCAGCGTCGGATTAGATCCAACGGCTGTGATAGCTCGTACAATTGAAAGTCCAGATACCCGGCACGCATTTGATTTGAACTCAGCTTTTTTTTTTTACAATTGCACAACAACCTAAGATAAATAGAGTAGTTTCCTTCCTTCCATTCTCTCTCTCTCTCTATCACTCTCTCACTCTACAATTTGTGTCACTCTCCAACTCTCTCTCTCTCTTTCTCTCACTTGGTTTCTCTCTCTAAAATCTCGGGTTTCTTTTAAGACTCTCTTTCTACAGTCACGCCGTTGAAACGGCTCCATTTTAGGGTTTTCGCTTCTCAAAGGTTGCTCTTTTTTGCCCTCATTTTCGTTTGGCTCTGATTCTTTTTTTACTGTGTATGGTTTTTTTTTTTCTATCAAGTTGCCTTTTTCCATCTTACCTTCAATTTTTTATTGTTTTTTGTGAATTTCTTTGGGTGCATTTCTTTTGTGAGTGTTTTACTGGAAATGGGTTTATTGTTGGTTTATTTATTACTGATTTTTTTGTTGTAATTTAACGATTTTTTTTTTGTTTTGTGTGTGTGTGTGTGTGTGTGTGTTAATTGAACACAATTGTTGCTGACAAGTTTGTTCTTTCTTGGTGGGTTTTTTTACAGTGGATCAAGAGCTGTGTGAATTTTCGAAGGTAAAAGAGGGTAGTACATTTCTCTCTCCCTCTCTCTCTCTCTCTCTCTCTGATTCTCTGTTTTTCTCTGCAGGTGTGAATATTTCGAAGGGAATATTCGCTTGTTTGTTTTTTCTTGACTTGCATGTACTGTTGTTGACTCGATCTGTGAATTTTTAGGCCATTCTTTGAGAAATATGTTTGATATGTTACTTGGTGTTTGCATTCTATCTTAAAGATTATATTTTTCCCATGATTTAAACTCATATATGTTGGTAATTTTGCCTCAACAGACTAATTTAATGTTTTTCTTTTTCTATGAGTTCTAAAAGAGGACATTTTTATTTTAAAACTCTTACTTAAAAAGAAGTGTGTTCATCTCTAATTTGATGCTTAACTTTTACTTAAACAGACTAATCTGATGTTTTACTTTAAAAGAAGTATCTTTTTACCTTATTTGAACTTTCACTTAAGACATGCATTGATGTTTTACGAATTATTCCGACAAAAAAAAATTAAAAATATTTGCCCTGTTTTCTTTGAATTTGGTTGTTTAAGGTCCGTGACGTCTAGTTTCCATAATGAGTTTATGTGTATATAAATTTCTAAAAATGTTGCTTGATTACAGGATTTCTTGATAAACCGATCTGGCAAATGGATCCCTCTGAGCTAAACGGTAGCGGGGCGGAGCTGAATGGTAACGGGGCGGAGCTGAATGGTAATGGGGCGGCAGAAGGTAATGGAGGTTCAGAAGAAGCACTGCCTCCTCCTCCACCTATCCCCCCAAACGTTACTCCAATAAAAGCCGACCCAGAAGTGAAAAAAATCACCCGTGTTCCAATGGCTAGACGAGGCCTTGGAACCAAAGGAAACAAAGTTCCGATTCTGACCAATCACTTCAAAGTGAATGTCAACAGTGTCGATGGCTACTTCTTCCATTACAGTGTATGTCTAAAGAGTAAAGATACGATTTTTTTCTGTTCTCTTGAAATAATGTAATGATTGAGTAAGTTGACTTGTGATTTTTTTTATAGGTTGCCCTTGCGTATGAAGATGGCCGCCCTGTTGATGGCAAGGGCATTGGTCGGAAAGTGCTCGACAGGGTCCACGAAACGTACGATTCTGAGTTGGCTGGCAAAGAGTTTGCTTATGATGGGGAGAAGAGTTTGTTCACTGTGGGCCCGCTTCCTAGGAATAAACTCGAGTTCACTGTTGTTCTTGAGGATGTTACCTCGAGCAGGTGGGTACTATCTTCGTTTGCTGTCCTGACCTGACCTTTTCCCATTGTTGTTGTTTTGTCTTTTTCTTACATTAGTGAATTTGTTTTGTTTAGGAACAATGGAAATGCCAGTCCAGGGTCTGAAAATCCCAACGACAGTGACAGAAAAAGGCTGAGGCGACCATACCAGTCTAAAACTTTCCAAGTCGAGATCAGCTTTGCTGCAAAGATTCCCATGCAGGCAATTGCGAATGCGTTACGTGGACAGGAATCTGAAAACTCTCAGGAGGCCCTACGTGTTCTCGATATCATACTAAGGCAGCATGCAGCAAAGCAGTAAGTTTTATGGATATTAGTTGAAATGAATTCTTAATGAATGAATTTATTTTACGCCTTACGATGATGCTTTTGAATATGTCAGGGGTTGTTTGCTGGTTCGCCAGTCGTTTTTCCACAACGACCCGAAGAATTTCTCTGATGTTGGAGGTGGGGTCCTCGGCTGCCGAGGATTCCACTCGAGCTTTAGGACAACCCAGAGTGGATTGTCTTTGAACATTGGTACTATCTAGTCTCTTACGTTTTCTTTCCGTATTTCCTTTATTTTTCTTGTTGGTTATAACAAATTGGTGGCTGTTTCAATGTTTGAAGATGTATCTACAACAATGATAATCCAGCCTGGTGATGTGGCGAACTTCCTTGTTGCTAACCAAAACTGTAGAGACCCCTTTTCGGTGGATTGGGCAAAGGTAAAAAGGCAGCCCTTACAATATATTCTTTTACGATTGAGCTGAGTACTTCTTTATTGATGAAAGATCTTCTAATCGGGATTCACCATAGGCTAAACGAACGCTGAAGAATTTGAGGATCACCGTAAGTCCGACTAACCAGGAGTTCAAAATAACTGGTCTAAGCGAGAAGTCTTGCAGAGAGCAAACGCACGTTTCTTCAATCTCCTTAAATCTTGTAACTTGTGTTTTCTGATCGTAGACATTGGATTTATTAATGAAATTTAACGTTTGAAAAATCTTGCAGTTTCACGTTGAAGCAGAAAAGCAAGGATGGCGATGGTGAATTTCAAACAACAGAAGTGACTGTGTATGACTACTTCGTGAACCAGCGAAACATCGACTTGCGATTCTCTGCTGACTTACCATGCATTAATGTCGGAAAGCCAAAGCGCCCGACTTATTTCCCAGTCGAGGTTTTAAATCTTGGAATAGTCATTAATTTCCATCAAAAAATGAATTTACGATGTGTTATAGTATTGATTTAATTCTGTGCTTGTATTCAGCTATGCTCTCTGGTGTCACTGCAACGCTACACGAAAGCTCTATCTACACTTCAAAGAGCTTCATTGGTCGAGAAATCACGCCAAAAGCCACAAGAAAGGATGTCTGTTCTGAGCAATGTATATTTTCTTCCTTCCGATGAAATCTCTAATCTGTGATATAATACGTTTTAAGTGTTTGAATTATACTAATCTGATTCTGTATTTGTGGCAGGCTTTGAAAATCAACAAGTACGATTCAGAGCCTATGCTTCGTGCGTGTGGTGTCTCGATCAATAACAACTTCACTCAGGTCGAAGGGCGTGTGCTTCCAGCCCCTAAGGTATGCTTTTGGGATATCGATTTATTGTCGTTACTTATGGTTGGTAAAGACTGCTCCTTTTTTTTTTTTTTTAACTGTGATTGTATGTTAATATTGCAGCTCAAAGTTGGTAATGGAGAGGACTTGTTTGCTAGAAATGGCCGATGGAACTTCAACAACAAGGTATAACTGCGATTTCATTTTCTCTTTAAACACAATGGCCAACTGTTCTTTCAATGTCTGAATCTTGAAAAACCATTCGTATGTTTTGGGCAGAGGTTTGTTAATGCGTGTAAGGTTGAGCGATGGGCTGTGGTGAACTTCTCCGCTCGTTGCGATGTGCGTGGCCTTATCAGAGATTTGATTAAAGTCGGCGAATCGAAAGGAATCGTATGTTCTTATGTTCTATTATCCGTCTAGTCCAACTGTTTTATGCGTTAAAAAGAATTGAGTTGACAAATTGTAATTTTTACGTTATATTATCAGATTGTAGAAGATCCGTTTGATGTTTTCGAAGAGAATCAGCAGTTTCGAAGAGCTCCCCCTATGGTTAGGGTTGAGAAGATGTTTGAAGAGGTGCAGTCCAAGCTTCCGGGCCCACCAAAATTCCTACTCTGTTTGCTTCCCGAGCGTAAAAACTGTGCACTTTATGGTGTGTTAATATTTCATCATCCCGATTTTGTTTAATATAAAAAAAAAACGACCTGGTGTTGTTATTGTTATTATAACATGAACTCAAACTTTTGAAGGCCCGTGGAAGCGTAAAAACTTGTCCGAATTCGGAGTTGTTACCCAATGCCTGGCCCCACAGCGAGTTAACGATCAGTATCTGACAAACCTTCTGCTGAAGATAAATGCAAAGGTTAGTAGCTGCTCCGATAAATTTTATGATCTTAAATAAAATAAAATAAAATTGCAAAAATATTATTTGAATCTGATGTCATCATTTCATGGCAGCTTGGTGGGTTGAACTCCGTGTTAGCTAGTGAACTTTCGCCTACAATTCCGATGGTATCGAAGCTGCCCACATTGATTCTTGGTATGGACGTCTCTCATGGCTCGCCTGGACAGTCTGATATTCCATCGATTGCTGCGGTAAGTGTTTTTTTGATACATTTTTATTTATTTTCCTTCGTATTATTCGTATTTTCTTTTTGTAATGTTTAAACAATCCAGGTTGTTAGCTCTAGGCAATGGCCTTCGGTTTCTCGTTACAGAGCATGTGTTCGCACTCAGTCTCCAAAGATGGAAATGATTGATTCCCTGTTCAAACGTGTTTCCGACAGTGAAGATGATGGAATTATGAGGTTTGATTAGTTAACTGTGTTCCACTTAATTTAATTCTGTTTTAAGGTTTTTATTAAGATGTGCTAATGATCATTAATTTATCGCAGGGAGGCTCTGCTGGATTTCTATGTTAGTTCTGGGAAACGAAAGCCCGACCAAATCATCATTTTCAGGTAATGCTTTTATACGTCGAGTTTCACTCGTAACTTATAAATTCTTGATTATTTAACTCGACATGGAATTTCGTTCCAGGGATGGTGTGAGTGAATCTCAATTCAATCAAGTCCTCAATATTGAACTGAGCCAAATTATAGAGGTACTACTCGAAACCTGCATTAATTCTTTTAAACTTCCTTTGTCGATAAAAAAAAACTATCATCTCATTTTTCGAGCGCTGTTCGACTTTGTTGTGCAGGCTTGCAAATTCCTCGACGAGAAATGGAATCCCAAGTTTGTCGTAATCATTGCACAGAAGAATCACCACACTAAGTTTTTCCAGCCGAATTCTCCCGATAATGTGCAGCCAGGTGATGAAATTTTCACATTACTGTGTCCATTCAATACCATCAAAAAAGTCGGGGAAGTTTCAATTTTTTCGTATCTTTTTTCTCTTGTAATTTTGCAGGGACTGTGATTGATAACAAAGTTTGTCATCCGAGGAACAACGACTTCTACCTGTGTGCTCATGCGGGCATGATCGTAAGAATTTTTTTTTTAATTAATTCATTTATTACTTAAACATCAGAATATTCTATAATTTGCTTCTCTGTGAACACGTTTCGTTATAGGGAACAACGAGGCCTACACACTACCATGTTCTGCTCGACGAGATGGGTTTTTCTACCGATGATTTACAGGAGCTTGTTCACTCACTTTCTTACGTGTAAGTAAACTCTCAAATATAAAAAAGAAAAAAAATAATATATACAAAAAATCTAGCATGTCTAAAATACTCTTGAAATTTATTAACTGCAGATACCAGCGCAGCACCACTGCTATATCAATTGGTAAATTTCGATTTTTTTTCCGTCAGAGATTTTAGTTCCTTTCGTTATGAATTATCTCTATTACTATAGTCTCGATTGTCTTAACTTTGGAACATGTTTGTGAAATCTTGCAGTTGCTCCAATCTGCTACGCGCACTTGGCAGCCACTCAGTTGGGGCAGTGGATGAAGTTCGAAGACACATCGGAGACTTCGTCCAGCCTTAACGGGGCCGCGCCAGGTAGCGCGCCAGCTGTACCGCCTATGCCTAAGTTATCGGAGAGCGTCCGCAACTCCATGTTTTTCTGTTAAGAAAAAAGAGGCATCTCATGTGCTTCTTCTTATGTTAGAAAACAATTTAGCTTTTGACTACTAGGTTCGTGTGTTTGACTTATCGTTTGACTCGTGTGTTTTTATGTGGTAATCGAGTGCAGAACTCGTAACTTATGTAGTATTAGTAGTCTGCCCTAAGTAGTAGTTAACTGTGCAAGCCTCTCCCCCTCTGCAATGTTTTTTCTGTTTCTGGATTTTGGTAATCTGTTTATTGCATGGGAGTTAAACTCGTTGCTTGTGGAACTTTGCTTCTTGTTTGGTTTTAATGTGTGTATATGTTCTTAATATTTCGTGTTCCGAATGTGTGTCTGAATTTATTTTTTTCGTTTCGATGTGTACGTATATACTGTTATTTCGTTAGGTGGTGTTTGGCTAAGTTTATAAGTTGTTATTTAAGATGTTTATAGGCTTATAAGCTTTTATAATTTATTTGCATTTTTTACCTGAAAAGTTGCATGATTTGATCGATTTTTTTTTAAGATTTTATTTTCTCCATTGTTTTAACATTCAAAATGAAAACTATCATCAAATATTTTATTGTATTGTATGATAAACTTATAAGCTATTCAAAACATATTATAAATTTTTCGAGATTGTATAAGCTGTTTTTAAGTACGTAACTCCCATCTTTTTATTTAAAATCTATGTTACACGGACATTTCAAATTGTTGACGTGTTATACACGAACACCCGAGTTTCGACTGACACTCCTTGGGCATTTTAAATATGATTAAAATATCATTTATTATTTAACCAGAAAGATAGAGATTAATATTTACTTGATAAATTAATAATCTCGCTTAAATAATAGTTTCATTTGATTTCGACTCGGTAAAAATATATAAATAAATATTTTGCTAAATTAATAGAATTTTGCTAATCAACACTGTATTAATATATGGATGTTTGACCATATATGGATAGAAGAGAACAATTAAAAATGAAAAAATGCATTTAATGAATTGTAATAAAAATAATCCAAGAATAATAATTGTGTTCTTATTTGGTTATTTATTTATTATTACAGATAACGAGAAAACGGAAGAAAATCAGAAAAGATGGGGAGCAAGTTTATGTACGAAAGAAGGTCGATTAAGAAGAACGCGGCCCCTCTTGATTTTCACACCATGATTTCTTCATCTCTCTCTTCTTCTGGTATTTATTTATTTTTACTTCATTTTTAACTGTTTTTTTCTTTTTTTTTTTTTGAATCAGAGGCTCACAAAATCCCGACAAGGGTTTTTCAACAAGACCAAAAGAATCAGGATTAAAAAGTAAAAAAACAAAAAAAGAAAAGGACTAATGTTTAATTTCCTAAACCCTCTGTGTGTTTTAGCAACGATCACTTCATTTTGTCACCACTCTCGCGAGTATGAATTTGTGGGATGGTTGATTATGTCTGAAAATTTCGGTTTTGTATGTACTGTTTGTGTTTGTTGTCTGGTGTGTTTTTATGTGCCAATGCTTGTGTTTCTTGAAAATGAAATTGTACATGTGTATTGAAGTGAGCCAAGTCGTTGTGATCATTTTCCGAGAATCGCGGTTCTCAGTCACGTAGTTGTTCGATCCCTTAACATTCTACACGTGTATGATTCTACGAGTTGGAACACTTATTAGCATTATTAATTTTGGAAAATAACTCGTGGCTTTTCCGATTTTCGTTGTTGCGTCACGGTTCTCTAGGCTCGCCTAACTGGAATAATCCGGTCTTTTTAAGTAAGTTGCATGACGACGCTTACGAAACGATGGTGGTTATAGAGAAATGATTGCAGTTGATAGTGTCGTCTACTCATCTTTTTATATTGGAGAGTGACTTTTTATTATCTTTGTCGAAAAATAATGAAGAATCGTTCTCACTTATGGAAAATATTCATTAGGCAGGTGGTGACAAAATGTAGTAACCGAACTCGTGATTTTGTGTTACGAATGTCATCTTTATTATAAATCAGAACAAGTTTGCATGTACGTAGTTAAGTTATTGATATTTACTACAAACCCCTTTTTGCGTTTGAAAATATGATGGCAAATAATTATTCGCTTGTGGAAACTAACACGGTCGATTTTATAGATCGCGTTTTCATAAAGGAAGTCCCGGTGGAGCGCCCAACTCCATATGCACGTCCAAAGAGAGTGTGTAAGCCAAAATATGATTCAAGTGAGTGGGAACTTTCTTCACCAAGTTTATTTACTTGTCGGCAATCGAGGAGAATCCCGAACGCCCCCTCAGCCCTACGAGGGCGATTGCATGATACCTTGTTTGACCACTGTTTTCGGTAAGGTTTATATTATTGTGTATTGCCTATTTTACCCTCGACTTCCTTCTGTATTTTCCTTTTCATCTACCTTCCATTTTTATTTTCTTTGTGTATGTGTTCGTTTTATTCTACTTATTTTTTTTTACAACTTTTGTCTATCGGCACTCGGTTTTAATAGTTGACCATACTTCAGGGGGTGTCTTTGCCAAAGCGCAAAACCCGACGCAAAGTGGATGCAAATAACTAAAATAAATTGGTATTTACATTTAATTAGTCTCTTGATATTTTAGGAACATATGGAGGGAATCTTCCGAAGAGAAAAAGAATCCATGCACGTATCTGAGCTGCTATTGGTTTTACATGTACACAAACGACTCGAATAGAGAAAAGGTGTTGAGCTGGATTAAGAAACGGGGCATATTCTCGAAACGATACGTCTTTGTTCCCATTGTTTTGTGGTATGTTTATTTTTTTTTACGTAACAAATGTATTTGTTTCTTTAATCAAGATGTGATTTTCTGGTTAGGTCTCACTGGTCCCTCTTGATCTTTTGCAACTTCGGTGAAAGCTCTCCTTGCATGCTGTTGCTCGACTCGTTACATACATTAGGCCCTTTACGACTTGAACCTCTAATAAGAAGGTACATAAGAAAATATCGAACGGCAAGTAATTTTCAATTCGTCAATGTTTTTTTTTTTTTTTTTTTGTAATTTAATTTTAATTGCAGGCTTGTTTTGGACATATATGAAACAGAGGATAGACCCGAAGACCGCGATTTTGTTGAAAAGATTCCTCTTTTAGTTCCTAAGGTAGTGTTACTAATCGTTATGCTACATTTCCGTCTGTTTGTATTTACTTGAATTGTGGCTATTTTGATTGGTTAAAACAACTCGTAGGTCCCACAGCAGAGGAACGGTAACGAATGTGGTGTTTTTGTTCTGTACTACATTAATTTATTCTTAGAGAGCGCGCCTCAAAGTTTTAGCATTTCCGGTGGCTACCCTTATTTTGTGAGTAAATTATTCCTCAAGTTTTTTTCTTCGTTATCCTCACATTAACGAAGTTATTTTTCATCGTGAGATAAGCTCCGTTTTTTGTTATGTATTCGCATTGCAGATGAAAGAGGATTGGTTCACTGAGGAAGAATTGGAGAGATTTTACGACAGATTGGAGTTTCTTGGCATTGAATCTAGCGATTCTGAATAGTGACTATATACATTGGATTGTTCGTGTAGGTTTTTAGTAAATCGAAAGAATTCTTGAATGGAAACTCGATACATAGGGACATAAAAATTCTGGAAATTTTATACATAGGGAGATACCAAGAATTTGTTGTATTCAGGTGTTGTACACTTTTTTTCGAGAGTTCAAATGGGAAACAATCTTTATAGACTTCTTCGGCCTTGTTTGATTGGTAAGATTTAATTACATAATTGTCCAATTCGTGACGACGCCCCACAATTATCTAGAAAATGAGCTCTCTCGACTAATCGTATTTTAGTAGCCCAGACAAGACTTTCGTTATCGTTTCTTATGCTTGCAAGACAAACACAACCAAATGAACTCAAAGAAACAAGTAATTTATTTCTAGTGTGAAAGAAATATATCATGAGTTACAATTATCCCATTCAAACGTAGGGCGTGAGAAAGCCTCGTAATCCAGGTCACCACTAATTACATTCTCCACACTTTGCATACCTTGCAATAAAGCAGGCTGAAAACCATCAGGATCAGTAGGCAAAAGTTTATACATAACCAACAACCCAAGTGTGAATATCGCCTGAAGCTTGGTCGAATCCCCATTTACCGAAAAGAACAACAGCATTGAAACAAGAAACAAGTCGACACAGAACCTCATAATCCCCAGTACAGTATCCATCAATCTCCCGTCGTTGCCAGCTGGAAAGCCTCGAACTCTATAAACAAATAAAAAGTTGTACTTATCCACAACGTATCTATAACCGAAATAAACTGTGCCGACAGGGACCACAAGTGGAGAGAAGGAAGAATATATTAGTGTCAGAGCGAATATTGTGAGGTTGAACGCGTAGTATTGTGCGAAATCGAATGTCTGTTTTGGCACGGGCGATGTTCTGCTGCTGACAGGTGGATATTCTGACAGATCGTGGCCGGAAAAAGTTACCGCAGTTGGTGTGGGCCCACCGTTCAAGAATTCGTTATTACCAACCATAACCTCGGAAACCCTTTCGGTTATCAGGGGTCTCTGTAGGCCTTCTTCTTCTTGATGCTGTAAGGGATAGTCCTCACTTCGTTCTGGTACGAGGTGGAGCATGTCATTCTTTCGAAACTTCTGCAGCTTGTTTTTGATCCAGGGTATTGGAGCGAGTAGGTCGTAAGATATGCCCAAGAAAGTGCAGGTAATGAGGAAAGCAAGAGAGGAAAGGCATGATCTTGACAAGAACGAAGCACTCAGGTACTGTTCGATCCGTTTGCAATCTTCACCGTCCAAATAGCACCTGCTCATTTTCAAGATTGCGCCTTCTAATGAAGACTCGACCAGAGCCCTCAAGAGGATTAGGTTAACAAGAAAGAAGCAAACCATCTTCAACAATGCGGCTCTTTGCTCCCTCGACACTGTGAGATGCCGTTCGAACTTCGAAAGGTATGAGAGAGCTGATGGTACGACTATATACATGCTTACAAAGATGATGACATTAGGCAGGAATTGAAATATTATGGTAGCTACCCAGCTCGAGCTTTGCAACCAAGTCAGCCACGTCTGGGCACTGTCTATTGCTTCAGCATTGATAATTCGAGCAGCGCTTTTGATGGCACTAATCACTGCAAGAGGGGAACTGAAGAACAAAAGCAATAACAGAAGGCAAGTGTTGACGAAAAATCTGCGTACTTTCAAAGAGAACTTGGACGACCCTAAATGGTTCCAATAAATGTCACTGGCCAATGGAGCTCTCTCCACTTTCCATTGGTTTCTTTGGAGCTGCAACTCCACCAACGAAAAGAACCTCCCAATCCGCCTACTCTTCTCGTTTCGGAAATCCTGGACAGCCTTATTCGCGGCGTATACATCCTTAAACACCACAAAAGCAACTCCGGCACCTTTTGCTCGTCCTTCTTTGTAAGCTACCATCTCCATCTCTAGATCGGCTCTCAACTCTTGCAACTGCCTTAGTCTCTCCTCGTCTGAAAAACCCAACTCATGAAGAGCTCGGTACCACAAGTCCTTCACTCTCCTCCACAGAAAATGCAACTTACCCCAAAAACCCTCATCCACTGCATCCTCTACTTGCTCAACTTCATCGGCCAAGCCCTTCGATTCAATTTTCGACACCAACTTGGTAATATTCTCCCTCACCTTTACCAACTCGGTAGCTAAATCATCTAATGCACACAAGTCCATCGGCACAACCACTTTATAAATCTTGCCAGGATACCTATGTTGAAAATACTCAACCAGGGGAGTTTTGTCAAATCCTAAATTTATCGGAACCCCATGAACCATGATGGTGAAAACAGCACTGGAATTTGCACTCGGCTCACTCGGATTACCGTTTCCATCTCGAAACCGAGTTATCCTTAGCCTTCTTTCAATCTCATTTATGCCATAATGCACCAAAAAGACAACCACGACAACATAAACGAAGTGCACCCAAAGCAAAGGCGAACCTTTAACAATATGATTTATGGTGGTCTTGGAGAATTCATCCGAAATTGGCGCGCTCCCCGCGTAGATATTAACTGGAAGCATAACAACGATAACCAAGGCGGCCAGGAAGAGGAGAATGGCGGAGCTGCCGCCTTCGATGAGGAGAAATTGCGCCGCGTCAGCGCCGCAGTGATGCGAAATCTCCCGGCTGGTGGCGTGCCAGACGGCGAGGAGCTTGGAGGCGATGGCGGTAGGGCCCGGCACGCGGCGGTGGTCGCTGCGAAGCTTCACGAAGACGAAGATCAACAAACAGGTCAAGGCTCCGATGGCGGAAATATTGAGAAGATACTGGATGTTTCCGTACCACGCGTCCTCGAATATTCCGTCACCGTCTCCGGGGCCGGCGGAGGGCGGCGGCGAGAGGGTGCCGTTCGCGATAGAGGGCGGTGATAACGGAGGGTCCATGGGGTTGACGAGAAAAAGAAAAGGGAATTCGCGAACGTTTCTGAATCCAATTATCGCAATCGAGGGTTTCCCGATCGGAATTGGTTTGATCGGAATTCAATAGAGATTGAATTCTGATTCAATATTCATCTGAGAGGGGTTAGGGTTCTGATTTCTCCGAGAGAGATGATGATGCGCTGGAAATTATTATTGAGAATAAATTTGGGGATTTTGTTAATTTTCTATTTGTTTTTACAAAACAAATTTACTGGAAATATCAAATACTACTACATAGTCACCTTTTGGGCAAATTGGACAAATTTTTCGATCCGAAATTTCTCGATTTTGAAATAATACATTTTAATTTGAATTCCGAATTTTCAATTCCAATTTTCTTCGGATTTTTTAGATCATAATTGGAGCTGTATATATGAGATTCTGATGTCCGATTCTACAAAATATTCCGAAATTGTTGAAAATTTTGGAATTTTCAAATTCAGCTGATTACGGTCCGAAAATTAACTTCTGATTTTGGAACAAGTTTTTTCATTGTAACTTCAAAATGTCTAATTTTTTGGAACGTAATTAGAAATGTTTTTTCACTAACGAAAAAAAATCGAAACTTTTTCGTAAATATTAATTTCGATCCGTCCAATTTCCACCCCTATAGTGACATCTCATGGTTTTAAACTATTTTTGGATAAAGTATTAATCTAATTATATATGTTTTGGGTCATCCCCTTTTCTATACAACTTCTATTTAGAAGAGATTATTCACTTAATCAAGAAAATAATGATAATTAAAGCTCTAAAGTAAAAAAATATTAATGAATATTGTGTCGATTCTTGGGGAGACACTTGGATGAAAAAGGGGCTACTCCATTCTCTAGACACTGGTTGGTTCAATTATTTTGTGCTGTAATAAGAGTGTGTACACTGTGTTTTGATATGAACGAACCCTTGTTTTTATATCATAAATTTAATAATATTTATCAACATTAGAAAAAGAAAAGAAAAAGGGTAGAAAAATCGAAAGAAAGATGGACCCTTTTCCGACAACATACCAAAGGAGGAGGACTGCTCGAAAGCCACGTATCGACTTTTACACCCAATTCTCACTTTCTTCTCCAGGCATACACAACCCCCTTTTCTCTTTTTATATATATTTTTTTAATTTTTGTTGTATTATATATATTTTATTCTTCCTTCTGTTTTGTGAGGGTGGGGTGGGGGTGGGGTTGGGGGTGGCGTCTCGTTTGATCTTCTATATTAGCTTTTTGCTTGGGTGTTGAATATGAAGGTTTGGAACTCAAAAGGGTTTTGTAGGAACAGTGATCTGCCCTGATTTTTGTAGTTCTAACTTTGTTTGTTTGTAATAATAAAATTAAGTGTTTTAATATAATGAATTAGACCCTCTTTTATTTTATTTTTTGATTTTGTTCCTATAGACACGTGGACCGAGGAAAGGATTCGAAACCCCGACCTCTCATCCAAAGAAACCCCAACACCACTTAGCCTAATCTTTGGTGTTTCCACATTTCGATTTCTTTAATTTAAACTTAAAATGTTGTTTCACGAGTTGTCGGGACAAAGTTTCGATTTTTGTTTCAAGAAACGGTTGTTCGTTACAAGTGCAATTTGCAATGTATCGAGTTAGTATTTAGTTGAAGAGTCTCGTACATGAATCCCTTAGTGCATTAACTCATTTTGGTTCGTGTATGGTCTGCTCACTAAGATTCAAGTATCACATTTATTTAGATAAGTGTATTATGATAGATTCGTATTGCGTTTTCCCTATAAGTATATATAAATACACACACATGTTCGTTGTTAGAGATTTTATATACATATTTTGCTACATGGTCGAATTTACAAAGTGTCGCATAATGATCATTAGATTCAGATGGTGAAGTTGCAGGTGACGAAGCCACGTAATTGACCTATGTATATAGTTTTTCATGTTAACTTTATGAAAAAAAAACGAACTTATTTTCCTTAAAATCGAGTACAGCTTTCAACATTTCTATTAATTCTTTCCTATATGTGCGTAATGTGCTAATATTTGCATCAATTCTTGACATTTGGCTAGTATTTTTTTTTTGTGATGCCAGCTGGATCCAATGTAGACAAGCAATATCTACGGGTAATTACGAATCTACATTTCCTAGTAGCCGAAGAACGAAACTTCTTAAATACAAGTTCCCCATTTTCATCCATTCCTCGTGCTCCGAGATCGAAATCAAAAGTCGTCCTCAATCGATCAGTGATGACTAGTCGTATGGCTGGTATTTTTTACAATACTTTGATATACCTTTGTTTCGCATGCATCTTTTACCCTTTCGTTTTATTTGAGTTACTGAAATTTTAGAAAAAAAAGGGGTTTCTGCAGAAGGAATCTCCGAGGAATATCCATGTAGTTTGAAGAGCCGCAAAAGAAAAACTAAGACGAAAAACGAGCAAAGTGATTATTCTGATGAGGTCACTATTCCTAGAAGAATTCATCTTCGCGGGCGAGCTGGGAGAGGAAGAAACAACTGTAATACAATCACCAAAGAACGAGGAAAGTTAGATTCTTCGACATTCTTTCACTACTTCATGTAGGTGAAAAATGAAACGATTAATTTCTTCATACGAAACCAGCTGAAAAAAATAATATTGCATTTGGCACCCCTATGTTTTCTCTAATTGTTTTAAAATCCCCCCCCCCCCCCCCCCCCCCCCCCCCCGGCCCCCGCCGTTCGTTTTTTTTAGCAAACTTATATCACGGGGAGGTTTTTAACAATTCGATATAATAGAAGGGTACCAAATGCAAAAAAAACTCTTGCTTTATGTGATGAGGATTAATTTTTGAGTTAATTCGGTGTAGGCATATATGGAGAGCCTTTCCCGAAGAGAAGATGAATTCGATTGCATATTTCGACCCATTGTGGTTTGAATTATATACGAACAAACATTACGGACCGAAGGTTGTGGATTGGATCAAGGCGAAGAGCGTATTTTCCAAAAAATACGTTTTTGTTCCTATAGTTATGTGGTATGCGGGTGGTCTTTTTTTTTTTTTTTTTTTTTAAGTTAGTTGTTAAATTGCAAAAAGAACTTTTTATTGTTTTAAAATGTATCGTGTGTATTAATTACTATGTCGTCCTTTTTGGTAGGTCCCATTGGAGTCTATTGATCTTTTGCCACATGAGCGAAAGTCCGGATTCGAAAACTAATACTCCTTGCATGCTGCTGCTGGATTCATTGCATGCAATTGGTCCTACAAGGCTCGAGTCTATAGCAAGAAGGTATTGATAAATACTAAATAGTCTTAGGCCTCGTTTGGTTGGTAAGATATTAGCCATCATTAATTAAATGATAAATAACTTTTCGGGCTCTGATCTTGGTACGGTGGGTAATTGTGGTTTCGACCCGCTCTAGTCTAATTATTAATTACACAATTGGGTTCTCATAAGTTGTCTAATCTAGGCAAATCCTATCGTGGTTGCCAAACAAGGCCCTAGTTGTCGATATATGCGGTGCGCTTTTTTTTTTTTTTGTGATTTTTTTTGTTCTTGATACTGCAGGCTTCTCTTTGACATGCATGTATCGGAGGAAAGGCTGGAGAGTAAAGAACAACTTAAAAAAATGCGTTTCTTGATTCCCAATGTAGTAACTTTTATTTACGTCTCTTGTTTTTTTCGCATGTACATCGTATAATAAATGTATCAATTTAAAAACCAATTTCAGGTACCACAGCAGAAAAACGGGGACGAATGCGGATTTTACGTTCTTTACTACATAAAACTCTTCTTAGAGAGCGCTCCTGAAAATTTCGATATTTCCGAAGGCTACCCCTACTTCGTGAGTTTGTTTTTCCTTTACTCTTTTGGTGCATTTTATTTATTTATTCGTATGTTTGATGTATCGGTTTTGGTTTATTTTTTTGCGCACTAAAGATGAAAAAAGAGTGGTTCAATGAAGAAGAAGTGGAGTCTTTCTGCAAAAATCTGGATACTTTACCCGTTGACTTAAATGACCTCGACGATGATTCTGCCTCAGTGGATTCTGGTGATTCTGTCGAATTGATCGAGAATTTGTTCATTGATGGTATATAATATTGAAAAAAAGGGTTTTCGAATTCAGATATTTATTTCTCGTATATGTAATTATTTTGTATTGGTGTACTCTTTCGTAGATACTAAGGTTCGGTACGAAAACCGTACTTGCAACTTACTTTTGTCTTATGTTGTTGATCCTCTTCAAGAAGTGGTTAGTTAATATTTGATGTTGTTGTTGGAATTTTATTGTGCAACACATCTTAGTTATTTTGCTCAGTATAAAACCATAATTATTTAAAAATTAATTATTTTTTTAATAAAACTATTTGGTTCAATATCACAAATATCCAATAATACCATTATTGGGGGTGAATTTCTAATTGTTTGTCTGCACATTTGATTATACTAAAATGTTAAATATCATTTCAATTTAACTAATACTGTTTTGATTCCGAACTTGACTGGCTTTTTTCCAATTTTGATAAAATGCAAAACACAATGTAGTCACTTCTAACTTGAATAATTTGGTTTGGATGTCAGATGATAAAGTTATGCATAAATACATTACATTTTGAATTTTGCATCAAAGTTGTGAGCAATGTTCATCAAATCATGCATATCTTTCTTCTCCGGTATTCATTTTTGGTGATTCAAGTTGGATTCGAAAGTTGACTCAAAGAAATACAAATTCCGTACTTTGAGTTTTACCACATACATACTAAAAAATGGTCAAAATCATACTTGAAGTCAAAACGGTATATTTCAAACTGAAACGGATTACATCCCTTAATTATATTTACAAACTACATTTTCTTTGAATTATTTAGTTCGTATATTTTTTTTATTATGTTTTTTTCATAAATAATATGATTTTGGAAAAAAGCCAAAGCCAAAAAAAGTGTGAGAAAGTAAATAGGTGAAATGACAGAATTACCCTTAGGAGAGTGAGAGTGTAAAAATATAAATCCACACGCAGTCACATACACACACGCGCACTTTAAACTACCGCAGTCAATCTGTCAACACTGCTCTGAAAACTTTGTAACCCTAGTCCTTCTCTCTCTTCCTTCCACCCTCACTAATTATACTCCCGCCTTCTCCTTCCGCCGCCAACCGCCCGCCGCCGCCCTCCAGAACCACTTCATTCGTCAGCGCCTGAACTTCCATTCCCCTATCTCGCGTTAATTTATCTCCAATCCTTCATTTGTTGCCCTTTAAAATTACGAATTTTAATAGCTGCGTAAGCTGCTTGTTTATTCACAAGTATGGCTATGGGGGAGACTGATGGCGGCGGTGATCAATTCGATAATCAGAATGACGTTGTTGTTGATGGCCCTCCAAAGTCGCCCTGGAAGACTCCGGCCGCTGCTTCTCGTGTGGCGGCGGCGGCGACCGCTGATTCGGAGTCCTGGCCCGCGCTTTCCGACGCGCAGCAGCGGGCGAAGAACAATGGGAGTGTTGAACCCATCCCCACCAAGTCTCCTCCGCCCGCTCAATCTGGGGATGATGGTTGTGGTGGTGCTCCTCCGACGGTGCAGCCGGTGGGTGATGCTTCTTTGTTAATTCCTCTTGGGTTTTTTATTTATGTTTGTTCCTTGTTTTATATATTTGTTACTTTGTCTATGAATGCAGCTGGTTTTTGTATTGAGATTCGTTGCAATTGATTTATTTTTGCACGCACTGCATGTTAATTCATATGAATTAGTAGAAATGGTGGAAAAAGGGGATGAAAAAAAATGTTTTAAGATTAGAAATTATTTTTCATGGGAAGATCTGAGTTTCGTTAAAGAACGAGTGGACAAAATGTATGATGTGAATTATTTTCATGTTTTGTTATATTTCTACAGACAGTTACAGTTGTTTCTTCCGGTATGTATTCACATATATAATCCAAACAATTCGAGTGTTGACAGTTAGCTCTGTTTGTGCATCTTTTATAATTAAAATCTGATTGTTGCTCGTATTTGTTCTTTGTAGATATATTTATCTCTCAATTCCACTATTTTGCCTATAGTTTTGAGTGCATATTTTTGCATAATATTTGGCAGAGATTTATGTTTCCTGAAGTGTTTCATTTTAATTGAAATTGCCCGCATATATTAGATATCTCCATGTCTGACAGTTTTTGCTGGTGTACCAGGCTACATTAGAGCAGCAGAAGTTCCATGGGCGTGGTAATATCAAATCTCCCCGTAAGCCCTATCCTATGCACCAGAATAAAATCGGCCCGAAGAATGTTCCAAATGGGGTAACTCCACTTCATGCGCCCTTTCCCCACCCTCCACCAGCAATTGCCCCACCTTTTCATGCTATGATGCCCATGCCTCCCATGGCTGCCCCTGGCTACATTTATCCGTTCCCTCCTGGACGGTTTGGCAGAATTGATAATCAATTGGTGAAACCTGGTAGTGATGCTCCTTCGCCACAAGCTTTTGTTCCTCCAGCAAAAGCAGGCTTTCAGCCTTCACCTCGCCCTGACTCGAATGCTTATGATGCTGGAAGAAGGCCCAAGGTCATGGAACAAGGTGGTGAAACAAATCCTTCCTGGAATAATCAGTGGCCAGTTTCCACTAACCAGAACTTCCATTCTCAACAAACCGCTGGCCCAAGACCTTTCATAAGACCTCCGTTTTTGGGTCCAACAGGCTTCGTTGATGGACCAGGCTTCCCAGGTATATTCATTTTTACATATGAACTATGTTCCTTGCATTAATTTTTTTTCTGTGATTGACTTTTCACCTGTTTTCCCCTTTCCCATGGTTTTTATTTCTTCTTGAATTTTTTTTGTTCATTGCCTAACAAGGTCATCTGTTTATGTAGGTCCACCAGGAGCCATATACTACTTTCCTGCTGCTCCTTTAGGCTATCCCAGACCATATCCTCCATATTTGGTTCCATATCCTTTAAGCCCTGGAGTTCCTGTTCCATCTTCGCCGATCGTAGCCCTCAGAGCTAACGTTGTGAAGCAAATTGAATATTATTTCAGGTGAACTGTCCAGAAAGATCTCATGCCTGGCAATGTTTTAACCTTTTTTTTTCTGGATAATGGAATCCGAGATAAACCCCACCCCCAAAAGAAAATAAGTGGTATCAATTAATCGTACCCAAGAAGTATAATGTAGCAGACATGGGAGCAGTTTATTTCTGTATTGTTAAGCTCTGATGTTAATCTGCCCATTTTAGTGTGAAGATTGTACCGTTCACCATTTCATCTGTTGGAGTCTAGTTATATAGTTCCATCTTAGAAAGACTGGATAGGATATGTGCTGATTGAGTTAGAATGATTTACTTGTGAAGGCAATTTCTTGTTTGAAGTAAAATGATGACAACTAGGACATGCTTTTGTTTCTTATGGAACTGTCCTCAAGTGATAGATGTTAGTTACTAAAGCAACTCGTTTTTCCAGTTAAGATGACAACTAAGATTTTAGATGTTACTACTTTGGCAGTGACGAGAATCTGCAGAATGATCACTACTTGATTTCCTTAATGGATAACCAAGGCTGGGTTCCAATATCAGTCATTGCTGCCTTTAAAAGGGTAATGTTTTAAGAGTTCCTTTGTTTTATTAATATGCTTCTAGGGGTTACTCGGAAAACTTTATACAACTTCCATCTTTTTTGTTTCAGGTTCAACGGATGAATGCAGATATACCACTTATTCTGGATGCCTTGCAGGCTTCGGAGACAGTTGAAGTACAGGTTGAATAATATTTTTTTTTTCGCATCCACAATTATGTTTTACGGTTCTTGATTGTGAAGCATGATTTCCCATGCATGCTCTTTGTTTCTAATTTTTCATCTCGTTCTCATAACGGCGTCCTTCTGATCTGGTTTGAATTTCAATCTCTGTAGGGTGAGAGAGTAAGGAGACGCAATGAGTGGTCAAAGTGGATTCCGGTTTCTGATATCAGTACTTCTTCTCTAGTACCAGATACTGTAAAGAACGATAATCTCAACAAAAATGAAAAGGACGTCCCTGAAGGAAAAGAAGAGCTCCCTTCACCAAATGGATTATCTGTGGATACCTTGGATTTGGGTGAAGATTCTGATAAAAAAACTATTAGTAACAATTCTGAGCAAGTCAGGGACAAGGTTCTTTGCAGTGGCGAAACACCAAAATTTGCTTCTATCAAAAGTAGTTCAAACAGGAGGATAAATTTCCAGTCTGTTGATAGGAAAAATAGTACTGAACCTTACAATGCCCCAAATTCCCCTGCTATCTCACAGGGACCTAATTTCGTGAAGTCAATTGTTGATAAAAAATATGGAAGCAAAAAGATTCAGTCGACATCAAATCGTAATGTGGATGACTCATACAGTGATTTTTCAAACACATTTATGCTTGACGAAGAGCTGGAACTGGAGCAGGGAACATCAAGGGATGCTCATCCTTATAATGTAGAGAGGTAATCCCTGCTTTTGAAATGTTTGACTTTTCTTTCTCTTCGCTTGTTAGGATTGGTACCGATTGATTTCTCTGTCTTTCAGCATAGCTTTATTCATGTTGACTTCTTAACGAGAATAACTAGTCAATGACCAAAGGATAAATTCCGGGGTTGCTTGGCTCGCTTTGTAAATCATTGTATTTAATAATTTGGATCTCATGCCTTCATTGTCTATTACTGACTTGTTTTAACAAAATGAACTATATTTCTTGTCTGTTGATCAGACAAAATATACGTTCGTCACATTTCCCAGCTCTTGTTTGTAATTGAAGTAAAAATGAAATACACAATGGAATCATTTCCTCTAATCGGACATTTTCCTCAAAGGTTATAATAAGGAAAGCTGTTGTTTTATTATTCCTTGTTGTCTCACCCCACCCCTCAAAATGCACTCAAAATGTGTATTGTAATATTATCATTGCACATCTTTTTCCATGCTCAAGGATTTGTTCTACTTGTCTTCTCAAATTAGGGTTGATGATGAAGACGATGAGATCATGGTAAATGATCAAGCGGTCGATAGGCTCGTAATTGTCACTCAGGTGAGTCCCTATCTGTTTTGGCTACAGGCAGAAAGTATTTCCTTTTCCTTCGATGCCTGAATGTCTTCATTTCTGCAGAACCAATCGAATATGAGCTTTTTTTTTTCATTAGCTAACAAGTAGAAAATTTATAGTCATTTATATAAGAATCTGCATTTTATAGCCTTACTG
Organism: Erythranthe guttata; assembly: GCF_056151865.1. Classification (NCBI taxonomy): domain Eukaryota; kingdom Viridiplantae; phylum Streptophyta; class Magnoliopsida; order Lamiales; family Phrymaceae; genus Erythranthe; species Erythranthe guttata. The sequence goes on from NC_142536.1 coordinate 3,409,084, forward strand.
TTATTTGTAGGTAATGCCCCTTAAAAGATTGTCCAGTTACTTTATCTATGTATATATGTTATCATTGGCTTGCAGTTACTTCATGCTCAATTTCAAATGGGCTACAGCTGTGGAGTATTTTGTTACAGCGTAAAGTAGTTGGTTCCATCATAAACTACTTTACTCGATTTCTTTAATTTACATTTGCAAAACTTGGTACTGGTCCTGAATACTCTTAATTTTGCTTGGATAGCCATTAATTTTCACCGTAAAGGCTAAGCATGGATTCTTTTCTAATCATTTATAAGGACTTTATCTAAAAATATGTCTTTGTTTAGTTGCTGCTTTGGATTGATACTGATTTATCAATGTGACTATGTTAAATTATTTGCTAACTAGAGGTGTTCTGCAGAATACCAGGACAGCTGATGGACATGGTGATGCATCAAAAGCCATATCCGGTGATCTCGCTTCTGCTATAAATGATGGCCTGTACTTCTATGAGAAGGTTATCACACTGTTTTCTGAATTTATATTGATTTGTGTCAAAGGCAAACACAAATTTTATCCGAACCGTTTCAATTTGCAGGAACTGAACTCAAAAAGATCTCACAGAAGACGTAACAAGCCTACTAAAGGAGTCAGAGACGAGAACTCCAAACATTCAGCTAATGATTCCTCCGTAATGAATTCGAAGGGTCTTGATCAATCTATTGGAGAAAGCAGCAAAGAAGGGCCTGGAAGTTCTACTTCTCAAAGGAAGCAGCATAAAAACATCTCGAAACCAAACTCCTTTCATAACCAGCGATTATTCCATGGAAGCTTTAGAGCTCATGGAAGTGGCCGTAATTCTCTTGGCGTAGTATCGGAAAGTCCACCTAGTGCTGCTGTTGGGTTTTTCTTTGGTTCTACACCTCCAGAGAGTCATAGGTGAGCTTCAAGTTTGTTACATTCCTAATGTCAGTTAAATTAGCGACAACTTTATGCTTACGGTTCATTGGTAATTTTAAGATTCTCAATTTGAATTTTGCAGTTTGAGGACCTCCATGTTGAGTTCTTCGCCTCGCAGCAATCTATTGGGAAGTAGCCCACCAGTTGGATCAGTGCCAAAGTCGTTTCCACCATTTCAACATCCAAGTCATAAACTTCTAGAGGAAAATGGTTTCAAACAGCAGATGTAAGCAGATTTATCAAGGCAGTTTTTAAGCCAAATATGGCAGCTCACATGTCGGAGATATATGTGATGGTGTTTTAATTAGTAGCGCCTGCAACATTTCTGTAAGTATTTAATTGAACCATAAAGCTCTTCTCAGGTACAAGAAGTATCACAATCGCTGCCTTAGCGAACGAAAGAAAATGGGCATTGGTTGCAGTGAGGTACTTTCTCGCTGACACAAGTACGGTTTTTTCGTATTTCCTGCATGTTCTTAATATCTTGGCATGCGAACCTTTCTACTTGCAGGAGATGAATACGCTTTACAGGTTTTGGTCATTTTTCTTAAGGGACATGTTCGTACCCTCCATGTATAACGAGTTCAAGAAGTATGCTTTAGAAGATGCTGCTGCTGGTTATAATTACGGGATGGAGTGCCTTTTCAGGTTTTATAGGTGAGATTGATGTGCCATCAGCTTGGTTTACTATTCATGAACACTTGTATATTATTTCGTTTTTGAAGTTTCATGAACAGCTTGATTTTCCCTTGCTCGTCTCGTTTCCTTGGACTGTTTATCAATTGTTTCTTGTTTGTTTTTCTTCAGTTATGGTTTGGAGAAGGAATTCAAAGGGGACCTCTATGAGGACTTTGAGCAGCTGACAATTGACTTCTATCGAAGAGGAGACCTTTACGGCTTGGAGAAGTACTGGTAATTACTATATCCGTATTCTAACCTCTTCATTGATTTGTTTTCTTTTGTCACTAGCAAGGTATAAATGTGAATATTTATATTTATATTTCTGAATATTCTTTCGGTCGTTGACTGTTGTATTGTTGTTCTTACTTGTGGCAGGGCATTCCACCATTATCGTGGCAATAAGGAACCACTAGAGAAACATCCAGAATTGGACAGATTGCTCAAAGAAGAATATCGAAATATGAAAGACTTTAAGCGTGCCAAAGCTAAGAATGCTACGTCCAAGCATGTCAATCATTGAGCCATATCACGCTTGTGCTTGTTGTGTGGGGGTGGTCTTTTTTGGAAACTGACAATCTCAAAATTTTGTGGGCAAGAGAAATTTAACAGTTCTTTAGAGCAACTTGAGGAGGAGGATGATGATTTTTTGTAAATAGGTTGTCTGGACCGAGCAAGCAACTAGTCTCCGGACACACCAGATATGCTGTTCGACCTGGGAGAGGTTTGTACGGTCTCTCTAGTTTTCATTTTTCAGCTTGTCAAGTGGCTTTGCCGCGTGGGTTTATAACTTGTATATAATTAAAGAATTAAAAGCAAAAAAAAAAGAAAAAAAAAGAAAAAAAAAGAAAAAAGAGAGAGAAGGCAATAGATAATAAAGACGTTGTAGTTGTATAATGTGGCATTTTATGGCGATTAAACTGTCAAGTTTTGAGAGGATAGTTTTTGCTTTGAAAGAAGTATTTTGTCTGAACAGGCACTAGTTTAGACCTACCAGTATACTACAATTAACTTAACCAGCAGACTATAATGCACACGTGGTAGCACGCATGATATATAGCATGTTTGATGATAATTTATTTTATAAAAATAATATATTTCAAATTTATACTAATTAATGAGTGTTATTGCACACAAGCGTAAAGCTTTTAAAATAATTTTATTGGTTTAAGAAAGTAATTGAACTAATTGATCGAAGTTTATTAAAACAACACAACAATAGTGCATTTTGTTTCATCTAAATTATAAACAGACATCGCATTTTCAAATTATTATCTCAAACCATACTTCCCCAAAATAAAATGAAAATAACTCCAAAAACGAGTCCAAACATTGCCTACGTAATTGTCTTTTCCCCTAGTGGTGGTCTTAGACTAAGCAAAAATTGGTGCTTTAAATAAATGCCCCATCTGTAAAACATCACTTATTGTAAACAACTTAGAAGCTCAAACATCTCCATCGAAATAAAATTATTTGACAATAAGGATGCATTTGGATGGAGGGATTTGGAGGAGGGATTTGAAGTCCATAACAACAAATGTCTTGCACTTGTTTGGAATTTGGATTGAAGGATTTGATAATGAACTTCAAATCTCAAGTAACACACTCCGTTTTAGTTGTTTTTGGAGCAATTGAGGTGAATTTTAAATGACTTCAAATTGGAGTAATTCAAATCCCTTCCCCAAATCAAATCATTCCATCCAAATAGACCTTAATAGTTTTTATACTATATTTGAAACAAGATTTTGGAGTTGTTGATGCAGTTCCTGTTTAACTAACATGGAACAAGAGTTGAGAGTAGAGAATATAATGCACTCCCAACAAAGACCAGCATTATTATATCCATATATGCACTATTAGCAGGCCCCTTCGTTTTGTTTCTGAGAAATCAAAAACAAAAAATTTCAACTCTCGACTAAAACTCCACAAGCAAACAATCTCACCTTCGACTAATGACAAATTCAAGATCACATAACCATAACCATAACCAACAGGCAAATGACATATTTTTAGTATATAAAAAAAACCCTTGCGAAGTCAAAAAGTTGTAATCTACAAATACTTTTACGTCTCTGCCAGTAATAAAGCGAATATTTTTTACAGGGGTCCAAAGCTCAACCATTACCACCAAATTCTCACTGCCAACGACAAAACGGTATTTACTTACCTGCGGCGAAGAGAACCATCTGCAGCAAGATCTTCTGGCATAAACTTCCGATCTCAAAACCAATCTCTACAAAAGGGCAGCCCCCCCAAAAGTACAAAGTAAAGAATAGATTTCACACTAGTTTTAAACAGCAGGCAGGGCCTGATAAAGCATGGAGTGAGAAGATATAGCGAGAAGACATTCGACTGTGCAGCTCTGCACGGACACTGTGAACTCAAGAAACACTGAATTTTGAAGAAAGAAGCCAAGGGATGCTACCCAGGAAAAAGTTCATTTAGAATCATAGTTTTCAGAAACTCGAACCAAACGTTGAGAAGCCAGATTAAAAAGAATGTTTCTCCACCAGACATAATTAAATGAATGCTTCTATCTTTTGAGTTGGAATCTTATTTGCTTCAGAACTTACTTTCAGAATTTAAATTGCAAGTTATGATTGAATATAATCTGATCCAAGTAAGTGAAATAAAATGTTTGCTAAACTGATTTGTTTTAGCGGAAAAAAAAGAAAATGTTTAACGATAATGGACAGACAAAATGAGGCAACAATGTGGCAGCAGCACTGATATAAAATGAGCTGTCCTGCACTAAGAGTTCCTGCAATAGAGCTGTTACAAGTCCAAATTATGATATACGTTAGTCAACAATCAAGCCACTGGGAAGGCTCATCCGTGCATTTATATATTCCAAAAAAACGACAGAAAAAAAAAATGACTCAAAACCTAGAAAAGACAATGATGGAGGAAACTCAGAAGAGATGGAGCTGATGCAGATCAGAATAAGACGATAGAGCTAAATATTACATTAAAGGAATATCAAGATAGTGAAAACAGAAGATCATCAAGTGAAAGTTAAAGTTGAAAGTAGATAAGTATACTTAATTGACACGGTTTTGAATCCTGTAGAAACAAAGGTCGTAAACATAACCAGTAGTTCCCAATACTTTCAAAAAGTTGTTATTGGATTGAAGTAAAACATCATTTTAGAAAATATCCGACAGACTTGAGACAATTAACTAGAAAAGCAAAACATTTTAGATTCTAGTCTTTTGGCAAATAGTAACTTTTGCTACAATGAAAGACTTCATTTGCATGACTGCTCGAACTTCAGAAGAATCACCAGAGTCCAAAACTAAAGTTTTGATGCATTTATGAAGAATCTGCACAGTGAATACATAAAATCATAAAAAGAATAATTTGGAAAGCATAACTAATTTTCAATCATATGAAACAAATATGCAGCAGCTGAAGTTCATTATTAAAAAGTTAAACCAAAAAACTGAAAATCGAAAGGTCCTCATACTTTCCACCAAAGCAAATAGCTTTTATGATATAAAACAGAGTAAATATGTGAATCACAAAACAGAATATATCAGCTTAATAAATGTAGAATATGAAAAGAGATGATGTATTACAAAGTATATAGATGTATATGAGACAAACTAAGATTATACAGATGAATAAACAAGTACGGCTTATTGCCAATAGCACAAAACATTCATTCAACATTGCTTCAGCAAAAATATATTACTATGTTGCTCCTGGAAAGATAACTCAGGGCGTCCAGGTTCATCGCTCAATTATCCTATTTATTTGCCATGTTGATTCCTAGTAGTGGCATTTGGTATGATTCTTGGTAGGAGGTGTCCATATTACTCAGATGATTTTCTTTACCATTACACAAGGGCCCATACCTATTTCGTATTTTCGATAGGACATGAACCTCTTAGAACTTTCATTTCAGTCATATTCTACTTCTAGATGACAACAATGTAGATGAATATCAAGATGTGTTTAGTCCTCCTGATTCATTTCTTTGTTCTCTAATCCATAGGATTTGGGTTCTGGTAGTAATTAAAAATCACCCCCATTATATCCCGCTAATAGTCATATATTTCAGCCACAGGGTGTAATAATGATCCTAAAATGTGGATTAGGTAACAGTTTCTCTATACATTATTTGTGCAGCAATCGAAATATTTGAGAGCATCACATGTTAGTTCAGTTGTAACACGCACCTACCTCGGCTTACCTAGTGACCATGACCCATGTAGGGTGCACCACCCTGATGTGGCCTAACGCCACCCTGACCCATCTGCTGCTGGCCACCGTAACCTCCCTGCATCCCAGGTTGACCTCCATAGCCCCCAGCACCGACTTGACCTCCATAGCCTGCATTATTCATCATTGGCGGTACTCCTTGTTGATTAACACCTGCTCCAATCCCTCCAAGCAAATTGCCAATACCCAAGCCAGCTCCCTGAGTGGCCAATATAGCTGCCACAGCCTGTCCTATAGCCGCCGGAGCAACTGCTGGATTGAAACCCATCTGAGGAACAGCTGGTCCTGCACTCGGTGCCATTAAGTGTCCACCTGTGTGCCCAGCACCACTGCTTCCAGCGTACCTACCCTTCTTAGCTGGTGGATAATACCCTTGGTGTCCCTGGTGATGATGCTGTTGCGGCTGCTGTTGCGACTGACCATGCTGCTGGTTGAAGTGACCCTTACTGTGTTTGGGCCCATCTACTGCCTTCTGGCAATGCAGAACCTGACTCTCGAAATTTTTATGCGGCTCCTCCAGTGCCTTCTTGGCACTCTCGACACTCCTATACACAAACAAACAGAAACCTCTAGGTTTCCCAGTCTGTTTATCCAACCCCAAAGGCCCTTCCTCAATCTCTCCAAATTTGGAGAAGAACTCCCAAAGTTTCTTCGGATCGATATCGGCCGACACATTGCTTACATAGATCTTCCTCTGAGTGTACTCTGATGTATGTGGTGTTGAAACAGTGGCCACCGTAGTTTGGGCAGGACTCTGAACTGGGCCGGCAGATGCCAGCTGGCATGAAGCCATCCGACCTTCAATCAACTTCTGAGGCTGCTTCAGTGCGCGGCGGGCCCCATGCCGATGCTTGAACAGAATGAAACCATAACCCTTTGATTTCCCAGAATTCTTGTCCCTGACGACCTTACAATCCTCAATCTCTCCGTACTTCGCGAACACGGAGGTAATCGTCTCGGCATTCGCCTCCCACCCGAGGCCGTGAACAAATATCTTGCAATGCGCAGGGTCCGAATCGGCCAATTTGTGCACGCTCTCAACTACATCAGGGTGTTTGGCGACCGCCTCTTTAATCAGAAGAGTCAGCTGGTCTTTAGAGAAGGGTTCCAGGAGCTTCTCCACCGGCTCCTCCTCCAATCCATCTTCCTCTTCCTCATTCTGTCCTTCAGCTTCACCGCCATTTTCAGAAGCAGCATTTTCGGAGGAAGGCTTCTCGCCAATTTCACTCTCTTGTTCGTTCTTCTCCAATTCAGCAACGACAGCATCGCCTTTATGCTCCTCAATTTCGTCCGGCTTCTCCTCTTCTCCCTCTACCTCTGGCTGTTTTTCATCTTCAACCACTGCTGCTTCAGCGATTCCTTGGCCTTGTTCAAGGGTTTCCTCGGTTGAGGGTTGTTCGGGTTCGATTTTCGGGTCAGCATGAGTAGATTGAACGGGTTCGGGTTCGGGTCCCGGTTCCTGCGGAGCTCCGGCATCGCCAGATTTACGTTTTCTAGCCATGGAAATTGGGAGAAGATGTGACGATTTGGGGATTAGGGTTTTGTTTGGTGAAGCAGACGCTAGGCTTTGAGAAGAAGAATAAGAAATGGTGATGATATTATTTTAGGGGAAAAAACAAACGGATGAGGCGTTTTATACGTAATGACAAAAGTCGCTACTATCTCAATAGCGCTTTTACCTATTATATTAGAAGAGCATTTTCGTAATTCAAGCATACACCCAAGGTGATATTTGTAATTACATATAGCAGGGACATATTTGTAATTTCACGAAGACTGGTCTTCTTCCGTTCTCACAGTTGCTGTCAAATCCAGAAACCCTAACATTTCCCGTCGATCAGCCAAAACACCAGGTAATCGGAAAAGTCTCGATTTCTTTGTTTTCTTGTTGAAGAATGTGTTAATTGATATCAATTATTTAGGGTTCTATTTTTATGCTTTCTTGTTACGCATACCTTAGTATGAAGCTGCATAAATTGCCGATTCAATCTAGAGAAAAAAACGGAATAGATAATCACGCAGTGCTATCTGAGCTCGGAAAATCTTATTTTCGTTTGTGGTGGTGATGTATTAATTGTGGGTTTATTACCGAATTTTGCAAACACTTGTTTTAGTTGCTATAGTTTTTGTGTTGTTGGAGTGTGTTCATATGTTGAGGTTTCTTTTTGTTGCAGATTTAAAAATAAAAAATAAAAAATAATTCAGAGAATCGAAAATGTTGAAAGGGAGGAAACCTGTGGGCAGAGAGACTATGGCTGCCCACTATGCGTTCGGCCCGCTGGAGGATGACATCATCATAAAGCACAGGCTTTTGACCCGCACAACAACAACGAGAGGCGAACCGCCGTTGAAGAAGCTTCAAAAGAAGTTCACGGCCTTTGCTACGGAAGTGGAAAAAGAAGCCGAAAACTACGGCGACTGTGAAAGGCTCGCCAAGTCTTTCTTGCAGGAGCTGAACACGTTCGAGATTCCACTGCTCAAGAGTAGAGCGGTTATGGATGCAAATGTTAGAGAGAAGGAGAATTTCAACGAGCTTAAAGACGAGATAAATAGGCAGATTTTGCAGGCTCATGGCGATATAGAGGATCTGAAGAAACAGCTGGAGGAGAGCAAGATCGAGAGGCAGCATAAAGAGGAGTGCGAAGCTATTAGGAAGTTGATAGCTATGCAGCCACCGAGATCGGAAACGCAGAAGACCATAACGGATCTTGAAAAGGAGATTGCAATGCTGGAAGCTGAAAACACTGCTGGATCGAGAACACTTGATCTCCGTAAAAAGCAATTTGCACTTCTACTGCATGTGGTACGTGCTGTAAATTCATTTTCATAATACTCGTGCTTTTATATCTTTAGCAAGCAGAATCACCGTTACATTGCATGAATTAGTGGAATGGAAGTTTGCTGCATGAGATGCACTAGATAGTTTACATATGTCCAATTTCTTGAAGCTAGTTGTGCGTAAGTGTTGGTTAATTTATTGTGTCCGTAGAAGCCAATGATTGCATTATGATTTAAGGGATTTTATTCCCGACATATGTCATCTTGTATCGTATCCATAAAAAAGAGCTTCATGTAGCAGTAAGTACAGTTTATGTTGATGTCTTTTGTTCCGATAAATACTATATACACATATATATGTATATGTATATATACACTTTTCTCAGTTGTGCTTTTGTGCACTTGATTACAGGTGGATGAATTACAGAACACTATCGAGGAAGAACAGAGAAGTTTAATGGAAGAAATGAGAACAGCCGTCGATGAACATAGGACTGGTTTGGAGGATGCTAATGGGGGTCCTGAAGCTATGGCCCTCGATTAACGGTAAATACCATCATACCTCTAAGTTAGAAGTTAGAACGGATATTTTCATTTGATCTATCTGTAAGCTATTGTTGTGTTATTATTATTTTTTTTTAACGACGCTTTTCACTTTTTTAGTTACGGTAAAGAGAATGCAAAACGAACCGAGGTGCAGTGTACGTAATGTTTTTCTTCTGCATATTGTTGAAGTTTCCGCCAAAGGCTGCGGGGTTCATAGGGTTGCTCGATGAGCTGGCACAAGTGTATGTTGTAACCAGATTGATTACGTTTAAGGATATTTTGAGCAGCAAATTTTCGATTTATGACTTGTTTGAAAATAGTTTTATTCATTAAATTTCCTTCTCGAAGTAATCGGTAAGCAATGTCGTAAAGATTTTCTAGATTACATTTATTTTTTCCAAAATGGAAAATAATTTTACGCATGAAGAATCGTGTTTTTGTTTTTAATAATCGTGGTTATAAATTATTTCGTTTATTAAAATCAATTAAAATTAAATTTGAAGATGTGTTCAGTGTTCACAGAAAGAAATAATAAAATTGATTACGATATAATAAACAAATTTCATGGCATGCCATGGCATAACTATTGAATCTAATAAAATATTTTTAGTTAATTTCCTCATTAATAAGGAGAAATAACATTTTGTATTTATTTAATTATTTATATAGTTCTCATTTTAAGATGTTCCACACAAGAAAATTACAGAGGCAATTAAAAATAATTTATTATTTTATTTACCGATCATGTCGGGTCGAGTGCACGGCCATTGGTGTTGCGATTGCAGAGCTCCGGTTCACGTACAAGGTGAAGATCCAATCTGCCCATACTGCAATAGTAGAATTTCCGTTTTACAGCTACAAGAAGGTACTATTCATTCCGGCGACGACACTGCTTCAGAAAACGGGCCTCCCTACAGCCCGGGCCCACTTCCCGGTTTTCTTGATGCATTTGGAAGGATCCTACGAATAGGGACCACTTTCGCTCATACAGTTAGGCCCATGATAATCCCACAACCGGGCCCACTTCCCGGCCCATTCCACACGACTCCGAGCCATATGCCGTTTCACTGCCCGTTCCCGCATTATGACCCGTTTCCGTACTACGACCCGTGTATTCAACCCGATTATTTTCGTCATCCTGATACGGAGCAATCGAGTGCGAGTGGTGAACAAGTTTCGTCTACTCCTACTCCTGCTGCTCCTTCTGCTGTTATGGATAGTTTGCGCGTTGTTAAAATTAACAAAAAGCGCGTAAATAGCGAAGCGCGGTGCCCAATTTGTCAGGAGAAATTCAAGTTGAGGGCTGAGGCGAGAAAGTTGCCGTGCAAACATCTTTACCATTCGGAATGCATCGGGCCTTGGCTTGCGGACCATAATTCGTGCCCCGTTTGCCGTTTTGAGTTGCCACGACGCGATTCCTAAATCAGGAACCAAACGGCTTGCGGTTGAGATAATTCTAATGTTGATCGGAAACATAGTCTCTCTCCCGCGCGCACACAATTTCTTTTTTAAATGAAATTAATAAATAAAAATTGGCATTATTTACAACTACAGGTGGAAATCGGAAGGATCAGATAGGGAATTAACACTTTCGAAAACAAATCAATTTTTTTTTTTTAGGAATTGAAAATCTGAATCCTATTCCCTTCCAAAAAATCGGAAATCGGAATCTAAAATGTGTTCCAAAAAAACCGGAATCAGAACTCTCGGAATTTGGAATGAATTTTTTTCTTACAAAATCGAAAAAATTCGGCCCGAAATCGGCCGAATTTGGATCCAATTTCCACACGTGCTTACACACACAGTTACACTTACAAAGTCAATTATTTTCAGGCCAGTTTTCACAGATAGATAAACATATTATCATTGAAAAAAAAAAAACATAATTAAAAATGTCTATACATAATTTGATATATTTTCTCCGAAATCGGCATCTAACCTTGACGAGGGGTTATACATTGTTCGAATCTCTACGCCTACGCATGTCCGAAATTCTCGATTAGTTCGGTAAGAATAACAATCCCCGCACCTCCGATTACAAGTGAGAGAGTGAGTTTTCCTCCGGGAACCAGCAGGGGCACTTTCGTAATTTCGGACGGTTTCGAGTACCGATCTGACCACGACATTGCTGCAGGAAGAACTCCAAAAAGCACCAACACTATAATAGAAACCATGATCGAAAAATAACAACTATCAGTCAACAGTCAACACCTTAAATAATGTTATATCAAAATCTAAGGATAAGAAAAAATGCAACGAAAAATAGCGGGAAAATAAATATATAAATTATACCTCCGTATGTTCCGGCAAAATCCAATGCTTTAAAGAATATTTCTGGATCGAGCAAAGATAACACCAATGGTGGAAGTAGGGTTAGTACATACGGCAGAGGCATGTTCCGACCGCTCGGAAGTTTCAGCACTGCCGATTATATTTCAGTACATCATCAGAAATTATTACGAAATAATGTCGGTGAATAAATAATTAATGAAATTACGAACGTATATGCGGAAAAATAATTATTGGACTCGAGAAATAATATACTTACAGTCGGTAAGGAAATCGGAGAGACCTAGAACAAATCCGATATAAGACGTAGCAATTGCAAGAACTGAGAACACATCCACTATTGGCTGCCGGAAAAAAAAAAATCAACATTTTGTCAATAAAATAAGCTTAATTTCGAATAAGCAAAACATTAAATGTTGTTTTAAAGAATTGATTTTCGAACCCCAATAACTCCGTTCGATGAACGCAATTGCTGTAGTGGATCGATAATCGCAGTCGAGCCAATTTCAGGAGTTGTAATAGTCCCGAGAATTACGGCATTCCATATTAAAAATAAAACGAGTGGAATAGCTGTGCCAAGAACAATTGCGGTCCTAATAAAAAAAATACTCAAGATTTCATCAATCTCAAAATCGGGACTTTGTATACATATTATGGTGTATTCTATGCGACGAATTAACAAAATTTCATCACCTTACTTTAGATAAGTTGCCTTCAAGATTCGTACAAAGAACCGGCACTACGTTCTGCAATAATAAATTAGTGTAAATACGATATCATAAGTTTAAAAAATAATGCATAGAACGAATTAAATCGAGGATCGGTTTTACTTACATGATAGACAAAAGAAAGTGCGATAATAGGTATACTTCGAGGCGCAGCTTCTAAGTTGGTTCTCAAAAGAGCATCCCAGTGTAAATCTCCACTTGCAACTACCTACGAAAATAGATCGAGATTTTGTTCGTATAAAATTTGCTGCAAATTAAAGTGAATTAAGTTCGGGTGGAGAATTAATGAAAGTGACGAACGATATGAATTATACCACAAGAGCTGTGAATGTGACAATGATGCCGAGTACTAGACCACCGTTTACCGCTCCAATAATACGTTGGCTACAAATAAATTAAAAATTCTAGTTTCAGTTCGAATCATGTTTAAATAAATCAATTTAATTATATACGTAATAGTGGGATAGAAAATGAAAACGGACCTTCCAAAGTAGCAAAGACCTCCAAAGAGAAGTGAAAACAAAGTTGCGGTTTCCCATCTGCAATCATAATGCTGCCCGTCAACACCTAACAAACAATATGAAATTTGCCGATGATAATCGATAACCTCCACAATTTATTATTTAAAAAAAAGGAATTAAATATTTTTTAAGTAGATGAAGATGGAGAAAAAGTCGAGATTGTATCCGTACGTGGGGATGCCGAGGAAGTTTGTCAAAATATCTGAAGAACGAGCCACGTAAGCAACGAGGAGGGCGTAGTGGATGAAAATGTAGGACCAGCTGCACCAGGAAAAAAAAAGAAATATCACAGTCAGATTCAAGATTAAGTTTTTATTAAAGGAAAAAAATTAAAGATCCGACCAAGCAATTTGTACTCCGGTGTTTCCGAGGGTTCTCCTGGCCATTGAAACCTGGAATTTTCAACAACAAATACCAAATGGATAAAACTTTTGATTATTTTTGGTTTGCAGTGGTTAAAATTCAAACCGTTAAGTATCACGAAACTTCAATAATCACAAGCAATTTAATCAAGGGTGTTAGAGAACTTTCGGAAAGTCGAATAAAATAATTTTTACTTGTTTTTTTATTTTTTATTCTTTTATTTTTTTTACTTATTTTCGATATTAGCACACTAAATCCCGTGTGCCCTTTTATATTGAAATGAGTTTCTTGAAATCTCGAATTGTCTTTGAAACTCAGTATAAAGATCGTAAATCCTCGCTTTGACGAATAAACATTGTTTCAAACATACATATGCAGAAGAATATGGCATGCTCGTATTGAAAAACAAAAATCGAGAAAATTACCAGTGAAACACCACCAGAACCAAGCTCACACATCGTGTTCACATTTACTTCGGCAATCAGCAGTCCCGTGACGACCTACACCATTTAGAACACGACATATCATAAGTTTCTATACTATCAAACATCGTACTTTTATCGGTTTTTTTCCTTCTTTTTTTTTTCCATATAGCACTTAAACTTAAAATGCAAATGTAATGAAAAACGAGTATAATAATAGTTACCATATACATCCAACACGAAATGCAGGTCACCGCTGATGCAAGAAATCCAGCTTCTTGTGTCACTGCAGGTATGGCAAGTATTCCTGCACCTACCTATTCACAAATACGGCAACACTAATTACGAATATGCCATGAAAGCAAGTAGTTGAAATAAAATCAAGAAATTATTTTTCCGTGAAAACACAATGGATATATATATATATATATATATATATATATATATATATATATATATATATATATATATATATATATAAAGTGAAGTAACATACAGTTGTACCAGCGACAAGGAAAATCGAACTGCTTAAGCTTCCTGGCAAAGCATTAGATACGAGAGTAATCACTAACCATAAGATACAACACCGATAAACGAATACACCAAAAGAATGCTATCAAAATATCTTTAAACTATTTGAGTGCAGGAAACGAATCACGTTCTTGTTTAATCAAATTACGTCACACCTTTTCAACTAAGAAAAGTATTAGTACACATTCACTATATAAACACAACACGAAGAATATTAAGTCGTAACATCAAAATTTGTGATATGAATCAAAACTAGTCAAGCCTCTGGTTTTGGAAATTGTAAAACTTTACTCCCACAACACAGACTATAGTTTTCGTCGAACATCTTAAACCAAGATCATTTTCCTAAATTTTTTCTGTTATATGTCAAACTAAGATCCTTCTTTTTTTTGTTATTATTATTTTATTTTATTTAATCAAATTTTCAACCAACAACAAAAGTTCTGATGAAGCCATATTCCAATCTAGACTTCAAGCAGCACAATTACCTGCATAGTTACAAACTCAAAATTGCAACTGTGCAATATACTAATTTTCATCTGCCACGTGGCACCAAAAGGAATTCCCACTACTAACAACATTATAATAATTTGAACTTCAAAAATAAAATAAGCAACAGAAAAATAAAATAAAAGCAAAGTATTCTAATAATATATACCAGGTTCCCTTTTGAGTGTGGCTTGATTAACGTTTGAAAACAGGCTCTCAAATCCATGAACTTGTTCCCCTGCATCAGCTTGTTGTACCAGCTGCTCATTTTCTTGTCCAGTGGAAGATGGTTCCTTCGAGAAGCATTTGACCGATGCCCTCGAAGGAGACTCAACAAAGATGCGACGATTTGAAGAGGCGGCGATAAATATTTTCTGGTTCTTGATTTTGCTGATTAGGGTTCTTGGATTACTGTGAAGTGAAGATTTTGGAGTGTGTGCTGGAGAAGATGACGGTGAAAAGGAACACACCATCATCGTATGGGAATTGTTTTCTTGATTTTTATTTCGATTTTTTTATTGGGTTTGCTGATTTTTGTTTGGATTTCTTTTTTTTTTTTGTTCAAGGCAAAACATCTTTGAAATTGGTTGATGTGTGGGCCCTTGTGAGTTTTACTTCATTCATTTTTTTCATTTGAATTTGGATAAATTACACACACACACACACTATTATGTAATTCTTGATTTTTTTATTTTCGAATATTATTTATTCTCATCAACTTCAAATTAATTTGACTACTAGTGATTCTAGTACAATAATTAAAGTTCAATTTTTTATGAGTTTTAGATTGTGCTTTATATTTGTTAAATTGTGGTTTTGATGGTTGAATTAACACCTAATGCACTAGAGATTAAAGTGCATGGATTATGCACATGCAGTTGTGCACGTGAACGTGAGAAACACATGGAGGTTGTTATCTGTAGTTCGTGAGTTGGATGAAAAGCAGTTAATCCTATTGCCTGACAGATATATAGTGCACATAGAATCATGTGTCTTGAAGTACTAAATATATAAACCTCATTCTTGAGCTCCAAGACAAACGATGAACATTAGAGAGGGAGAGAAAGCTGGAGTAAAGATATGCGAGAAACAATTTATGAATGATTAGGGTTTTTTGGCGGATTATGAGAATTGATTTTTAAGATCATGATATTAATATCTATATCGCGGGTGTACTGATTTGTAATCTCGAGGTCTAGTGGATTGTAATGTATTGCTCCCGGGAACGTAGGACTCTCATTGAGTTTCGAACCTTGTAAAACTTAATTATGGCCTTCGCCTTCTAAGATGAGCTTATCATGTGTGTAATTGTGTATCTTTGAGCTTGATTTTCTGAAGTATGACCACGATCAATTCACAACAATATTTCTCGAAATTTATTTCAGAGACTTTTTGTCTAATTTCTCATCAAAGTATACTCTAAGAATTAGAACTTTTTTATATATTAAAAAAAATTAAAAATAAAATCAGAACTCTAAAACTTAATTAATCATAAACCGGACAAAAAAAGAGCATCAAAATCAGTCAACCAAACCCCAAACCGGTTTGCTTTCATTTGTCCATATCCAATACCAGAGAAAAATAGCACAAATTACTAAATAAATTCCGAAAATTCATAAGCACGTGCTGCAAGACTCATTTTTTAGAAAAAAATTAACTGTATTTACTATTTTAGTGGGCTACTGCGCTGTAATCTACTCTCCAGTCCTCCTCCCCCAATGGCTTCCTCCTCCCATTCCCTCTGCAGTCACCTAACCTACGGTTCTTACAGTGCCAGAAACCACTTCATTTCTTTCAACAAAGGCTTTCTCTCTCTAAATTCTTCGTTTAAGCCACGTGGGGGGTCGTCTTTTAACAAAAAGATTCAATCTTCGAGAACCCATTTGATCAGAGCTGCGTCTTCTGATTCAAACAATGCCAGACAAAAAGTAGAGGTATCTTCTTTATTTATTATTAATTTATTTATTTTCAAAGTCAATTGTAGGATTAGGGTTTCAGAGCTGAATTTTTGCTCAGGTGATGCTAAGTGTCAAATTTTGTTTGTCTTTTAATTTATTGTTTGAAGAAAAAAAAATAATCATCAGAATTTATTTATTTAAAAAAAAAATTATTGAATTTTGTGTGTTTTTTAGGTAGTGTATGATCTTGAAGATAAGTTTAGTAAGATTGCAGATGAAGTGGATAGAGATGTAGGGATGACAAGGCTCACTCTCTTTTCTCCCTGCAAGGTAAGGTAATTTAATTTTTAACAAGGCTTCGTTTCGATTGACGGATTTGAAACGAATACATTTTTAATGATTTCGAATGGGAATGATTTGGAATCCAATGTCAAATGACTCGATCCAAACGACGTCAGTTTGATTCGTTTACGATGGATTTGAAATCCCCTCGTCATTCTAAAGGGTGTCGTTTTGCGTTGTGCGCAGATTAACGTTTTCTTGAGAATAACTGGCAAAAGAGCAGATGGATTTCATGATTTGGCGTCTCTCTTTCATGTAAGTAGCACTTCCCGTTTTGTGTTTTCCAGCTCTTGTTTTATGTGTTTGGTAATTACGAATTGATCGAAAGTTTTGTTTCGATAGTTTCGTAAAATGTCATTACAACTTCTTTTGACTTCATTCAGGTTATCAGTTTAGGAGATAAAATAAAGTTTTCATTGTCCCCATCAAAGTCAACGGATCGTTTGACTACAAATGTTCCTGGAGTTCCCCTAGATGACAAAAATTTGGTAAACTACATACAAGCTCTTTCTTTAGTGCCCTATTTTTTCTTCGTTGGTCGAATATTCATTAGTTTTCGTCTTTGTTTTTTGGCAGATAATTAAGGCACTTAATCTGTTCCGGAGAAAGACAGGCTCCGACAAATACTTTTGGGTAAATTCAACGACTCTGAAACTATTCGACTTTTTTCGTTGCAAATATAACGGACTCAATTGGGGCATGTTTTTTTTTTTTCCTTTTTGTATTTAGATTCATCTTGATAAGAAAGTGCCGACAGGAGCTGGCCTTGGCGGCGGTAGCAGCAATGCCGCCACTGCTCTGTGGGCGGCAAATCAGTTTAGTGGCTGTGTTGCTACCGAAAAAGATCTCCAAGATTGGTCGAGTGAAATCGGCTCGGATATTCCCTTCTTTTTCTCTCATGGAGCTGCCTATTGTACGGGTAGGGGTGAGGTATGTCTTCGATTTTTACTAAGTTGGTTTACTATTTTTTCCTAAATTAATACACGTAGACGAGTTTTATGCCATATAGTTTAGCATAGTGGATTAATCAAAACTTATCGGTGGATTTTTACGTTGAATTGAGCAGGTAGTCGAAGATATTCCGCCACCTGTCCCCATCGACACACCTATGGTTCTCATTAAACCGCAAGAGGCATGCTCAACTGCCGAAGTTTACAAGGTACACCTATAGATAGATAAACTGTAGTTGCTTGCGCCTAAAGTTAAAACATTTTATTTAGTTGAGCATCAAAAAGTCGTTTTATGATGTTCTCGTTTTCTCAGCGTCTTCGGTTGGATCGAACGAGTCAAATTGATCCTTTGACTTTGCTAGAGAAGATTTCGAATAGCGGGATCTCACAGGACGTTTGCGTCAACGATCTTGGTATACATTGTATTTCTTTATATTTATATTTATATATGTATAAAACTATATATATTTTGTGCTATACGTCATTCGATTTTTCTTTTTCTGTTATTACAGAAGCTCCAGCTTTCGAAGTGCTTCCATCACTTAGGAGATTAAAACAGCGCATAGCTGCTGCAGGTCGAGGCCAATACGATGCAGTTTTCATGTCCGGAAGGTATGTTACAATAATCACACACACACACACACACACACACACACACACACACACACACACACACACACACACACACACATTTATGGATATGAGAAAAGCTTATAAAAAAAATTCCCCGAAATTTTGTAACTAATAATTGATGTGGTGCAGTGGGAGTACGATTGTGGCGGTAGGTTCTCCGGACCCACCTCAATTTGTGTACGACGATGATGAGTACAAGAATGTGTTCTTATCAGGTAAACATTGTCACTCTAATCAATTAATCGTATCCATTTCAAATATCGAGGCTCATTGAGTTTCAGCCAAGTGGTTTGTTTGATCAAGTTATTATTTTGCAAAATGTAAACTCGAGTTTCTATTTATTTTGTTTTATTGTTCAAATGCTCGTATTATCATTTTAAGTCGTTTATATTTGACAAAGTTGTGTACGTACAATGCAGAAGCGAACTTCATCACCCGGTCGGATAATCAATGGTATGCAGAACCTCATTCACTGCATGAAGGCGCTCTCTCGCAAACAGGGTCTTCTCTTTCTTTTCAGTAGGAAAGAACAATAATTGGTTGTGCAAAAATGAAAATGTATCTGTTGTAATACTTTCGTCAGCAGCCGATTACGAAAACAACACTAGCTTTTGTTAATCGGTAGGAAAAATATAAAGAACCAAATTTTAAGATAAAAAACGAGCATTATAAACGTCAGCAATTCCAATGCTTTTTTCCACTAAGATTTGGCAATTCACAACATCAACATGGGGAAGAAAGCATCATAATAAGGGAAACCATATCCAAATCATATATCTGGTCTTTTTTTTTTTCATTTCTTTCTTTCTTTATTCTAAAAAAAAAAATCGCCTCCCCGTCTCAGAGAGAAGGGGAGGAAACAAACTGTCTGGGTAAACTGAAAAGATCCCTCTCTTCAAAAGCAGAAGTCCATTCCCTCGAACCACCGCCAGTCGGTTCCACACCCACTCCTCCCTCCTGCAACCCTGGAATCGAAACACCACCCCCACTGGACAGAACCGGTCTCATTCCTGACATCACACCCATCGAACCATAACCAAACGAATCATACGAACGGGCGTTGCTCTGCAAAGAGTAGCTCGAACCACCACCACCCCACAAGCCACTGGACCTTAACGTCGAACCGCCAGCGTCCAAGCTCCAGTCTATGTTGGTGTAATCGAACTCCAGCATCGAGCTGCCTGTGTTCCAGTCCACCGGAGATGAAGAACCAGACGAACCCAGTCCGGAGAAAAGCCCAAGTGAAGAAGCCACACAAAGTGGCGGCGATGCACCACCTCTGCTCCACAAACCGCTCCCCCTTATGGTGGTTCCCTGAGAATCCACCACCGAGCTGCTACTACTATTGGGCACAAACTGCTGCTGTGGTTGGTAATGGAATGGGCTGTACATTAGATTTGGATTTGCATTTGGATTTGGATTTGGATTTGGATTTGGATTTGGATTTGGATTGATGTTGATGGGGCTAAGGCCTGTAGAGGCGGTGACAGGTGGCACCAACACACTGGACTTCATTGAATCCACACTACTGGGGTACCAGCCCATTGCCGCCTGAGGAGGGGGAGGTGGAGGCGGAGATGGGCTAACACTTGAGCTAGGATTAGCCACCTGCTTCGCGTTAATGGATTGAGGCCGCTGCATAACAGTGACTGGTTCTCTCACTGATCCGAGCTGCAAGTTCTTCAATTCATTTCCAACAGACAGAAAACGAGTGGCTGGGGGATGCGACGAAGAAACTTGCACAGGTGGTGCTAATGAAGAAGAAACGGGCGGGTAAGATGCTGAACTTGGCCCCCTTTTATCTGCAGGCACAGTGCTCTGCTGCGTTTTGGACGGTACTTTCTTCAATGGCTGAATATTTTTTGTCCCAAGATCCACAGAAGGCCCTACTGTTATTGGAACTTTGGTATAATTGAAATCCCTTTCATCCCTTTTCTGTTGTATAATAGCAGATGGAGTGGCTTTTGTTTGTACCCTCGTTGCATTCTGAATTATGGCCATTGGTTGCTTTCCATTGGCTGCATTCGGAGGATCGCCAGTTTCTTCCAGCTTGGGAGGCTCTTGCTTCTGCGACTTCAACGTTTCTTCAGCCTGCTCGAGGTCGCCCTCACAGGAAACTATAGCTCTTTCAACCTCCTGCTTGGAGGCCTTGTACCGTATTTCCATGTCTGTAATCCGCAAAAGCTCTTCTGATATGTCGATTTTTAGATTTCCACCACCTTCAAGATTACGTTCGATGCGCTTGTCTTCTTCATTTCCTTCAAAAAGCCAGGCTACTGATTGTTCTACTCGGCCTTCGTTCAGCATAAGTGCCATTGTCGCCCGTTCTTGGGTGAAACCCATGGCCACTAGTTGTTGAGAAAGTGCTTCTAGCTTTCTCGACATGAGGTAGCCTCTGCATCGCTCATGAAGTTCTTGAGCTCGCCTCTCCTTTTGCCGCTGGTGTTTTCTCTCATTCTTCTGGCGTACTTTTTCTCTCTTGTCATTGTCAGCTCCTGGCACGGATTCCTGGCGAGATGGGGGTTGAGATGTTTTTTCTTTGAGGTCTTCCGACTCGCCAGACCAGCTGCCATTATTGGAAACAGAATCACACTCGATTCCGTTATGATCATCTGCATCATCTATTTTACCGAAACGACCATTCGCGAGAAGCGGACTAGCGGAAGGAACTGGTGCCGGCTCTAATGTATGGAATGTTCCTAGAAAAGGATTATATCCACTTGCAGGGATCCCTCCGCTGGTATTAGTATGACCTGAAGGCTTTGAAGAACCCTTCTGCGGTTCCTTCCCAGCCTTTTTGTCTTTCGATTTCGATCTGGAAAAAGACATGGCCTCAAGTTCAAGTCTGATTTCTGTAACACTGAAGGAAAAAAACTCCATTAGCAATCAAGACAACTAACTCAACCGAATAAGTGTAGATGTACTGAGGGTATTTGTCTTGTGTTCCCACTAATGACATGGTTCTGCACTACAGTTAGAGAGAAGAAAAAAACAATACAAATCACCAAGTTTAAAACTACAAATGAGGTACAAAGGAAACAGGAAAAGTATCAAAGAAGCTCAAGAGCAAAGACCAAAAGCTCAATAAGTACCAGGAAATTTATAGAGAAACTGGGAGTATGATGATAAAAAAACGAAACCGATATGGAATAATAAGTTTTTCCTCAAATACTCTGTTATAGAAGAAGTATACCAATCTACATTTTTCGTCATTACAAATGAAAAGTTTCAGCAGTGAGATTGTAGGTAAACCAGAAGCTAGAAGTGCCATTGAAACCAAACTTTCATGATATGTTTTCATAATGAACCAAAATTACTTGTCATGGAACAGGAACTTGTCATGAATAGACACCAAAGGAAATAAAAAACTCGATAAAAGAACTTGACGTATGTAATATATTAGATGCCAGCTGGTCTTCCTATTACGAAACCTACATGTTTTGTAAGTGTATCATGCATGTAAAAAAAGTCGTCTACGTAGTGACAATACATAAAACTAGGAAAAGTGAAATCTAGTTAACAATTTTATTCAAAGATGACACGTAGAAAGAAGAAGAACACAACTAATCATGTGGGCCATCACACTCAGGTGAAAGCAGTAAAGGGTCCCAGCATCTAATTATATATGTAGATTACGCAAAAAGTCGAAGAATCTACAAATCATTTATCATATATGTATACAAAACGAAAAATACACGTACGCACAACACGACATAAACGCCAATTAAGGTGGGATGGAACACAAAAAAAGTATGCATATATTTCAATAACTACAAAGATAAAGATAGCGACTAAATACAGCATTTCCTTAATAACTAATACCAAGACAACCATCCAAAGGAAAAACAGGATAAAAACAGCTCAAATTTCTCTGTCTATTTATCAGCTTATCCTGCAAGTTTCTTTACTTTCTGTGTACTAATTGTCTGCAATTCCAACTTCTCGTATCCTCTGTGATAAATCCATGGACAAAAGATACATTCCTTTCGACTAATAAACACACGAATGTAAGATCTAGTCCTCTAAATTTCCAACTGTATATTCATTTCAGACTTTATATATACTAGATATATCAACCAGAGCTAGTAGACTCATTTAATTAATTGCATTGGGTCCATTCTCCTTTTAAATGGTCACGTATCATAGTAATTCCAATGTTTATAATTTCCGTATCTTAATAATTACTCTTACTACGTCATAATAATTTAAAAACTACCGCTGAAACTCAACTTCGCGCCAAAATTCACATACCTAAAAAGCTTTTGCCCACGCACTGCTTTCTCTTCGACATCCACATTTACCCATTCTTCTTCATCTTAGTTAAATTATTTAACATAAAAAAACATACAGGGTGCTTACACAAAAAAAAATCATTTCCATGCCTATGTATCAAACAAAAAATAAAAGGAATCATGGAAATGCTAGATATTTAATTCAATCCAGGGTTCTCGAAGATATTTCCGCCAACAGAAAATTTGGATTGAAAATTGAAAGTTCATCCACAGGCAAAAACAACGGCAAACCAACAAATAAATGCATGTAAAAAGTTCACCATAAAATGATGCAATAACAATTTGAGACACATCAAATCTACGCCCACCCACCCCTATCCAAATAATAACAAACCCTAGGCAACATGCAGATCAGCCAATCAACAGACTTGCTGCATCGATTAATGACGAATAGCTAACCAGCTGATCAATCCCCAAGCAAATGAACAAAATTGAACACCCCCACCCAATTCCATGAGCTCGAATTCGTAGGACGAACAATGAAAAATCAAATTCAAAAAATAAAAATTAATAAAAAAATGTCAAGCCACTCCCAACCCTAGCCACCGGCGATCGATCACCAAAAAAAAACATAGATATACACACACATACAAAAGACGTGGCGGAGCGTCACCTGTAACGGATCGATTGATGGAGACAGAGGACGCTGTCAATTTTTGTTCGTTGTTGTTCAAGGATGGAGGATTGGATTTTGCTTAGAGAGAGAATTCGCGAGAGAGAGAGAGAGAGAGAGAAAATGTTAGAGAGAGAAAGTACAGTTGCAAAAACATATATAAATAAAGAGAGAGAGAGGAGTGAGATGGCTAAACGCGGGGCTGAAAAGTGAAAATGTAAATGAATCGACCCGAGATTAGGGTTTTTTTGTCTTTTTTTTTTTCCTTTTTTTTCATCTGTTCGATTTTTTTAATTATTATAAAACGTATTTTTTTTATTTTTGTAATATTATTGTAACATTACAATAATACTTTACTATTACCGTATTACGTATTATTGCACATATTATCTACATATAATATAGAGAAAATATATTATTTTTTTTACCTAATTATTTAGTTTCTAAATGCGGTAGATTTTAATCATTTTATATCATTATCTAAATTAAGTGATGGAGATCTGGACACGTATGCATTGGATTTGCAGGATTTGTTTTTTCATTACTCAATGTTTATTTTCGTACAACTTACTATTGTAAACTATGTTCGATATGTCAAAACCTCTTATCGATGAGAATCAACTGAATATCTCGTTAATTAAAAAACATTTTGTAGAAGAGAGCTGGGAATGACGATATGTTAGTTTGACGTTACAACATAAATGGAGGATTCTCGATATGTGATATACTATTTTGAATATCGCAACGAGAAATGAATGTAAACACATCATCGAACAACTCTTTAGGCAACGGTTTAGGAACTGACTAATGGGCATTTTAAAACCTTTTTCGTACTAGGGAAAACTTACAAAAACGAATTTTTTTGTCGTCTTGTACGATCTTACAACTTGTACGACAATTTGTGAAGATTTACCTCATTGCTTAGCCATTTGCTAAGTGTGTTTTGCTTCAAATGAAGTTTATTAACACAAATGTTGAAATTATTTTTCCACTTAAAAGAAAAAATGCATAATTAGTTATTAATTTCCATCGATCTCATATTCCCATTCAGTTCAGATTTTCACCATTTTCAGAACTTATTGTTAAACTGGAGGTGAAAGTCGGGTACAACGGAATATAATCATATTTGATATAGTTATAGTAGAAAAATAAATTAGAAAATCGACGAAAATTAAAATCAAACTAGAAATCGAAAACTCAAAAATTCCACATATATGTCTAAATTCAATCCAAAATATTCGTTAAAACATCTGAAACCGAAATTTCATAAATGAAAATAAGAATTTCCAAAATCGAAAAGTTTCAAATTAGAATCACCGGAAATTGAAAATCCAGTTCCAATTTTAACCATGATATATCTTTTGTGAGTTTCACCGCTAGGTTTGACCGTTGACCAAGTCGTGGATTTATACTGGCCAATTAGGATAAGAATCTTCCAGCGTGTTCCCCAGCATGACCTTTCTCGTGTTTCCCTTACGTGGCAAACTACCATTGGGTAATTCAAAGCACCATCACTTTATCACCACGTGGCAGGTGTGTAATGGGTAAAAGTTAAAAATAAAAAAATTACAAAAAAACCCGGTTCCTTCGATGCTACACCCGGTGAAAAACACCGGGTGGGTCTTCTGCTGCCACGTGTTCTTTTTTTTATTTTTCTAAAACCCCTAAAGGTAAACCCTAGCGGGGAATCTATTATAAAATACAAAAAAGAGACACGTGGCAGCAGAAGACCCACCCGGTGTTTTTCACCGGGTGTAGCATCGAACAAATCAAAAAACCCTAAAAATACAAAACGGGAGTGTAGAAAAGTAAAAGGCTGGTATGAAGGGAGTGGAGGGTCCGAGAAAGTCAGAATCCGACAAATATTTTTATTTCTTTCTTTTTAATATTTTATTATTTTATATATTTTTTAGTTTTAATTAAAATATTAAATACTATTATTTTTATTTACATAAATAACATTGTGGGAAGGCGTAAACAATTTCGAATTTTTTTGCGGGCAACTGGTGGCGTTTCTGGCTGGGTTACCTTCTTCAAACCTATACATATATATTATATATTTTTTATTTATTTATAGGTGTGTGTATTTGTGTGTGTATATTTGTATGTATAGGCTAGGGTTTGAGATTTGAAGTCTCTCTGCAAGGTTGGCGCCATGAGAAAGAAGCTCGACACTCGCTTTCCAGCCGTAAGCACTCCTCTCTCTCTCTCTCTCTCTCTCTCTGTGTGTGTGTGTGTGTTTGAAGTATGATTTTTTTTAAATGTTTTATTTAAAGGTTAGATTGTTGTGGAAAGGACTTTTAGACAGTTATCTGTATAAACCTTATGTAATAAGTATGTTTTGAGGGCGAAAGGCTGATTTTTGTGTTTGCTTAAGAACAAAATTTGATTTGTTAAAGCTTTTAAAACTCATGGCCATGTGTTTAATTGCTGCAACAAGCTAATCAATTTCCGGCTTTAAATGTTTTCCGGAAAATCGACACTTTCTATCGGTCACGATTTTAGCCGTCGGAATTCAAACGAAACGGGAGTTTTACTCGGTGTTAACTTTAAATGATTGTATCCTTGTTCTGTTATACGATTGATTTTTTTTTACGTTTTGTAGGCTCGAATTAAAAGGATTATGCAAGCCGACGAGGAAGTGGGAAAGATTGCTATGGCTGTACCCCTTTTAATGTGTATGTATTTAGCAAGTGGTTATCCTTTTGTTTTTCCGTATTTCGAAAATGCTGAAGATTCTACTGTTTGGAACTCGTCTCTCACTTATTTTGTGTAATTATATCTATATGTATATGCAGCTAAAGCTCTCGAATTATTTCTGCAAGATCTATGTGGCCAGACGTACGAGGTTACCCTTGAACGGGGAGCGAAAACTTTAAATTCTTTGCATCTGTACGTTTTTCTTCCGGGACATGTTCTCCCTTCCCTTTCTAATTTGGTTCGATTTGTTTTTTATTTCTTCATATATTTACGCATGAATTTGCCGTTGTCGTTTCATTGTGTACCGCGCCTTCACTTGCAGGAAGCAATGTGTACGGAGGTGCGGCGCGTTCGATTTCTTGAAGCATGTCGTTAGTAAGGTTCCTGATTTGGGTGGTTCGGATGCTGCTACAGAGGATAAATCCGCTACCAAAAGAAGGTTTGGCAAGATATAATGAAGTTGTATTCTTAAACGAAATAAATTGAAAACAGCAAGTTAACTGTAAATGATCTGTTGAATGCAGGAAGATCTCAGAAGATGAAGATGGCAACTGCGACGAGTCTAAAAGAATTCGCATCGTAAGATAATCTACAACTTCTTAACTGGACCATGTATTTTTTCCCCGTTTTTATGAGCATGAATAC
This sequence comes from Erythranthe guttata, assembly GCF_056151865.1. Lineage (NCBI taxonomy): Eukaryota > Viridiplantae > Streptophyta > Magnoliopsida > Lamiales > Phrymaceae > Erythranthe > Erythranthe guttata. Next base: position 3,435,656 of record NC_142536.1, read on the forward strand.
CTTTTGAAGCAAAAAATAGTAGTTCAGAGAGCTTTTAACTAGGACGCGTCTTATTGTGAACATATTTATTAGCACTTGGTCGTCGTCTTTCAGTTACAATTTAAAACTACTCACGGATGTTTTCTTCACTGCAGCAGGAGACACACAGCACCACCACTAATAGGAGGGGCAGGGGTGGACGAACGGGTAGAGGCAGGGGAGTAGGAAGGGGCCGCGGTCGTGGTCGTGGTAGAGGCAGTAGAACACCGGAGGGCGAATCGGTCATTCATCACGAGAAATACGAAGAAGATGTCGACAGCCCACACCGGAACGACGAGAATCAGAAAGAAGCTGTTGCTGCGGGTGATGCAGATTCAAGAACCGTAAGTGGAAGCGAGGAAGATAAACCGGTTCGAGATTTTGACCTCAATGTTGACCTGAACGAGAACGGGTGTCCCACATTGACATTAGCAGATGCTCGTTCCGAACTTCCGAAGAAGAAGAAGAAGCCAGTAGCTACAGAAGTGAAGCATGAAGATATTCCTGGTTGGTCCATGGATGACATGAAAAGGATGGGTATTGATCCCGTTCAATTTGCTAATTCAAATGGATGGATGGATGAGGAAGACGAAGATTATGACGAAGAAGAAGAATAGTATGTACAGTGCAATCTTGCTCTTTGCTTTATCAATTTATATTAACACTGTGTAGGTAGTTAACTCGTACGGTTATCTTAGATTAGACGGCAGGTGATTAGGGACTGTAGGGATGACAAATTAGGATAGAAACAACGTAGCTGGAGCTGAATTTGAAAGTCTCCGTGTCCAAACATGTAGGATTTCGGTTGATGTACAAATTTGTATAGCCGACTAAAAACAGCAACTTTTGGAATCTAGTTTACAAGGAATGGAGTCGAGTTTTTGCATATCGTGCATCTGTTTTTAGCTAGGATTTTACCGTTGTATCTCCTATATGTTACACCTAATGAAGAATTCGGGAAGTTTTCCATCTTTGACTTACACACGTATTACACATGCGTGTGTGAACGCGAGCACCCTTTAATGTAATATAGTGTTAGAACCAGGGTATAGCAATAATGATCAAGGCTAGATTATGAATCTTTGTGTGCGTGCGCGCGATTCTTGGCTCAAGATATAGGTGAAATCGTGCGTATTTCATAGTTGAAATAAAAAACTCGTGCAAGAAATATCGTGCAAACAGAGTGCTATCTTCACAATTCATAAAACACAAGATCATCTGCGTAAAAAGGCAATAACTAGCAAAGATGAAGCAACCACCATACATATATATAACATCAAACACCATTCCCATCAGTAAGCAGTACATATTACAGTTACTACCCTTGATACTACACCACACTATATCAAGTTAGAGAAATATAACCTTAATTGCCGAAATCAGATAAGCTAACATTATTGAACTCGAGAGGGAGCAAGAATCATAATCGAGGAAGAGGTAGGTATCCCCCTCAACTACGATCAACGTGCCTCAAAAGTTCCAAGTTATTTATTTAAATACCGCCATAATCTGATCGGAAATAAGCCAAATTCAAGCATCGCCAACGTGCTTGAACTCCTGCACTTCCTTGAAGTTCATCCATGGCTTCACCCAAACCTTGGCCTCGTACACTTTGTGGTGCTCCCCGTCGGCTGCCTCAAGCGTTATGTGGTACATGGTACCGGCCACTACTTGCTCCTTCACGTTGGTTACCTTCTTGAATTGCAAGAGCGCATTCTGATAAACCATCAACATCCCAATACTATTAGCCAAATTTGCATATCCAAGTAAACCCCCCAAATTATGCACAATGAAATTCAATTTTTCGCTTATTTAAAACACAACGAATGCACAGATTTTGCAGAGAAGTTTCACTATTCTGGAACAATAAGCAACAATGTCGAAGTAAGAACGTAAATTACGTGTAGTCAAATTCACTTTTTTGCTGATTCATACAACAAAAGATGCATAAAACTTCAAAGAAAATTCCAAATTCTGTAATAATGGCAACAAGCAGCGTTTTTATTTGCTGTACATCGCATTGAAAAATCAACGATAAGCTAATTAAAAATTTTAGGCAAATTTCAGATCCAAGTAGTAAATACCTAAACTATGGACGATCAAATTTCTATTCACTCCTTTCTAATTATTTATAAATCCATAAAACTAAACGAAATCCAAAGTTTCGGATCCAGAAAAGCAAGACATTGATTAGTAATTCAATACGTAACAGAAAGAAGAAAAAAAAATGGATAATTACTGCGACGATCGTCAAAATAATGAAAAAATATATATATACCTGTTTCGTGTTGTGATCATCGACGGCAAATTTAGCGAGATCGTGAATTTCGAGAGAGTTCTGAGATCCTTCGGTCTGGCGAATAGCTCCGGTTGCCATTTTCGTAAATAGAATTATTATGCAAATAAAAATGTGACTGTGTAATGAATAATAGTAGCAGGGTGGTATGGGGACTAGTATTTATAGGCGCGGAAGTGGTGGTGGTGGTGACGGGTGAGTGGTGGGGGGCTGGGTAGGGGTAAAAATGGAAGAATCGCAAATCCGCATCCAAAAAAGTTATCCAAAACGCGGACAAGGAAAATTGACGAGTGATGGGTACCCTTTTGTTCTTTTATTAACTTAGCTAAGAAGCGTCAAAGTTTGTACCGACTTCTTTTTTTTTTCAAATAAAATAATAATAAAATTAAAAAATCAATTAACTAAGGGTGGATATTTGTGGGAAATGATTTCAAATCTATAATAACAAATCGATCAAGGTTGTTTGTGTAGAGTTTTCTGACAGTTGTTTTTCGAGGGATTTTGGTGTATTCCAAATTCTTTTGCAATTGGATTCATTTCAAATTCATTCGTTTCTAATACTTAAACAATACGTACAAATATAGCCTAAGACTTCGCGGACCGTAATTTATTTTATGAGAAAATAAGGCCGTCTTTATAAAGATTTCGATTAAAATCTCTACCATGTCGCTTTGACGAAACTACCCTCATATTTTACTTGGTTGAAGCTCCATCACTCTAGAAGTTTAGCAACATTGCTTCCGTTTGTAATTCGGAAATGGCAAGAATTACTTCAAAATTCCAAAGCTTCAAGTAGAATACACAGTTCAATTCTGAGACCTATGTGCACATAGTAGAGTTGAGAATTAGCAGAAAAGGGCACAAACAAACATATCTCTAAGCAGAATGGCAAACAAAATTGTTGCTGTCGACTTTTACCCTCCGAGATCGAAGCTCCCAACAACTTTTAAGATGAGTATTGCAAGAAAATTAATTATTATTATTATTATTGCTTTTCTTTCTTCGCCAAGGATTCGCCCTTGTACTCGCTGCCAGCAGTCACCACAAAACTTGCTCCAACCTTGAATCAAAGGGGAACAAACGCACATCTAAGTTTTGATTTTGTTTAAACAATAAAATAAGAGATGTGGGGCCCACACGAAGAGAGTACCTGGCAGTCCTTCAATACGGCACGCTCTTGGAGCTGTACATTACTGCAGATAATGGAACCTTGGATCGAACAACCATCCCCAATACTCGCATGGTTCATTACAACTGAATTCACAATCTGCACCACAACACGCACGCGCACACGTAGGGTAAACGTTTGAGGTAACCGAAATTAATTTCACGATTTATTACAAGTTTGTGAAAATTTTCCAGCATGAATCTGTTGTTTGTTTCTACTTACCTTAACATTTGAACCTATTCGACAATGACGGCCAATGACAGACTTCTTCACGCTGCATTTGTCGCCCATTTGCGAACCTTCTCCAACCATGCAGTGTGGCCCCACCTAAATCGTAATTCTTTACATATTAGATTATAACATAAAATATTTTTCCAACATTCATCTGAGATCATGGGTCAATGTCCACATAAGCAAAGTCATATCATGCAGTGTAAATGAAATTTGTAAAGCAAGATCAAGTGCATGAGTTATGTAACTCACAGTTGTCTTAGATCCAAGTACAGCTGATGGATGAATTATGTTGTTATGGTTCGAGAAATTATAGCCTGAAATGTGACTTGCATCTCCTACTATCTGTGCCAATATATCACGTATTACGATTATAAATAAAAATAATAATTATTTCAAGGGTAAAAGTAGCGAATTGTCGAGTACTATGAGAACTTACATCTCGATTTATGTCACTGAATGCTTGGATGGAATTTAATCGCGCACAATACTTGCTCTTATTAGCAATATAAACACAACATTTATGAGTTTTCCTTGAAATAGGGGCAGACTCAGCCGAATCCAGTGCGTACATTTCATGAAAACTTGGTGTGGATGCATTAGCAAGAAGTTGAGATAGCAAAACTTTACTGTTCTGAACAGCGTCCATACCAGTGCCATTTTCATCTGGCTGCGCTCCATTTAGAAATAATTCAGATCTCTGATATGTTGTCATGAAAATACAGTTAAGAATTTGAAATATATTTCAGATTTACTGACACCAATAGAAAAATAAAAATAATGACGGTACGGGAACTGACCAACTGTGTCCTGACAAGATAAGGCAATACATCACGCCTCAAACTTTGAAAATTTTCTTTCTGGTTCAGGACCTCTTGCAAAACAGACCTGTAATATCGATTGAATGTTTAAAGCAGATTGATTTGCAATGAAAAAAAGCAATAATTTCCTTGGACCATAGAGCAAAACCTCGAACCTCTTGAATGCATACATATGAGCATCCATTAGATCAGCACGGATTTCCATCTGCATAAGCAAAGAGGAGAGGAAGAGAGCACGAACAAAAACAAGTTTTAGTACGAGCAAACTAGAACCATAACAAATCCTTTGTAACAATTCTTTGTTGCTAATTATTCTATGCAATGATCTCTATGAATAAAATATGTGCAGTGGACCTTGCCACTCGGATCTGATACCGAAATTCAAAAGCTAAGGCCATCTCCAAATGACCAGGGTGGAGTGGGGGGGGGGGGGGGGGGGGGGGGGGGGGAATTCCCCCAGTCCTGGGGTTCTAATGTGTAAAATTGTTTTAAAAAAATAACTCCAAATGAAAATTTTTGTTTTAAATTTTGCATATGATTTATAAGCATAGTATTTCAAATTAAATATTTAATGTTATTAACTTTAATTTTGAAATTTTAAATTTGTCTACAATCGTAGAAGATTAGACAAATCGTATGAATACAATCTTTTTTTTTTTAGTTAAATTTTAATATAATTGATATTACCTATAATACAATTTAACAAATCCAAAAATGCCAATCGTAAGATGACTGTTTCGTAAATTCATATAATTATTATATTAATTTATTATTGATTATTTTGGTTTGTTTTCAGATCTAGCTAAATCTGAACATTCTGCATCACAACAAACTGAATTTCCATGTCAAACAAAGAAACTGGTGTACAATGTCCTAATATTCTTACCCCCCCTCCTCAGGATATAAAGAGTAAACTTATATAAACACTTTGTCAAGCCCTACCCTCGTTCATGCAAGTTCAAATTGATGGCAAAGTAAGATTCAAAGGATTCTTAGAGCTCGATCCAATTGGAACAACAACATGTGAAATAATTACCTGGCCAGCAGCTCGAAGAATGCTCTTCTGAACACGAATATCTTTGTCCATCTCAGCTCCTATCACAAGTTTCAGAGATTTCCAAAATTGAAATTCCACATAAAATAAAAAACTTACATACGAACATCTTACCAGCTGCTATATGCAGTAAAAATTGCTTAGTTGGATCCAGGCCTACAATATTATAGCGTCCTGCTTTCTTGGTTTTGTCCTTAGCACCAGATGAGCCTGATTCTGATGGCCCACTGACAGGAACAGAGCAAAGCATTGCAGTAACTGCAGCATCATGTCGTCTATGGGCAGCTGCCACTGCCCCTGGTGGAATTTCACTAACCAGATCACCACTCAGAACCTGCATAATGACACAAGTTACATCTGCTACAGCACATCGGTAAGAAATTCAATGTCACAAAAAGAAGAACTCAAACCAAAATGTCCTTTGCAGTCAACCGGTGATCAATAGCTCTAAGAGCACCAGCGGTCCCAACATCCTCAGGAACTGCAGTTACCTGTAGCAGTAAGATATCAAGAATTTATTGAAGCTAAAGGAGAAGTTGAGAGCCTTAGGCCTTGTTTGGTTGCGGAGATTAGCCATGATTAACTAAATAATTGGACTTGTTTGATGTTTGGTAAACCCAATAACTTCTCGGGTCGACCCGGAAATATTATGTTATCATGCCTTTTAGGGAGCTCTTATATTGGACCTTTCGGGGTCCAATAAAACAATTGGGTTTTCATTAGATTATTTAATAATATCTTGGCAACCAAACGAGGCCTTAGGATTCAAGATAATGATTTGGGGTCTATCATAAGATAAAGCGTGTAAACCCTTAATGTACCATAGACAGAAACAGGGTCATTGACAAGAGAAGTGGTTATAAAAGTCCGACTATAGAGGTGTGCTTAATGTTTTAACAAGATTTAAATCATTCTAGCATTTTCTAAATAGAAAATCAACCAAGTAAATTTAAATATAGCGGTTAGATTCTTCGAAATCAACAAATTTCATAATCTTGACCACTCCATATTATTAGGAGAATCAACACCGGGAATAATTACTTATTACCTTGAGAACAAGCATAACAATCGCAGAATTTATAGAAGTTCAATTTCACAAGAGATGACTAGAAACGCAACTTTCTGTATTCATTCTGATTGCAGCCTAAATCCTAATGGGCAGTTAGCGTGATAATAGTTGTCCTTACACTTAACAGATAGAAACATAATGGACTTCTCTAAGCAACTAAAAAACACTGACAAGCATTTCCCATGATACAATGGGTCAGTGTAATGATAAGATACTTCCAACACAACCCTATTCTTTCGACAAACCATAATAATCAACACCGACATATTTTCACAACATCCACAAGGTATGCCTTATCCTTCCCTGAACTTCATCATATTTTATGTAAAAACCACTATAAATTTGATATAATTTCTGATTCTATGAATTACGATATCCTAGCTTACGTTGCCCATCTATTCCTTTCAACTGGAAAAACCATCCTATACTGAAGGCTGCACGTAGTTCCAAATCTTGCTTAATCGTTGATAACCATACAATGATACAAAATCTGGGCACTAACTATAGTAATTTGAAACCTCCTATACTTGAAACACTTGCTCAGGGTCCTAAATCACTGTGCCTTGATCTCTCTCTTTGATAAAATAAAAAACGATCACAGAAATCCAGATGGCAATATCTTTCTCCCTTTTAATTTTCTTTTTCGAAATTAGAAATAGAATTGGTACACCAGTCGTGTTGTCTAATGCCTATATCCTAGCACATCCAAGTTGACGATTCGCTTATGCCCCAAAATTCATCACATCTTACAGTACCGTGCATTCTCCTCCAAGTTGATAATTATAAGAATCCTATTAAGAGAATAGACACAACATCCTATACTTGGCTCGACAAATATTTACTCACTAATGCATTTGCAGGATACAATAGATAAAACTTAGTTTTGATAATCGAATGAATTTTCTTCTTAGGTTGATTGCATACTCCCACCCTACCCCCTCCTCTTAAGCTATATACACAAATCAATCCCACAAAAGTATACCAATCCTTCACAATATAACGAACAGGAAAAAGCCGTGGTAACAGATGTAAAATCAATCAATCAATCGAAATTGTACCTCAACTTGCAGTCGATCAACAAACGTGCTCGAAATCCAAGAGCTGATCAAAAGAGCCGCGGATTCCCCTTCAACAACCTTTACCAATTTACAGTGAAGAAAAAAAAAACATTTCAATTTCCTCTACTCAAACATAGTAAAAAAACACGATCAATTAAACAGAAACAGAGACTCACGACAATGGCATTTGTGAGGTCGTTTTGCTCGAGAAGCTCCAAAACATAAGAAAGTACCGGCCTGTTTGCCACTGGCAGAAGCACTTTCGGCACCTCCTGCGTTGTTAACATATGCATTAAAAATTAATTTCCATAGATGAAACAAAAAAAACAAAAAATGGAAGTATTTGCTCCCCAATCATAATTTTGAATGAACCAGAAAAATCGAAAAGAAAACGAGCGAAGACCTTGGAAACGAGAGGGACGAGCGTTTTGGAAAACCCGCCTGCTAATACAACAACTTGGAAGTCCATCGATTCTCACAAACAGGAAGATTGTGTGTGTGCGTCTGTGTGTGATTTCACAGAGAAACGAATACCTAAAACCTTCAATAGAGATGGTGGGATTTTGTTCTTCACAAAAACCCAATTTTGATTCTGTTCTGTTAGAAATGGTTTGGGAAATACTACATAAAAAATTAATATATTTAGTTGAAATGGGGATGTAGCTCAAATGGTAGAGCGCTCGCTTTGCATGCGAGAGGCACGGGGTTCGATCCCCCGCATCTCCAATATTTAACGTTTTATGTTTTATTTGGGCTTTGACTTATGGGGGGCCCTGCATTTGTAATTATAAGTTTTGGGCCCTAAATCGCAAGTCCATGTACATCTCTATTTCCCATATTACCCTTTTCCACTTTAATAATCTATTAATCTTTTCTTCCTTTGTAGGTCCCTTAATAATAATGCTAAGTGCTAACTAACAATGATTATTTAATTGAACAAAATGGACTTCCTTTTTATCATAAGCTTTAATTTAAAAAGAAATCATGCAACTATGCTTGTTCTGTGGATCTTATTACGAAGAAATAGTGATTAAATGGTTATATTGGAAAAATAATAATAATAAAGAATATATCTTATATATAAAAGAAAGAGAGGGCAACCCTAAAAAATCCTAATGGTATTTCTGTAATTAAATATTTTTAATATTTTTTTCTCTATTAATTTCTAATTATAATTTTTAATAATTATCAAAATTGAACCTAAATCCTGAAAAATCCTATCTAATGGTACTTTTGCAATTATTTATTTTTAATATTTTTTGTCAATTAATTTTGTAACTATATTTTTCAACAATTATCAATCTCCTGTTTTTCATCAATATATCTCAAATCTTAAGAGATAAAGATAGGAATTCGACTAGTTAAATTTTAATCTATATATTTGGATTATAATTCTTAACATATCACTTTAAAAAAAAACTAATGTTATATAATATATGAATAATACTAAATTATTAAATTTTACTATGTTAGTATATTATATTTTCTTATTATTTATTAAATTGATTATTTTTTTTCACTTTTGAAATAATACGGGGAAAAAATGCTAGTTACGATTAAAATTATATAACAACATATAATTTATAAATGTTCCGTTATAACGAGATAATATTTTTCTCAATTTGATGTTTTTTTAGAGGATTCAAAAAATATATTAAAAAAAATCAAAATTTGGGAACTAAATTACATATAAATAATTAAATATAATATATAATATTGATAAAGAGCAGGAATTATGAGCGTTGTCTCGAGACTCCGAAAAAGTCAAAAGATTCACTTTCACGCCAAAACAAAACAAAGCACACCCTCGTGAATGCCTACTGCGCGCACTTTAGCACTCCACGCTCACACAGGCGGCGCGTCGTATCACCTCCGGCATATCCGCCGCCCTACTCCATTCCCCGTCGGCGCAATCGTAAACCAGCACCAGCCCTTCCTTCACCCCCCTCTCCGTCCGCCCGCTCCTCCGCAACAAATCGTCGATGCAGCCCACCACCTGAACCAGCACCACCTTACCCCCCACCCCGACGCAGCTGAACCTCACCGTGTTGTCCAGTCTAACCTGCGCCGGCACCGGCGGGCTCTTTATCCTGCTCCAGTCTCCGAAGCTACCGCTCTTCCTCGACGCGTTGAATTTCCAGAAGGATATCTCCACCGCGTGGCTTGAGAGGACGTACACGTCTCCGCCGGCGGCGCAGGCCGCCACCACGCAGCCGCCGCCGGGGACTGCCCGGCTCCTCAGCCATCCACGCGCCGCCACGTCGTATAAATCCATCGAGCTAGCGTAAACATGGGCTGCCTCCGCACCGGCGGCGCGTGAAGCACACCCCGAACCGTGGTTTCCTCCAATCTTCAGCCCACCAATTACATAAAACACCCCATCGGCTGAAGCTCCAATGCAGCCGTACCTCCGCCGGGGCGCCTCGGTTACCACGCGCCACGCATTCTCGTCGGGATCGTACTCCTCCACCGCCGACGATCTGGCATAGCCACCGGCGACGAGTATTCTCCCCTCCACAGCCGCGACGGCGAATTTTTTCCTGGGCAGATTCATTGCGGCCTTGGGCACGAGGATCCCAGTCCACGTGTCGCACCGCATCATCGCCGCCCGGCCGATGATGTATATTTTCCGGCCAATGGAGACCAACCTGAAGTGAGACATCAACGAAAAACCATACCCACTCCCCAAACCACCGTTATCCTCTCCCGACGGCACGAAGGATGAAACCTTCCAGCTGGCGGGGTCGCCGCCGCGGTCGAAGCGGCGGGTGGCGGTGAAGAGGGCGGAGTTGGAAATGGAAATGCAGAAGAGTGTGTGGAAGACGTTGTGGTGGCGGAGGCGGAGGAGCTGGAATGAGGGGGAGTTGACGAGGTGGGCCCAGCGGCGGCAGACGGCGGGGAGGGAAGGGAGGGTGGAGTACGGCACTCTGGAGAGGCACTCGAGAAGGAGGTCGTCGGGGAGGGAGGAGATCATGGTGGTGGTGGTCCCGGCGGCGGCGGCGGTGATGGAGGAGAGAGGAGAAGGGAGGTGGGGGTGTTGGGGGTTGGTGAAACATGATTTCATCAGCCATGAGAAGTGCCGGGAGGTGCAAGTGTCCAATGCCGACGGTGATGGTGATGCTGATGACATGTCGGAGAATGTGTAGACTCTATATCTAATTATTATTATTTCATAAATATAAACTTTTCATATATTAATTTATCATAAGCTACAAAATGAAATATTATATACAACATTTGAATTGAATGAAATATAGTAGACCACTAGACGATGATAATTGTATTATTGTTGATGGTTTGTATTTCTATTTTTTGTTTTTAATTATTAATTAAATATAGGAATTGGATTGGACTTGGGCCGGGTTTTAAATTGGGCCGGTGTAGATATTCTTAATGAGTTGTCGGCCCATAAGGTGAGAAATATATGACAATTTTTTTTAGGGTAAATTCCACTTTACCCCCTCGTACTCTGCCTGAGAGTCACTTTACACCATCGTACTCTCAATTTTATCGATTTACCCCCTTGTACTCGTACAATTTCCCAATACAACCATTTCCTTCATTTTTTGTCAATTTAGACTCTAACGCCATTTGGTCAACTCTGTAAATTACAAAATTGTCACTGCCTATAATGCGTCGTTTCTCCTCCGTCAATATTGTCATTTCTTCTTCTCCCACCACTTCCCCTTCCAAGATATCCCCAAATTGAACCCCTAACTTAGTAAAAATAAAGACCCAAAAATTGATCGATTCCACCCAGTGCAAAGAAAAAAATATATGAATGTGTGAAACTTTCTCTTTTCTAATCTCGAGAGTCAAAATCGAAAAAATTCAATATTTACGTCAATATTTTGACTCTTGACCAAATGACGTCAGAGTCAAAATCGAAAAAAGTTGATAAAGAGGGTTGTATTGGGAAATTGTACAAGTGCAAGGGGGTAAATCGACGAAATTAAGAGTACGATGGGGTAAAGTAGTTCTTGGGCAGAGTATAAGGGGGTAACGTGGAATTTACCCTTTTTTTAGGTAGAGTCAACTTACGAAAAAAAACCCTTCAATTAGTGGAATCTTCTAGATTATGTGGAATATTATTCAGTTTGTGCTCGTTTTACCCCATTTTGAAATAAGATGTGTCTATTGGCTAGTACGTAACAGATTGTGGTGCATCAGAAACTGCATGTTTTGCACAAAATGAGTACAAACTAGAGAACATTCCACGAAATCTAGAAGATTATGTTGAATTTGGAACCGTAAGGATTGATGAGTAACAAAATTCATAGTTGAGAGGGGTGAGTGTAATTACTCAAAGATGAAGTTTTTTTTCTTCATAATTTGACTTTATCTCATGAGGTGGCCGTAATTTACTCAATAAATAAATATTCAGTATCTATAATGTTTCGAGTAAATTATAGTTGCAATGGAAGATATTAACTATTTTTGTATGTTTTGATGCTTTCACTTATAAGTTTTGGTTTCGATTATATGAGCAAGATTTATTGTGGGCTCGGTTTATTTGTCGTAAGTATTGCATAGGCATGTTCCCTAGCAAACTTCCAGCGCCTTCTTCACGTGTTAGCTCACTATAGAAGTGGATTTGCAGAGTTTGAGATGTTCGATTTCAGATTTCCTATAAATTTGGCAATGCTAATACTATTGTTTGCCATGATCATTGGACTAGCGCCGTGATCAGTCATGTCTCGATTGAGTATTATCGGTATGTTGATACATGGAATCGGCACAAGTTTATTAAGATTGTTCAACTATAAATGATTGCACTGGCAGAGCCAACATAGGTCAAGCGGGGTCATGCCCCCTTACCATCCAATTTCTATTTACAAACAAAGACTTATAATGGTAAAATTGAGAAAAAAGACAAATAATTTGTGGAAAGGAGTAAATAAAAGAAAAGAGACAAATAATTTAAATGAAATGAGCAAGGGCAGAACCGTAATCGTGAAATTCTAATAAATCTAAATCGACGAGACTATTTACAAAATCCCCAAAACACCCTCAAACCGGCTATCCCCAAATCTGATTACGAGCCTCTCTTCTTCCCCACCAATAATTCCGACCACCATATAATTTCAGAAAATTTTCCCCTCAAATTGAACCTAAAAAAAAACCCTAACGAACTTTCCCTCCTCCTCCTCCTCTCCTTCCCTCTCTCGAAAATCCGGCTCGCCCAATTCCGCCCGTTGTATCTCCGATCCCGACGCGTCGGCGCCAATCAGAATGTCAGAAACGCCGGAAAAAACCCCGAACCCGAACCCGCTAATCTCTCCGACGAGCTCACGCTCCGTAACCGAGACCGTGAACGGGTCGCACCGTTTCGTGATCCAGGGGTACTCGCTGGCTAAAGGCATGGGCATCGGCAAGCACATAGCCAGCGACGATTTCACCGTCGGAGGGTATAAATGGGCGATATACTTTTATCCAGATGGCAAAAATCCGGAGGATAATTCGACTTACGTTTCGGTTTTCATCGCGTTGGCGAGCGAGGGTACGGATGTTCGGGCATTGTTCGAGTTGACTCTTGTTGACCAGAGCGGGAAAGGGAAGCATAAAGTGCATAGCCATTTCGATAGGTCGCTTGAGAGTGGGCCGTACACGCTTAAATACCGTGGCAGTATGTGGTAAATGCTTCTGTATCTTGTTATATTCGTGTAAATGTATCGTTTATTGGATTGCAGAGGGCTTTGTGTGCATTTTTTTACCATGCTTATTGGCTATAATTGGATGTTTGATGTTTATGTATGCTGAATATTGATATATGTGATTTGGGATTAAGGAGTACTGGGCTTCTACAGCTCTAGGGCCAATGCATTCCACCTTGCGAACGACAATTTCTTTAGTTGATTCAGCTTGGGAAATATTTTATTGTGCTTACATTCAAAATTAGAAGAGAATTAGGGTTATCTTTGCTCTGTTCTTTAGTGCATATAAGAGATAAGCTTCGTGCTGTCCTCCGTGACAGTGACATTTTTATTTGGCATTTATGAATATCGTGTGATGAGTTTTGGTTAGAAATTACCCTTTTATTGAATTTTAAGTATGTTGTTTTCCAGTACTTAAGGGTATGTTTTATGCTGAATTGAGACGGCAGGTGTAGTTCTAGATGAATTAAGTTCAAGGATCTGTCACGACTTTGTAAAATGACTGTCGTTATTGTACTTTTAAATGAAGATCGACTGACATACCTTCCCTTTGACTGTCGTTATATTAATATGGATTAAATATTGAGTCACATGCGAATTTAGTAACTTAGCGAAAATAGGTTCATGAGTTTGGCAATTAGGCTGATGTTTGTGTAAGTTGCTGTATTTTAGTCATTGTGCATATAATATATTAATATTGAGATCGAGTTTCTAAATCTTGTTATAAAAGAAGTAGGAATAGAAACAGTACTAGCCCCATTAACAATGACCAGACCAACTACATATTTTCTCGACATTGTTGAGTTATGTGCAGCAACATGGGGCAATGCTATCAATATCATGTCTTTTCACAACCAACTTACTCAATGTAAACATTTTAGTGGGCCAGGCGCTGGTCGATCCTGTTTGATGCTTCATTGTTACACTGGTCAAACATGAAATTTTATACTTCCAGCCTAGAAAATAAGTCTAATTATGTTTTCGTTTACCCCTTTTTGTGTTGGTTTTGTAAGTTGCTTATTATTATACATCTGCTATCAATATTGTTATCTAGGATAGTCCACTATCAGTTCAAGTTGTATGAAAAAATCCCAGCATAACATGTATGGTTTTGATAATATTGATATGTCTGTGAATTTTAGCCTAGCATTTTTAATATTATCTTCCCAATTTTTGCTGATTATTTTCACATATTTATGTTGCATATACATGATACATCTGTTATTTCTTCCACTTATGGAGGATTGGAGAGATCTGGGAGCATACAGTTATAATGGTGGATATTATCTGCTTACTAAGGATTTGGGAGAATTAGGGTTTTAATTTCATGAAGCTTCTATTATATGCTGCAAGAAAAGCTGAAAAACCAGTGTAGTTACTTCTGATAGGAAAGTTGCGTAAAATGTTTATAGGATGACTGACTTGGATGAAAACTCCAGGGATTCTGAGTATACGCTTAAACCAACTTTTGGTGGAGTTCTGATTTTATAGCGCATGAAAGTAAAATGATTTGTTTACATGTATTTGCTTATCTACAACTCTGTCAAATACCGTTAAAAGTTTAAGAAAAGTCTACTTCGGTTGTTCTGACAAAACCTAAATTTTATTTTATGCCTTTTCTTATAAACCTACAGGGGATACAAGCGTTTTTTCAGGAGAGCCATGCTTGAAACTTCAGATTATCTTAAAGATGATTGTTTGAAGATCAACTGTACTGTTGGAGTTGTGGTTTCTGCAATTGATTGCTCAAGGTTGCATTCAATTCAGGTTCCAGATTCTGATATTGGGGCAGATTTTGGTACGCTGCTGGAAAATATGGATGGTGCTGATATTAGTTTTGATGTCGCTGGAGAGAAATTCCAAGCCCACAAGTTGGTATTGGCTGCCCGTTCGCCCATATTTCGGTCAGAATTTTTTGATGTAATGGATAGTGATGAGCAGGAGATTGTGGTATCGGACATGGAACCTAAAGTTTTTAAGGTTGGTAGGCTTCATGGTTATGATTGGCTTTTAGTTTTCTGAGAAATCGATGCCTCTTTAAATTGCATTATTCTTGGTTAATTTCGAAGTATGCAAAATCACCCTTATAGATTGAAAAAAATGAATAATTTTCTCTTTTCTCTGATTGGAGCAGCATATTGAAGTTACTTTTTTTTGTGTGACAGGCAATGCTGCACTTCATTTACAGAGACGCCTTAGTTGAAGATGAGCTTATAGCATCCAGCTCTTGTTCATCTCCTTTGATAACCGACACATTAACTGCAAAATTGTTGGCAGCAGCTGATCGATATGATTTAGGAAGACTAAGACGGATGTGTGAATCTCATCTCTGCAAGGACATATCTGTAAATTCTGTTGCACATACACTTGCTTTGGCAGATCGTTTTCATGCAGCAGAATTGAAAGCTATCTGCCTTAGATTTGCTGCTGAAAACTTGGCAGGTACATGACTTCTTTCCTTCTTGAGTCCTTTCTGTTTTTTGCATCTTTCGGACCATCGAAGATAAGGGACTGACCACTATTTTGTCAGAGCTGATGTTCTTGTAGATGCATTTTGTTTCTCCTGCTCATAATATGTCAGCGTGTTTGTGTAGGAGAATAAGATTTTTCGGAGATCCGTGAAAATTGAGAGAAGGCTTGGTATTGACATTTGAAAAATGAATATTTGTAATGCATACGATAAGATTATTATTTCACGTGTTTCGTTTCTCAAATCATAAATTGAGCATGTAATTAAGTTATTCGCCAATGTAGATGATACGGTTTACTTAGCTTTATTCTGTGATATGAAAAAACTTGTACAAATTGCTTGCTTTGTTTAGCTATGACATTGCAGCTTATTTATGTTGCTTTCTCTATCTAGTTTTTTTTTCCCTTTTCCTGAGATGGTTCAAAACATGCTTGTTCTATATAAATCTTATGTGACATCTTTGTGTTGGGAATTCGTTTACAGCTGTTATGCGCTCCGATGGCTTCGAATATCTGAAAGAAAATTGCCCAGCTCTACAATCCGAGCTTTTGAAGACTGTAGCTGGCTGCGAGGAGGATTGCAGCAGTGGTGGCGGCAAGTCACGGAGCGTGTGGGCCCAGCTCTCGGACGGTGGTGACACCACCGGCAGGAGGGTAAGGCAACGGACTTGATATTGGATATGTAGGCTACGGTATATGCTTGTTGTTCTCTTCCGTGCAACCACCACAATCATGTAATTCAGTACACCCAGGGAATTTGTTGTAAGGGATGTGTGTTTGATAATTTTAATTTTTTTTTTCTTCGACAGATGACATTTGATTATAGCGTTGAACCACAAAAATGCTAACTTGTTAGGTTCGTTGTTGTGTACGTCTTGTGACCAAACCGTATTTCTCTGTACGACCAATTATATATTGAATTCGTCCTCTGCAGTTTTCTCTGAGATAGGGATTTGCTTTTATCTTTGCTGTAATCAAAATGATGACAGATAATGCAAACATTACAAAATTGAAGCATGCTTTTCTCTCATTACATACACAAAATTATGCAAAAAATAATATAAATATACCAACATAGTACCAGCCATGGAAAAGAAAAGGTGTTCAAATGCATGTAAGTTCGATGTTTCGTGTACCGATATAAAAACGGGATTAATTGAAGTATTAAACAGTGTAATCATGACCAAAGAAAATTTCCCACAGCATCTTCGGTCAACAAAACATCCTCGATGAAGTCTTGTCTAGGGTCAATATAATCCGAGTCGAGCAAAAAATCAGGCCTGTTGAAGTTCATCTGCTTTGTCGTCTCAAACCCCCCTTTAACTTCACATCCTTCAACCAACCAACATATGCATTATTATTATTAATACATTATCATAAAGCAATAAATAAGGGGAAAGAAACGAAATCACATAAAATAAACGAACCTGTTATATTCTCTAAATATTCGGGTTCGTCGAACGAAGTCCCACTGGTGGGAGTACTGCCCTCACTGAACAATGACGGAGAAGAATAATCACAATATGCTGTCTCGTGGAAATCTTGATTCTTCGAGTTTTTCATAATTCGTGATTCGTAAAGTACTGCATCCAATAAGCCACTGTTCCGATTTTCAGGCAAAATATCACACAATAGAGTTTGTGTATCAACAGATTCGAGGGGAGGCAAAGTGGGAGAGGGGGGTGGGCCCCACATAGCACCACCTACATGAGTTTGGAGTGAAGGGAGTTCCATCTTCATCATCGGCCAATCAGAAGGCTCCGATGAAGAAGAAGAAGAAGAACAAGAAGAACAAGATTGTATAAAAGATTGAGCAATCTGCAAACAATTATCGGTTTGAAAATGGCTCCCAATATCAGCACTTAAATAATCGGGGAAAAAAGATCCGGGCCCACAAAGGCGTTTGGCGGGAACATTATGATCAAGAAGTGGCGGCGGTGGATACAAGTGGTGGTGGTGATTCATTTCAGGGTTTTTGAACTCAACGGTCGGAATATTATAGAAGTTGTTCAGGAGTGTGAGGTTCGGGTAATGTGAATCGATGGAGGACAAAATAGTCATTTCGTCGCTAATTTGTTCGTTCCTGTTCTCGTTTGGTGATTGTAGAGTGCAGATATCCGGTGGATAGACCGGTAAGCCAGCACGATGTTTTCTCTTGATTCTCGTGTTCCAATAGTTTTTAATCTCATTATCCGTTCGGCCGGGCAACTATAAGTAATAGGAGTAAAAAAAAATGGTCATAAATATAGAATAATCGAACATGTGTACATATAAAGATGAAAACTCGCAAACAAACAACGAAGTGGCGAAATGAAACGTAGTTTCTCACCTCGGCAGCCATTCGAGCCCACTTGTTTCCCATTTTGGAATGAAGTTCGACAATAAGATGCTCCTCTTCTGGACTAAAAGCGCCTTTTTTAAGATTTGGTCTAAGATGATTCGCCCACCTCAAACGGCAACTCTTCCCACAACGAGCAAGCCCCGAGTTTTTCTGAACCGCATTCCAATTCCCTTCTCCGTACTTGCTTACGTATTCCACTAAAATCGCATCCTCAGCGGAAGTCCACGGACCCTTTTTCAGCGGATTATTCCCTCCGTCGTTAGCATCGTCAGCAGCTGACGTCATCTTCTCGTTGCTCTCACTCGTCATATTCGTTCCCTGATTTTTTACAACAGATGTAAATAGATAATAGAAACTATTATTCAATTCGTAAGTCGTCAAGTGGAATAATTTGCGGAATCCGAAGCCGAAAAAAAAAAATACTCGTCGAAGATTCTTACAATATGATCACAAATGCCGAATTTCGAACGATCAATACTACGAGAAATGGTCCCTAGTACAGCAAGCATACATCAAGATTTGACAAACAAGTGTACACAAACAACATAAATCTAAAATTAACAGTAGCAGTAGTAACTTCAATAAGCATTAACTCAAATAAAGAGAAGCAATAATCTTAATTAAAAATAAAATAAATATATAAATCAGTAGAATAATTTATTACCTCAACGCACTTATGCTGCAGCAGAATGATCAGTCCTCAACAGCTTGTGGTGATGGTATCAACATCCCAGATTTCTCTCTCCTCATGTAGATAATAAAATTATTTATTTATTATTATTATTATTATTTTTTTTTTATGGTTTAGCAAAAAAACAGGAAATCGCAGAAGCCCTATTGTGATCAGAATAGATGAACCCAAGATCCACTAATTCAGATATACGTACATATAGATAAGAGAGAGAGAGAGAGAGAGAGAGAGAGAGAGAGAGAGAGAGAGAGAGAGAGAGAGAGAGAGAGAGAGAGAGAGAGAGAGAGAGAGAGAGAGAGAGAGAGAGAGAGAGAGAGAGATTTAAGGGTTGATCAACACCTCACTTTCAGATTCATTTGCAGAAATGCTTGCTACTCAATCAGCATGTTCTTATTGATTGTGTGCTGAGAAGAAGAATTCAACTCCCCTAATTATCGGACAAAACCTCAGTCTCTCTCACACACAGCGAGTATGTGTGGCGTGTGAGAGAGAAAGGAAAGAGAGAGAGAGAGAGAGAGATGAAGTGAAATGCAGGGAGACCAAAACTGTGTGTGTGAGAGAGAGAGGAAGTGATTTAAGTCTAACTTTGCCAAATTTATTGTTGACAAAGATTAGAAGCTTTACTAAGCAACTCTTAACTTGTACTAACCTAGGATTTTGTACTTGTCATTGCATATTGCTTATGTACAAACTTTTTTTTTTTTTTTTTTTTTTTTTATAAATAATATTAATTAATGTATTTATTTATAATAATGTAACTGAGACTTAGTAACATGTGGAAAATTAGGAATTTTTTAATTATCTGAAATTGTTCATTAAAGAGTGTTGTGATTATTAATTACGAAGCTAATGATGTAATTAGGGATTCACTAAAGTTGTATTTAGAATGAAAATTATTAGGATTTAATGCAGTTATTTCAATTTTAATTTTTAATTTTTTTTCGTTTGTGGAAACTAATTACAAGTTCGTAGCAAAAGAAAAATTGAAAATTGTAAAGGAAAAATATGTTTGAAAATTGATTTTTTTTTTCGGATCACAATATTGTGAAAATTGAAAATTCTATTTTTTTTCATCTACAATAAATGCATAATAATATTGATATTATAAATAAATTATTAATTTTTAAAATTCAAATGATACAAACAAAAATAATAATAATATATTTCTTCTAATAAAAATATAAAATGATAGTATCAAAAGATGGGATTACCTAGTTGGACACCTATAATTGGAAGCTGCAATTAGTACAAGCTTTGAATTTTTCTTTCTATTTAAATACAATTTTATATTTATTATTTTATTGTACCTTACTGCAGGTTGCTACAGTTATATCTTTTTGCCCGGGGTCCCAGCCAAACTGAATTTCACTAAATTATCAAGTACATACATAATTTACTTGCACATTGTCCTTTTTTTTATTAATTGAAAATACATATAAAAATATATATATACATCAATTTTTATTTATTTATTGAGATGCCCATTCCATCAATTATTTGTTCCACAAAACCAGCAGCAATTTGACTAAATTACGGTTACTCTTCGAACTTCTTATAATAAAAAAATTAATTAATTATTTCTTTAGTATTTTATTTTTTCTTTCAAGTTGTCCAAATTGATTTGTATGAATGATTGGTTTAGTTTGAATAACTTCAATTTTTTGAGAAATATATTTCTTGAATTTTTAGCTAATGTAAGTTCCATCAGACGCAATCTAAAGATTAAAATTTGAAATTAAATTAATTAAATCAACTAAACCAAAATATAGAAATAATTTAAAAGAGAAGTAATTTAACAAATAGTGTCCATTGGGTTCTTGGCCCAACAAGATTCAAACCTATAATTTAAATAAGACCCAAAGGCCCAATTAAGGTGTATGTGCATAATTTTTCGGAGAATTTGGCGGGGTGGGCCCGGGAGTACCCGTTTAATGTTCACGGCGACGGGGATGGGATACTCGACGGAATTTTTTTACGGGAATACGAATGGGGATTTTGAAACGGGGCGGGGACGGGGATTGCAAAAGAAGTCGTCATTACAACTATAAATCTTTGATATATGTAATTATGTGGAACTTAAGGGACTACGAATGAGAATTAAAATCGAAAGGGCTATATCGGAATTTTTATTTTTGAATTTTTTCAAAAGTGAAAAAATAAATTATATATTTTTTTGGAAAGCAAAAAACTAATTCCAGTTTTATTTCAAAATATTTCAGAAAAAAAAATAAAAAATCGATATTTTGAAAATCGAAAATTTTAGGACGATAATACTGATTATAAGTATAATTTTGGGAAAATAAATAATTGAATTTCTATGATTATTTTGAAAATTAAAATCGGAGTCACATAAGTGAATATTCCAAATTAGATACAAAGAAAAAGAAAAAAAAAATCGAAATTGGAAGTTCAGATTTTTTTTGGAATTTGAAATAAAAAATATTATTTCCAAAAACAAAAAACTTTTCGAATTGAAACCAACATAAAAATTATTCTAAATTTACACATCTTTGTATTAACAAATGAATGAATAAAAGAAACCCTAATAAAATCCAGTACTAGGCATGGAGTATAGAGATTTGCCCTAATTTTATCACTCTTTCAACTCTCCGGAAATTGTAAAAACAAATAACTGAGAAAGTAAAATAAAAACAGGTTCGTGTTTAAGTTCTGATTTTTCTTCTCATACGCAGATTTTCAAACAATCATTTGGATTTGCTCTTCGTGATTTTAGTATGATTTTTTGAATTTTGTATCTTTTTTGTTTTTGTATTAATTGGGATTTCTTATTTCTTCGTTATTGTTTAAGTGATTGCTGTTGTTTTATACTTCCATGGAGCTTGAGTGATTAGGCTAGTGATTGAATTTAGACTGTTACTAGGGTTTTGGATTTTCCCCAATTTTGGTTCAGTCTATTTTGGAATTATATCATTTTGTGATAATTCAGAAGTTCTCTTATGTAGGGTCGATTTTTGAGTGTGAATATCTCAATCAAATTCAGAATTTATGGCATTTGGATGCCAACATGCTGCTGCTGTGAAAGACATTTCTACGAATTTCGACCCAGATCAAGTTATCTCGATTGAAAACGCGAAAACCGAATCCTTGGGGGCTGAAAGTCAGCACAGTCTACCAATATCAAATTTGAAAATTGGGTTACCTTCCATTGAAGCTTCTCAAGATCACAGGCTGTGTTTTGCTGATCTTCCTCCAGCATTAATCTCCGAAATTCTCAATTTCCTCGACTCGAAAGGGCTCGGTATTGTGTCCTGTGTCAGTACGTCGTTGTATAAGCTCGTCTCTGAGCACTACGCGTGGAAGGACTTGTATCAGGAGAGGTGGGGCCATCCTACAACTGCAGTCAATTTCGGGCCAGGTTATTCGAATGAAAACTCATGGAAGAAACTTTTTGTGGATAGAGAGTTTCGGAGCAAGGTATTTATGGGGCGTTACACCATGGACACACTGTACGGTCACAGAGAAGCTATCAGGACTGTATTCGTACTAGTTTCTAAAAAGCTCGTTTTCACATCTGGATATGATCAGGTTGTAAGAATGTGGGACATGGAAGAAGGTCTCTCAATTGCTTCGTCTCGACCCCTCGGTTGCACTATTCGTGCAATTGCAGCCGATACGAAGCTCTTAATTGCTGGAGGTACTAATGGGCTTATACATGGTTGGGAGGTAGTTGATGGGAACCCTCACTTGTTTGACCTAAGACCGCCTCAAAATCAAGAAACGCGTTTTCAAAATTTCAGGCACGAGGGTCCTATAACTTGTCTTGCATTGGATTTTACCATGATTTATAGTGGCTCTTGGGACATGACTGTACGTGTTTGGGGTCGTTCTTGTCTGAAATGTTTGAAGGTTCTTGTGCATAACGACTGGGTTTGGAGCGTGGTCCCTCATGATACCACAATTTGGAGTACAGCTGGTTCGGGTGTTTACATCTGGGATACTAATCACGGAACTCAGCTTGGCGTTATCAATAGTGCTCACTTCGGCAATACGTATTCTTTGGCACGAAGCCACACGGGGAAGCTTTTGTTTACCGGAGGAGAAGATGGTTCTATACACATGTTTGAGGTCACTAGAAATGTTATTAAGTGCAATGCACGGAGAATCGCTAGTTGGAGTCCTCACACGGGGCCCGTTTACTCTCTTGCGTTTGAGTTCCCTTGGCTGGTTTCAGCTTCCAGTGATGGAAAGATTTCGCTTATTGATGTCAGAAAGCTGTTGAAGAAAACCGGTCGTTCTTCGAAAGATAATACTTTTGGGGCTAAGCACTTGAAGAATCAAAAGAATGTTGAACCTCCACAGAGAATGCTGCATGGATTCGGGAGCAATTTGTTCTCGGTGGGCATTGGTGCTGATCGGATTGTTTGTGGAGGTGAAGATGGTGTTGTTAGGATTTGGAACTTCTCACAAGCTCTGGAGAAGGAGGAGAGGGCCCGGAATTTGAAGGGTATTAGGCTCGAAAACCGAATGAGGCGTAACAAGATCCAAGTAGAAATGGGTGGTAAAGGTAGTCAAGGTGAGCAGTGTTCGGTTGCTGCAAAGAAGAACCAGATAAACAGCAATAGGAGCGGTTGGCATAACAAGCGTAGAGTAAGTTGGAAGGTGAAAGCATAGTCTTGGATCTATTTTCCGAGTATTTTTAGACCCTGTCATTTTAGTATTAATTGGCTAGGTATGCATGAAAGAATAGCCGGATTAGCTTTTTGTAGTTTTCATGTTGATGATTACATGAATGCTTAACTTCTATACAAAAAAAATCGATTGTTAGTTGGCTTACATTACATATTTCTTTTCTTTCTGTTATTCTTTTAACAGCCTTTCTTTTAACAGCCCCTCTGTATTCTTTTACCCGTAGCTGAAGGTTTAGCAAGTATTTTAGTGGCTTGATTTTTGCATGATTTGGATCAAGGTAGATTCGGTGCATATTCTCTTTCTCGGAAGTTGCATTCGAATGAAGGAATTTTAATTTGAGGGGTGGAGTTGGGAATGATATCGTATAAGTTATCAACAGGCATGAGATAATTCCGCTTTCACAATCCCAGTTTACAAATAAATATAAATTCCACGATCATCTCGTTTTTGATTGACTATGGTCTATGATATTGTAAATATGGTCAATCCTAATAGGATAAGCATGTCCTAGCAACTTAAGAATCATACATTTAGAGTGATTCTTTCCCTCTTTAACTTGGTTATCTGCACATGAACTGAACTTCACCTACAAAGATTTAGCAAAGATAATATGGTAATATGCACA
Source organism: Erythranthe guttata (assembly GCF_056151865.1). Lineage (NCBI taxonomy): Eukaryota > Viridiplantae > Streptophyta > Magnoliopsida > Lamiales > Phrymaceae > Erythranthe > Erythranthe guttata. Next base: position 3,459,801 of record NC_142536.1, read on the forward strand.
TTATTTAATTAAGTTGTGTAGCTTGACATCTTTGATTATCTATAAAGAGCAAGAAAATTCATGCTGAATATTCTTCGAAATTTGCTCCCCCCCTCCTATGATGGATCACTGGGTTCAAGAACTCGGTTTTCCTCAACTAGATATTCCTATAACAATTGACAACATAAATCCGATCTTGTCTAATTGTCACTTCACATCACACAATCAAGATAGCCTCTACCTCTCTAATCTCGATGACATGATTGGTGTGCGCGTTTTCACTCCAACAGTGTATTTTTACCGATCGAAAGGTTTGATATCACAAGACGAAAACGTTGGTCAAATACTGAAAGATGCTCTCATGAGGGTCTTAGTACCTTATTACCCTTTCACAGGTAGACTAAGAGAGACAGAAAACGGGAAACTCGAGGTTTTCTTTGGGCCAGATCAAGGTGCTCTAATGGTCGAGGCGCATTCTGATCTGGCGTTAGCAGATCTCGGAGATCTAACGGTCCCAAATCCTGCCTGGATAAAGCTGATCTACAGATTCCCCGATGAAGAGCAGTACAAAGTTGTTGACATGCCATTGGTGATTGCCCAAGTGACCAAATTCACATGTGGTGGTTTTTGCCTCGGCCTGAGAATCTGCCATTGTTTGTGCGACGGCCTTGGAGCAATGCAGTTTCTCAGCGCATGGGCAGAAACGGCAAAAACGGGCTCATTGGTTGCGAATCCAAACCCTTGCTGGGATCGAGAAATCTTTCTGCCACGTGGACCCCAGAGGATCGAATTCTCCCACACAGAGTTCCAGACAATCGAAGAGGGCTCGAACCTCATTACGCGGTTATGGCAAGGCAACCCCATTCAGAAGTGCTACCGTTTAAGCAAAGAGTACCAAGCCCGTTTGAAGATATTGGCTCAAGAAGAAGATGGAGAGTTTTCAAACACGACTTTCGATGCAATGGCGGCTCATGTGTGGAGATCGTGGGTGAAAGCATTGGATATTGAACCTCTCGATTACGAGCTTCGCCTCACTTTTTCGGTAAATGCTCGCGCCAAAATCAAGAATCCACCTCTGAGAGATGGGTTCTATGGGAATTGCTTGTGCGTGGCTTGTGCCACGAGCACCATCGAGAGGCTTGTCGGCGGAACCCTAGCGGAGATAGCCCGTTTGGTGCACGGGGCCCGTTTGGGTGTATCGGAGGAGTATTTGAGATCCACAATTGATTACATCGATGTGGTTAGGCCTAAGAGGCTTGAGTTTGGTGGGAAATTGACAATAACACAGTGGACTCGATTTTTGATATACGAGTCGGCTGATTTCGGTTGGGGTAAGCCTGTATATGCGGGCCCGATCGATTTGACTCCGACACCGCAAGTGTGCGTGTTTCTGCCTGAGGGAGGGGATGCTGAGTACAGTGGAGCAATGGTGCTGTGTATATGCTTGCCAGAATGTGCTTGCCAGAGATTTGGGGAGTTGTTAATGTCTGTTATGTTAGAGTAATTTAGTTATATACTGTATCTGTATTGCTTGTTATGTGATTTTTTTTCACTCAGATATATAAATTTGCTCTATTTTTATTTTCTATTTTTTTTTCTTGAACTCCTGTAAATGAAAATAGGAGGGAAAAAAAAAATGAAGCACAGAACTTGTGAGTTAACCATACAAGAAAAAGTAACTCTTGCACCACATTTTTGTGAATAACTCAAGATTTAGTATTCATTTGTTTGAAGCTGAAAGAAGGAAGCAAACAAGATAATCTTGAAAGAGAGCAGAAGAAATGGGGATTAGAGAGTTGGTTATGTGTCTGTTGAGTGCTGTTCTGATGATTACTTTTCGACATGGACATGTTTCTGCTGAGGAAACGGTGTCGCCTGTCAGGGCAATGTACGTGTTGGGAGACTCCTCTGTCGATTGTGGAGACAACACTCCGTATTATGTGCTCTCCCACCGAAATCTGTCTTTGTTTCCATGCAATGGCTCTGATGCTACTCTTCTTCCTCACATTCTTGGTACTCTCTCTCTCTCTCTCTCTCTCTCTCTCTCTCTCTCTCACACACACACACACACACACGCACACGCACACGCACACGCACACGCACACGCACACGCACACGCACACGCACACGCACACACACACACACACACACACACACACACACACACACACACCACACATCCATGGTGTATAAACCTTTGAAGAAGAAATATAGGAAGATGGGATTTATTTCATCATGTCCTAAATTCCTTTTATTTGAGTTGATTTTCTTGATAATTGTTGTTTTAGTACTGTTTGGTTGAGGATTAATTCATTGATTCTTTCTGAACTGAGAAGTGTATACCAAAATTCTAATCCAGCTATCTTTTTTTTTTCTTTTTTTTTTTTTAATGCAGCGAAAAAAATGGGGTTAAATACGATACCGTTCTACAGCCACAACGGCTCAATCAACGCAATCTTAGGCGGAATTAACTTCGGCTCAGCAGAAGGTACAATCCTCTACACCGGCAGCCGAAGCCACCAATCCCTCAACCAGCAGCTAAGCCAGTCTTTCCAGATTATCCAGTTATTACAGCTTCACCTCGGAGAACAAACCGCCAACAAATTCATCCAATCCTCCATTTTCTACCTCTCCTTCGGGAAAGACGACTTCATCGACTACTTCCACGACAGATCTTCACCGATCAACTTCAAACACAGCCCACAAAACTTCAGCCACATATTAGTCCAACAAATGACCAACGCTGTTAGAAATCTCTACGCAACCAACGTGAGAAAGATCGTCTGTGCTGGCGTACTACCGTTAGGGTGCGCACCTGACATGCTACTTATGAAGTTCGATAGTTCTTCCAACGGTGCAAGAGGAGAAATAGAGGGTTGTTTGGATGAGGTTAATATGGCTGTCTTGGAGTATAATACGAGGCTGGAGGAGAATATCGTTGCCATTAACGTGGAATTGCCCGGGGCTCACGTAGTCTTCTGCGACGTTTATCGAGCTTTAATGGAGTTCATCCACAACCCCGAAGCCTATGGTACAATATTAATCCTCATTATTCTTACTACATAATATTCGTTGTGTTCCGTGAGGGGCCGTGGCCCCCTCATGAAAATCTAGTATTGTATACGGAGATTTGTTCTCGTGCAGAAATAGAGGATGTAAAGAACGCGTGTTGCGGAAAAGGTAGGTATGGTGGGGAGAGTGGTTGCCCCTCGATGGAGATTGCGTGTGATGACCCTACAAGACGCGTGTGGTGGGACCTATCTAACCCGACCCCTGTGGTCAACTCTTTGTTGGCCGATTCAGCTTGGTCAGGACGACCCTTGTCTTCCATTTGTCGTCCAATTACCGTGCATGAATTGCTCTCCATTTCAGTGTAAACGTAACGGTCAAATCTATGCTGCATTCGTGGACGAGTACACCGAGTGGAAGATGGACCGTTTATTCACACACACCAACATTGGTGTGTGTGTGTGGGGGAATGGAATTTGCTATACCAGGTGGTGTATTTTACTGAGTGTAGCATCTAATAAACGAGTATGAACACTTCAGGTTTTGTCTCCCGATGAAAGAAGTATTGTTTAAATCAAATATGAATACACATCTAATAAAATCAAAATGTTATTTAAAAATAGAACATGTAGTAGCTACAGCATACATAAATATATATAAATATAAATGGTAAAATCAAGAATATTAATAACAATGAATTTCAAGAAAATGCTTAAGACTGATTAGAAAAGATAAGTGGATAAAACAGCTGCTAATCCAATGAGGTAATGATGCTTAGTGGCTAAACTGCTTGGACTCCAGCTGGAGGGATTCCCAGGAGTTGGGCTTGCTGCTACTGATCCACCTGTAAATATTATTAAACAATTAATTAAGATGAGATTAAAGCACAATTAACGATGTTAATCTTCTTGTTTTTTACTAGATTAACAATTTTTTTTTTCCCCAGTTGTTGAAAGATGGGATTAATATGTACCATCTGATAAAGGAGCTTCACTTGGTGAAAGAGGAGATCCTACTGGAACACCAGCACCTGCATTCAATAAAAATTAATTACTAATTAGTTAGGTAAATCGAAAATTTTGATTAAACAATTAATAAATGAATAAAATATACACTTTTGCATACGAATAAATAAATAAAATATCCAATCTACCAATGAACCCTAGAAAAGGTCGGTATGATACAAGCCATGTGGTTAGGTGGGTAGCAATTTAATGCAATAATAATGAATAAGACAAGAGTTGGGGGGACAGAAAAAATAAAATTTTGAAATTTGAAAACATTTTAAAATTTGTATTTTTGTGACAATGGAAAAGAGGATCAAATACGAATTTCCTTTTTAAATAGCTGACTATATTCGGTGCATCTTGTTTATGATAAGCCGTGTTGGCATGATCGGACTGAGGGTCTAAATGAGTTGAGCCGGCTTATCTTGATGAGGCTCGACAAAAGTTTGAGCATTTTACAAGCTCGAGCCCGTCTTTAGCTGTTCATAAGCTCATGAGCCGATTCAAGAGCTTTTATATATATATATATATATTCGACTCGAGTTAGAGAAAATTGGCCGGGCTCATTTACACCCATAATCGAACAATTGAGATATAAATATATTCATTTTCTACATTCAGATGCAATTAATAATTAGTTTAAAATTTTCTTAATTATTAAAAAAAAAAAATTAAATCGTATTATGATGAAAAATAGATTAAAAATAGCTCCCATCGAATCTAGTAACCTCATTTAAGTGAAAAACTAATTAAATACAGCTGCTAGTAATTAATTATCGAAAAAACATTAGTCATTTTAAGTCAAAATTATGATATGGAAAATTATTGATTAATTAAATATATATAATATTTAAATAAATAAAATAAAATAATAGAGAGAGAGAGAGAGAGAGAGAGAGAGAGAGAGAGAGAGAGAGTAAAGTAGAGTAGAGTACCTGGACACATGGAAACCGGAGGAGTGGTGACATTACATACAGCGGGCAGCATAAGTGCCCGATCAATATCAATGGGGAGGCCAGTCTGAGCGGGGTTACCGAGTAGCTGACACAAGCAAATCGGCTCTGAGTCAACCAGGTTCGCCAGTTCCGGGCAGCAACCACGGTCAGGTATGGTCAGGTTACTCCCACTCTCCACGAATGTCAAGCAATCGGACAGCTGCAGCAGGTACGTCATGCAATCTACTTCTCCGGCGGGAGAAGGTGCCATTGTGAACGGCGGCATCATCGGAATCATCGGGGCTGAGCCCGGTGCTTGTGCGCTCATGCGAGGGAGCGCCGCCGCGAAGATGGCGGCGACAATGAGTACTGCGACGGCGGTGGTGGTTCTGGCCTCTGCTCCCATTGCTGCTGTGGTTTGTAATTAGGTTTTCTCTGATTGGGGATTATGGTGGCCCAGAGTTGTATGTATCTGTATGTAATTGGGGAAATTGGGTTGTATTTAAAGCTTCACTGTGTGGTGTGAACGGTTTGTTCAATTCTGAAGTATTAGTTATAAATTCTACGTATTCCCAAATTAACCCTCGCTTTACCGAGTTTTTACTGTTTTATATCACATGTCATTTTATAGTTTCAATTATGAAATCAAAATAGAATTGATGACATATATGTGTTTTTTTAAGGGTAAATTACGCTCAGCCCTACGGCAATATCAAATTACGACGATTTTTTTTTTTTTTTGGGTAATTACTAATTACAAGCACCTGAATTTGCTTACATGTCCATTCTTATAGTGTACTTTATTTTGTGCTCTATTTGTACCAAAAAAACAATTTATAATTCACCACAATCTAATATTTACGAGCTAGCAGACACATTTTATAATCATCTTGTTTTAAATTCGGAGATCGAATTGGATAAAACAGGTACAAACTGAAAAATATTCAATATAATCTAGAAGATTCACTAAATTTAACACCGCAACAGTAGGACTGTAAGAAAATTCATAGTTGAACAGGGTGATTGTAAATTTGTAATAACCCAAACAGGAGGGTTATCTCACGAGCGTCGCTGAATATACCTTAATATATAATAATTGTGTTATATTTGGGATCTTAATTTTTATTTATGGGGAGAATTGAAATTATTTTGGGAGAAAAAAAAAAAAAAGAATATTCAGGGATGGCAAAATAAAATTAAAAAATTATGTACATATTATTATGTAATAATAACAGCTAACGTTTGAGCCAAAAAAAAAAAATTTCTGGCAAAACCACCTACTACCAAACCGTCCTTAATTCGCTATGTTTGACGGTCTTTGCTTCTTTCACACATCCATCTTTTTTCCATACATTTATTGCACGGATATCATTCTTTTTCTTCCCTTTTTCATCTTCTTTTCATTTCATCACTAAATTCTTTAAACGGTTACTAATTCCTTTTTCAACTTTTGTTAGCTGCAGTGTTAAATATCGTTTTAATTTTACTAATATTAGTTTTGATCAATTTCGATGTCGAATGATAAAGTTATACATGATTGAGTTACGTTTTGAATTTTAGATAATTCAAAAAATCGAAGTCGTGGGCAATGTGCGATGATTCATTCATACCTTTCTAATGTAACATCCAATCTTTCTAATTCAAGTTGGATTATAAAAGCTAACTCAAACATATGCGAATTCCATGTTTTGAGTTTTGCCACTTTCTGCTTCGAAAGTGATCAGAATCACGTTTGAAGTTGAAATGATATTATTAAAACTGAAACGACATTTATCAAATCCCTTTTATTAGATGTAATTATTATGACTATCTTTCTTTTTTCTTTGGCCTAAATATATGAAATAATTAGAAATAATTCATAAATAGTAATTTTACCTACTTATCTAATTCTTCACCATGTAAATATCTTCTTTAGATTCATCAACTTAAAAAAGAAATGCAATAAATGTTACAACTTCTCAAATAATTAAGGAGATATCTTTAGTGGTTGGATCATCATTATTTTCTTCATGCACAAATGGGAAAACCTATTGAATGACTTTCATAAATTGCTTTATATTATTATTTTTTTTTTTTTTTTTTTTTATCACTACAAATAAGACGTTGAATGTAGAAGTGATGTGCAACAATAAATGTTGGGCCATGTGACAAGTGTGGCCCACTATATTCGAATCCCACAAGTTTGAACAAAAGTATGATGCAAATTAGGTTTTGGGAATTAGCTGTGAATTGATTGGATGCTTACATTTATTGTTGGCAGATCGAAAGTTAGTGCGTTGAGTCTCCATTTACGCACAAATCTTCTAATATTACATCTACTAAAATATATTGAGTATATTCAGGGCTCGTTGAGTTATCTATATCGGATTAATTTGGATTATTTGAGATTGAATTAATTCTCTATTGTTAAGACGTTCAATTCATCGGATTTGTTCTTATATTAAATCTGTTAAATTCTGGAATTATATGTGATTTGTCTATAAAACATTTTATTTAATGAAATTAACATATAGTATTTTACTTGTTTAGTCAGCACCGAACTTTTAGATTACTATCGAATTTGAAAATGTGTGAATCTTGTCAATTGAACGTGTTACTAGCTCCTATTGTTTGACCAGAAAAATCTTATAAGGGTAATCAAACGACATTAATACACGTGTATTGACAAGTATTATAGTTGAAAGTTGGAATTGGAGAAAATATAAAGAAACGAAAAGTATTGATCATTGAAATTTGGAATTAGAGAAAATATAACCAAAAGAAAAGAAAGAAAAAAAGAAGTTGAGAAAATTCAATGAGAAAGGGAAAAGGAATTCGACCCATGACGGTGGGTTGTTGGAATTTAATCGAATCATCTATTTTTTGTAAATTAAAAAATTATAATTTCACTTGGCACCCCTGAAAAATTAATAATTATATTTTACACCATCGAAACACAATAATTCATTCGCAGTGCACTTCGAATCGGTTTTCTAAAAATAGTTCTCTACAAAAGCACCGGTATGCTTTACATAATCAGTAATTGCACAACAGATACTTGTCTTAATAATTCAGAACTGTAATAAAATGAATGCAAAATTACACTCAGCTCCCTTACCGATCACAAAGGAGAAAAAAGAAATTATCATCGGAATCGAGCAAATTCAAAACTCGGATACATTTGTACGGTCGAAATAGCATCCACTAGGACCTCCTTTGGGTAGTAAGGCTAACATGACAGACCCTTGAGCTCCCTCTGTCACAGTCAATGTACCGGTGTGCCAGTTAATATCTGTGTCGACATATCCAGGATGAACACAATTCACACACATTTGAGGGTACTTCTTTGCAAGAACCCTCGTATACGCATTGAGTGTCGCCTTGGATATGCTGTAAGCCGGTAGCATCTTTTGCCACCCGTTGGCTTCGAGTGCATCGTCTCGCAAATCTTCTAGAAACTTCTGGAGTATTCCGTCAATTTTCTCCTCTGTCAGAGTTTCTATGTCTCCGAGTACTTTTCTTGTTTTCTCGTTAGGTATACGCTGCATTTAGACACATGCAGAAACTCAGTCGCAACTAGAAAAGACGAATACAAAACATAGACAAAGTGGTCGTCTTATGTTCTTACACTTAGTTCACTCCTTAGGGAAGAGACATTCACGATTCGTGCTCCTAAAGTGGAGTTGTTTAGCAGAGGAAGGAGAGCTTCGGTTACATTCTTGACACCGTAGTAATTGGTGTCTATGCATTCTTTAGCCTTGTCATAGGTTGTTATAATAACATCTTGTACCATGTTTACTGCCTTGCCTGCTAGCTGTACATTGTGGAGGAGAAAACAAGAGATCATGATATTTACTTTATTCGTATAGGTTCCGTAAATCGAGGATGCAATAAATGAAGTTGATTTTCTTCTCTATTATCTTACCCATGTTGCAGGGTCGATGTTTAAAGCCCTTAAACGATCTTCATCAACGACTACTCCAGAAGCTCCGGCATTATTTACCTGTCGGAATTAAATCACCAGTCAATTTAAAGGGAACGCATTGCATACCACTGCAATGAAATTTTACCAAATCAGCAGAACTACTTGGTCATTCAACGAAGAATTGGATTAGTCTGATCCATTTTTGCAGTAATCTCTAAATTTAGACGAATTTTAACCATCTTCGTCTGAAACCCATACAAGATTTAAATGTTGTGGTGCAAGAGGTATTACTACGTAGAACGTGCAATGTTTAAATTGTTACCTACAACTACACAAAACACCAAAAAAGTTAAATGAAAGAAAGGAAATACCAAGTACGAATAGATAGTTCTTTTTTACAAAGGAACTCCTATTTTACGATTTCTTTAAAGTTATACTCGTTCTCCAATGCTTTTGCAATCAAATACACAAAAACTTCTCAAGAATATTTCCACTACACTAATATACTGAAACACTTGCCACTATTGAATTCGATCGAACAATTGAATGTTGCTTTCGGAATCAAAGGCAAAAAACTCTTTCCACTGCACTATTAGTGAAACACTACTATACAGAGAATGATTGTTTCTCTTTTTTCAAATCCCTAATTATTTTTTTTTCAAAGAAAAAATTCCCTCATAATCAATGGTGTAAGCAAAATGCCAACATAAATTCGGCGTCTGATTTATGAAAACGATAGTTGTACTTACCAAAATATCGAGTCTTTGGAAGTGTGTTGCGATAAAATTTGCTAGGGATTGTATGCTCTGTGCATCTCGAACATCGAGCTGATGAAACACCACATTTGACAGACCTGATTCGTGCAGCAAATTAGTGGCTTCATTTCCCCTCTTCTCATCTCTCGCCGTCAACACAACGGTGGCGCCGGCGTTCGCGAGTTGCCGGACGGTCTCGAGGCCGATGCCCTTGTTAGCTCCGGTAACAACTGCGTACCTATCGAAAAAATCAAACACAAAATTAATTGCTCGTAATCAAGTCTGCTGCATTGTAAAATTCTTCTCAAAATGATTTCTTTGTTTACCTTGTTGGTGGCGATTGAGCTGCATTGAGTTCCATAATTGCGAATTTTGGATAGCTTCTGAGCTTTTGTGGCAGCTTCAAAGCATAATAAAATGGTGGTAGGGAATGAAAGGATCCCACATAAACCATGATTAAGGGGGCGGCTATCTGATTAGGTTTAATTATCTGCTTAATTGTACTTAATTGCTGTTTTGCTAACTCTCCATTTGTTGACTCAGTGGCCAGCCAGTGCTTAGAGTGGTACATGCCTTATTTAAAAAAAAAAAAGATTTGGAGAGATTTTATAGGGTCGGACTAATTAAATCAGATCCTCGGCGAATAAGAGGTTCGTTATTCTACCAAACCTAACCCCACCACAGATAAAACAATAATGGAGATTTTAGATTATTCTTTTTTTTTTGAAATTTTTTACTATTATACTTGTTTATATAGATTGTATGGAAAATTTCATATTTGACGATTTTCCGACTGAAAATAATTCAAAATCTTTAAAGAGAATGGGAATGCTATTGCTCGTTACGGTCTCTGTATCTAGACACAGCCACAAGCCGGTTTGACCCCAAATCGATGGGTATACTCGCCTGTCCAACCTGAGCTACCGAATCGCCGAACCGGTGTTTTTATTCATGGCTACTCGCCCAGAAAGGGATATACTTGAAATTATACCACTAAATAGTAATGGAGGCCCAAAACTAATTGTTTCAGGCTTCGAGATTGACCCCAAAATTATTGATTTTCGTAATAAAGTATATAATATGATTGGGAACGATTACGGAGTGGTGCTTGAATCAATTTTCAAATCTTGTCAAATAAACAAACAGAGCACAAACCACGCTTTCGAGCATCAACAACCGGACACATGTTTTTCTTCCCAAGTCTATAAACAACAAAAATATCAATCTATCTGGGTTTTCCCACATCTTACAAGATTCAACAACATAGATAATTCTTTAGGCTAATTTAAAACAAACAAAAAAAGTTACAAAAATAATCTTATTGTCTACAAATAAATTACACGGCACTTTACGTGCCAATCTACAACTCTCCATCGGGGGGAATAATTTTCTCGATTTTTTTCTCAGAATACCAAATGCACAAGCAGATCCTCGACTTACCTGGTTCAGTTTTTGGAGCACGGAATTCTCAATGCACGACTCATTTGCATCTTTACAGCTCACCGAACTGGGAATGACGCCTCTAGAAGTGAAAGACAGAAACGTTTCGCATGCGATTTATAAACTCCGGTAATCTATAACAGTCACTTCATCGTCTGGTGCATCCAGGTCATTATAGCTGCAAAATATTATATATAAATTCAGGTCAGATTTTTGGAACAATGGTCAGTAACACAACTGCAGTAGAATTTATTTTAATAACAATGAACTAATTCTTCATTGATCCAGATTAGTTAAGCATTTTCATGCAGATGGTGGTGATAGGGTCTAGCTTAGCTTTCTTATTTCCAAAGATGACGAAGCAAAATCAAGTATATAAAAGAAGACGATTGTTTCCTGGCCTGCTTAAAATTAAGTTGAAAGCTGAAGAGTGGCTGAATTTGCACACATGCCATCATTGATATTTTCAGCAACCCAACCAGAAAAGAGTTAGCTGAAGTAAATAGAGAACTGACCTTCTCAAGCGTCTAGGATCCTGTCGAAAATTAGAGGGTAACGCAATAATTGGAGCAGGTCCACCTAGCTGGGGCCCTGATCTTCCATTTCTGCCACCGTCAAAAGGGGAAGGTCCTCCTTGGTCTCGCATCATTTGCATAGCAACTTCAGGAGGAGCAGGTACAAAAGGCCCTAGTGGACTGCAAGCAATGACAACATATATAAATTCATAAACTACTAAATACATTGAAACTCAAATTCGTACTAACAATTTCTGATACTATATTACAAGAGGGAATATGGGAAAATGGGGAGAGGGCAAGTGAACTTACCCAGCTCCAGGAACAGGCATCAGCACAGGAGGGGGGATATCTCCAGAAAAAGGACCAAGAGACATATGTTGTGCTGCAAAAGAATCAAACATTTGTTCATCTGGATTGTCTCCGGGAGCACCACTATCATTACCTGATTGGAAATCATCAGATTGAGGGTTTTCAGGTCTATTAAATCTATCATTGCCATTGGCACGGTTGTCTCGTTCTCTCTGGTTTCCTCTGTCATCTTTCATTCTATTATCCAGGCCAGGCCTACGTCTCAGTTGCTTATCCTTCTACAAAAAAATGACAACATAACAATAAACCACGGAAGTAGTATTGGGGAACATAATCTAGATACAAACACATATAAACTATACCTGAAAAGATGGCTGCATGACAGGCGTCCCTCCAGGTGCATTTTTATCACTGTAACAAATGCTATGTAAGAACCTTGTTGAAAACGATAAAATATAGGCATATCACACGATTATTCAAATGTCTGCACTTACTTCATGTAGTTCTCAATATATAATTCTTCACGCAATTTTGATGTCAGTTCCATCACAAGCTCGGGGTGTTTCAACTTTAAATGTTTGAGGACAAACTCAGAAGCATGAAAGAGTTTCGTACAGCCTTTTGCTCCACATCCAAATTTCCAACCATATTTTTCATCTCTAATTTTGCGGACATGTGGGTCCAAAGCTTCAGCAGCAACAGCGTCTATCTTCTCCTTTGCAGACATTACCTCCAGGGGATCTGAGCCTTTCAGCCTCTCTTGCCAATGAGAGTCTAATTTGTTTTCCCACTCATTTGCATTAGCAGTTGAGTCGGAATTCTTGCCATCCACTCTAACATGCCGGAAACCTTTAGCTTCACTTGATTCAACTAACCCATAATAATCAACCCCGTGAATGCGCCAGAGGTAAGTAAGAAGGGTGTCCAGAAGCTCAATCCCCTCAAGACCTTTTACAGCAGTTGAGCCCCGTATTATAACAATTGGACCACTTGAACTTCCATGAGACTTGTCTCTGCTCATTCTATCATTATCGGCACGGCTTAAAACATTATCCTCAATTCCTTTTTCTAAGTCCAGTTTCCGTACAAGAGCTTGTGCTTGTTCAACATCAACCTGGATTCTTCTGGGCTCAGAAGAGACTGGGTGAGCCTTTGGGGCAGAGGAAAGATCAGACTCTTCGGTGCCACCCCTAACATTCCGTTTTCTTTTGCCACCCGCATCTCCTTCATCCTCCAAATAAAGCCCGCTGGTTTGCTCTTCTTTGTTCAAAGAGGAAGGAGTAACCCCAGGACCTCTGAAGCATACACAGAAGTCATTTCAATTTATATTAATATTCATATGAGAATTGTTACCATAAGTATGTTTGAAAGTATAAAAATTAGGAGTGGAGCTTACAAATTCAAATTCCCAGTTAGAAGATCATGCTGAAAATCCTTTGCCAACTTCTTTGCCAGTTCCTTCCTCCTGCAAAGCCCATTGACAATAGAGTTCAATAAATATCAAATGGAACCAGGAGTACAAAGTATCTACAAAGTAGACATTTCGCAAACAGTTCACATGGTCGGTTACTAAATAACCTTAAGCAATATTCTCACCGATCTATGACAGCAAGTAAGTTTGTTGGGTGATACTTGTCTTTTAACCTGAGTAGACAAAGTAAACCAAGTAAGGAACAAAAAAAGCAATAAACTTAGTAAACAACAAATAAAAGATGAAGCATACCATTGTTCATCCTTATGCGCATCGAAATAAGTTCTTTTTTGGGTTGATATGTACTCTGTTTTGTATTCTTGATATCTGATCATGCTCAGCAAATTAGTTAATCAGTAGAGAGAAAAAAAAATAGCAACATAAGGAGCAAGATGAGCAGTAAAAGAAAAAGGAGCCAACCAAGTTATATTAAACAATTATATTTATAACTCTAAAACATTCTGTCATTCCCAATCTGACCTGCGCTCTGCTTCAGCTGGTAAAATATCATCTTCAAGTTCCTGCATAAACTGCTTATAAGACATCAACCCCGCCCTGAAAAAAATCGATATACACATCAATAAATCTAGCTTAAGGTATAATTTAGCAATGATAATACAAGGAAGTCCAAAACATGGAATTGATATACGTGTCTGTGTGTCTACATAACATCAGGAAACGATAACAACAGAATATAGCATAACTTAAAGAAAACAAGAAAAAAATGAAGGCTGACAGTGATGCATACCTTTGGGCCCCAGCATTGAAAGCATCAGCAAAACCACCACGACCAGAATCCCAATCTGTAGAGAGAAATATAACAAGAACACAGTATAAATAAGCTGCTATAAAAAACTAAAACTACTGTATCATGACAAAAAATCATCCAAGAAGCAACTGCAATCACAAATACCCACACCAAATCACACAATACTCACTCCAAATTGCACTGAAAAGAGTTTAATCGCAAAAAAACAGCGCCTAGATTGCGAAAGAATTGCTATAACTTAGTAAAAATCACGACTCCAGTGAGTAGGGTTTGAGATTTTGGGGATCTTGTGAAGAAATTTAAGAAAAATGAGTTAGATTGAATTACGGTTCAAAGAATTGAGGAAAAGCTAATGGGCCGTTTTCTTTTTCCAAAACCAATGTTGAAATTTGCATTAAATTTTTTTTAGGACTGGGTTGCAGCAATCACACAATGTTCAAAGGTGCAACCATGTTGAGCTTTGTATCATCTGTCTACTGAACTATCTATGAAATCTTGGTACATTTCATTAAACAGGCTGAGAAGACAAGACTTTGAATGATAAGGCACACACTGCAATGACATCCTCATGCACCATTAACACTCTTTGAACAAGAATGGATTTAACTACAAAAGGAATAACCATACTTCAAAAAAAATTGATCATCATTGTCACTAACAAGCTCCAAAGAGTGTTTTGTAAGACGTCGGTAACCATCTGAGAAATTAATCCCAACTCCTTTTAAGTTTCCATCATATTATACAATAGCCCCTCATTTTCCTACCATCTAAGATTAATATTTCAAAATGTGCATAAAGTAGGCAGCTTCAGAACTACTGGCTAAGAGAAATGCGCATAAAGCAAGGACATAAAGATTACCAGATGGACCACCTTGATAGCCACCAGATGGTCGGCCCATAAATCTCCCATGAGGCCTTTCATCAGGATAACCAGGTCTACCACCCATGTCACGTTCATATCCTCCTGGGTGATCATAACCAAACCTGAACCAATATATTACTATCAGTAATTGACTAATTGAAAATCAGAAGTTCGCAATCAGGGACCATGTGTTGCTAAATAAGGTGATTAACACCATTTCTTCGGAATTGAAGAATAGATTTTCCACGTTTAGCAGATGATGTGACTGTTAGCATAACATGCACATATTATTCCCATCCCCCAATGATATGTACAGTTGAAGAGGCATACTATCTATTTATCTCGATATAGTAGAGTTAGTTAAGTTGTAATATGTAAAAACAATCATGTTTTGAATCCGGGCCTTGATATTTAGAGACACTCTTCTAGAAGTTTGTTCACTAAAATACCACATTTGAAATTAAATGTCAATGAATAAATATTTATGTGAACAAATTAGTGTGCTTCTTCAAATTGTGTGCATGTATAAGGTATAATCAAATATGTGATATACACCAGAACTGCTAAGATATAGATACATGCATGTATAAATAAACACAGAGCTATATAAAATGCATGTGTAAATTAACATATACAGCTAGTATACAAAATGTACGAATCACGGACACAACACTATCATATGTAATGAGTTGAAACCTAGAACAGAAACAAAGTATCGAGTTGATCCAAATACTTAGAAAATCTGCTTTCTAACAAACCTTAAAACCTACTGTAAGTTGAACTATAACTAAATCAGTAAATTAACATGAATGAGCTGCTGTTGTTGAAACTAAATCAAATTTGAAGCTCACCTTCGGTCCCCTCGTCCTCCATATCCACCTCGAGGACTCCCTCTCCTTCCGTCAAACCCATCATCCCTCCTCCTCTTATAAGGTGGAAATGGGGGCGACCGTCTCCCCGGAGGAGAATGCTGGCCTCCACCTCGTCGGTCTCTGTACGGCGGTGGAGGAGGGCTCGGGCTCGGCCTTCCCCGCTTCTGATAGTCCCTTTCACGCGGCGGAAGTGGAGGTGGCGGAGAGCGGTTGCGATTGTAGTACTCACGCCGAGGGGGTCGGTCAAAGTCCCGGTCATCGCGCCGCTCGCGGGAGTTTCTATCACGGTCTCGGATGCCGCGCCGCGGCGGAGGAGGAGGAGAAGGCGGCGGTGATGAAGTGGAGTCGGGGAGTGCATCAGCGGGGGCGGTGGTGGAGGGTTTATTGCTGTCGTCGCTAGGGTTGGCATTAGTGTCTTGGTCCCCGGTACTGTCGAGGTTTTCCACGGCAGCGTCGTTTAAAACTTCGGCCATCGTCGGCCACTGAGATTTGCGGCGAAACCCTAATTTGCTTCGGAGCGGTGACGAGAAGTGTGAGTGTGGGAGAACTGAGGGAAAATGATTATAAATTTGGGGGTTTTTGGAGCGGGGGAGAGACAATTGGGTATGTGGAAAATGACATAAATACCCTCCCTAAATTGTACTGCAGTTTCTATTAACTGTGGAAATTGGAAATGAATTTTGAGGGTATTAACGTCTTTAACATATGCATGAGCTTCAGCTAATTCCCAACATTCGTAATCAATACCCCACCAAAAAAATCCCCTTTTCTCTTGCAAACCTGAATCCAATCTCCGATGAAGAATCGGTTCTACGATTACTGGAAATCCAAATCAACCCTTAGAAGTTGTAAATTGGAAAATGGATAGATAGATAGATAGATACAGATATATATGTAGATGAAGTAATTGAAAATGGAAACTTCAGAGCATCAATGCGGACACGCGCGCACGCGCAGTATCCTCCCATTTCCATTGTCGGGCCGGGCTGGGCAATGTACCTCTCTCTATAGCCCTCATCGTGTAAGTTTTACTCATGTTCTTGTTGTGTTGAGTTTTTTCTTAGGTATTCTCACTTGAAAAAAAATGTACTGTTTGGGGAAAGGAATACAGCTGCTTAAGAATTTTTACAGTAAAAGGTTGTGGCTAATTCGTAATTGTGTTAAGATTCAATTTCTCAAGTAAAGCATCAATTTTGTACCAGAACCATGGTAGAATTTGCATATAGAGTAAGAAGAACTTTTGCCCTTAAACTGTTTGATGTTTTGTTTGTTCCCCTGAACAATTTTTTTTCACGTGTTTTTCGCTCCTGCTCGTTAATGTTGTGCACGGTGCCTAAATATTGCGGTTCTAAATTGTGAAAAGAACTTATTTACTTTTAGCCGTAGTTATGACATTTTCTTTTTGATTACGGTTATCTGCAGTTTCTCTTCAAAATGTTATAAAGAAGTTCACGATAGTTAACATATTATGTTATTTGTGATTGCAGCATGATCACTGTGATGACCTCTCGTTGTCGTTAGCGGCCCTCTCTCGTTCTACGGAGCAAATAAGCTGAAGTTTCATTGGGTGCTATTACAAGCTTCTTTCAGGTTCGTTCTATGTTTTAATCGGATTTCTAACCCTTCTTTTTCGTGAGATGTCGTCTGAGTTCAACACGTTAGCATTTGCATACAAAAATTATTGTTCTATAGGAATCAATTAGTTTCGAATTAGAGGTTTCAGTCCTTAGGTTAATGTAATACTGAAGTTGGTTAGCCAGTGAATGTAGTAAAAAGTATGGTAAAAGAACACTTTGTAAATGTGTAATCAATGATGAAAGAAGTAATAAACGAAGAAATGAACCATCTGTAAAGTTGATTGCCCATTTATGACAAATCTATCGACACAATAAATGTAGATGGTACAGAAGTTGGCACTATGGATCAAATGGATCAAATCAAATTAAAATCAAGATATTGTAAAATCAATTATCCCGTTATTCTTAATTATTAATCATCGTTAGAAAAGACCAAGAGAAGTATTATGTCAGCCTGTACTATAAAATAGCTTCAGCCCTGACAGAAACATCATGCAAATAAACAATGGCAAAAACACAGAAATTGTTGTTACTCTGTTTTCTTCCAACCTTAATCACTGTGCTAAACAAAGTCGAACTTGTGAACTCCAATGGTTTGACTATAACATTGATCCATCCAAACTCGCCCGAATCGCCTTTTTTCCGGAAAAATATCTCTTCCGAAGAGAGAATCAAAACTTTGGTATCCCAATCCAATCTGCGCAGTAACTATCTGACTAAAACATCGTCTTATTCAATCATGCAGGCTAAGGCGCAACTATATCATTACACAGTCAAAGTCGGGATCGGGACATTCAAATCCAAACCACCGTACAAAGAGTACTATTTGGAAATGGACACGTGCAGCAGCCTAGTGTGGATGCAGTGCGAAGGCTGCACAAAATGCTTTGACCAAACACCGAAGCCATATCCCAAGTCAAACTCCTCATCTTTCCGCCCTCTGCTCGTCAAGAATAAGCCCACACCCTATAGGCGTGAGTACCGAGATGGATCCAACACACACGGCATTTTGGCTCGAGAGACGTTTTATTTCACGTTAAAAACCGGAGGAATGGCGAAATTCGAAAACGTGGAATTCGGGTGCGGTTTGAGCAATGATATGCTGATGTATAAGGGGTACAAAAACAATAAAATTGCTGGATTAATTGGGCTCGGATGGGATGACAACTCATCGTTCTTGAAACAGCTCGGTCCTCAAACGGAAGGTATATTCTCGTACTGTCTTCCTGTTGTTGTTTCAGGGAAAACGCCTAGTACTTATCTTAGATTTGGAGATTATGCATCACACCTAAAAACCTACAAAAGCACACCGTTGTACAATACGAATAAAGACAGCTCCTACTATGTGGATCTCCAAGGCATTAGCGTCAATAAAACTAGGCTTACTATCAACCCGAAAGTGTTTGCGTTCAAGAACAACACTAGATTCGGTTGCATGATCGACACGGTCACACCGTATTCGAGAATCGTTTCGCCTGCATTCGACGTATTGAAACTCGCACTGGAGAAGTATTTTTCCAAGTTTAAGGGCTTGAAGAAAATCAAAGGCGAATCGGGACTGGAGTTGTGCTACGAGAGGAGCAAGCCCGAGAAGTATAAAAATCTCCCCGATGTTACTTTTCATTTATGGGGAATGGAAGCCGACTTTGTTATGAAGGCTGAGGCGGTTTTCGAGGTTGTGGGTCGATCGATTCCGATCAGGCTTCGTGAATATTTTTGTTTGGCAATGATTCGGGATAGTAAGGTGTCTGTTATTGGATCATATCAGCAAACAAATCATAGAATGATCCATGATACGAAAAATAAGCGGCTCATTTTTTATCCGGTGGATTGTTCTAAGAATCCATGAAGTGTTTTAGGCGGTCGTGTAGTTCGATTTTCGTGGAACAAATGTATTTATTCAGCGACCGTTCTTGTCCGAAAACATTAGGAAAATGAAAAATGATGCAGTTGTACAAGTTGAGCTCATGAAATAAGATTTTGTGAGACTAAGTTTGTGATTCATATGATAACAAAATTAAACTTTGAGATGAGTTTGCAAAATCTCATTTCTTGTTTTATTATTATGTTTATAAATGCATATTAACCTTTATTTCTATGGTAAATTACGGTCACCCTGAGATAAGGTCAAATTACGAAAAAAATCCTTGATGTTTGGGTAATTATAAACTTCCCTCAATTATTAATCTTCTTACACATCCACCATTGCGGGGTCAAATTTAGTGGAATATACTCCAATTTGTACTCGTTTTACTCTTTTCGAGCTCCACATTTTTAAACAAGATGATTATAAGATGCGTCTATTGGATTGTAAATATCATATTGTGGTGCATTAGAAACTGTTTTTTTGTAAAAATGAGTACAAACTAGAAATATTTCACATAATCTAAAAGATTATACTGAATCTAAAATCATAAAGATGGATATGTAAGAAGATTCAGAATTGATGAATAGTCGTAATTATTCAAATATAATGAGGGTTTTCGTAATTTGATCTTCCCTCACATGCCGTAATTTACCCTTATTTCTAATTGGAAAACAAAATTCCCCTCGATGCTTCTATTCCTAGATGCTTTACCTCGTTGTTATTTTTTTCCCTTCATTAATTAAATAGATAAAGAATCTTCACAAAATAAATTAATTTTCTTTCTAGACAATGCCATGTGATGTTGCATGCTGGATATACCACTTTAATATGTTATAGGTACGGGGGTCTCTGAAACGAATAAATTTACTAAAATAAGATACTTTTGGTTGGTATCACTCATAAATACTATTTTAAAAAAAAAAAAGTATATTTATTTTTTAGTTTACATATAAGTTGTACAAATATAAAATTTACTTTGAGTTTGTAGTTTGTACACCAAAAGTGGCTTTATTAGGTGTTATGGTGTGGGATATTAAGAAATAACATATGTCAAAAGGTGAATCATGATCTCAGAGACAGAAACATTAGTCACATCAAATATAACAGATTAATTAAAGATAGGATCTCATGATGTACAAAGTTTAGACAATTTAGTAAGGGACTTTCTTACACAATACATAGTTGATGGGAGTAATTTTAATTATTCAAATATGAGGGAGTTTTTCGTAATTTGAATATACATCAGTGAAATGGATGTAATTTACCCTTAATTAAATGCAATTTAAGGTTTTATTTAATTATTACGGGATTATTGACAAAATTTTGACTAACTCAAATTTAAAATAAAAGTCAAATCGTCATGATACTATTATTCAATAAGATTAATAGTTGTTACCTTTGCTAATAATTTTGTAAATAGTATCTTAATCTGATACTCTCATTTACTTTTTTCCTTTTTTTATTTTTAATTTTATTTATTTATTTTATTTATTTGAGTAAATTACAACCATTCCCGAAATAAGGTCTATTTATGAAACAATCCCTCATTGTTCTATAATTACACATTAACTCCCTTATATAGGAAGCTTGGGTGTAAGTAAGAAACTTACAAACTATAGGGGTACGGATGTAGTTTATCAAAATATGAGGGGGGTTTTGTAATTAAACCATTTATAATTTAGTCCTCTCATTTACTTCCGGCGGAAGAACAGTAGTGCGAGAGAAACACCGCCTCTCCACCGTGTAAAGGCGACGCCTTTTTTCCTTTCAATAAATTATATTCTTTTCTCCCCATTGTCCTTTTCTCATCGCACAGAAAAAGCCCTCGAAAACAAAAAAAGAAAAAAATAAAAATCAAAGGGAATATCACAGAAAAAAATATCGGACAATCAAGATTAACTTTTTACTACACTACTGGGTGGGGAGGAACGAAGAAAAGAAAAAAAACAGTACAAATTCCCAATTAATTTTGCTTAGTCAGCGAGGGCCCACTGTCCACGTGTCTCTCTTGTCGCCTTCTGCCCAAATTCGCTCTCCTTTCATTGCATGCATATTTGGTACATCACCCCCCCACCCCCCCCCCTAACCCCACCCCCACCCCCACCACCCCACCCCCACAGCCCTGATTTGGACTGTCACACATTCATACACCATCCCCTGTGAAGGTTTTCTCTCTTTTGTGTGTGTGTGTGGAGAGTTTTCTGAAGGCATATTCTATCTTTATCTGCACTGAAATCAAGGGCTTTTTTGGTCCACCGCCAATTTGACTTCATTTTCTGATAATCTTTTCTCAGGTAAATAATAATAATTAAATAAATAAATAAAAAAGAGATTAAATTCTTGACGGCGGTGGTTTCTAATTTTATGTTGGTTGACAATTCAGGGGTTTTGTTTATGTGGTTCTGTTTTTTTCAATCTTTATTGGGGTTTTGGAGCTTGGGTTGTAGTTTTCTAATGGCGGTTTCGAATCTTGATCGACTTTCTGGATTAAAATTGGGATCTTTTATGTAATTATTTATTTTTTATTTTTTTATTTCTTGGACTGATTGTTGAGGGGTTGTGTGAATTTGATTCATCTGATTGGTGTTGGAATTTTGGGGGTTTGAATTATTTTTTTGATTTTGAATTCTTGTTCATTCTTCTTAATTTTTTTTCTGTTGGCTTTCTTGTTCTAAAGCACTGTGTGTGTGTGTGTGTGTGTGTGTTTAAAAAGAACAATTCTTTGATGGGTTTGTTATGTTTTTAGATGGATTTGGTTGCATTCCTTTTGTTTGAGGGCTTTGGATTGGTTTGATTTTGGTTAAATTGTACTCTGTTGCATAAACTTGTTTGCCCAGATTTCGCGATTTACCAAATGATGGTTCGATTTTTATTCGTCCATTCATATAACTTGTTTTTATGTCTTGAACTCCTTAATCAAATGATCACCTTCATGGAACCAGATTGTTCGATGATTAACATTTTTAATGCAAAAAGAAAAAAGAAAAAAAAAACGAGACTTTATTTACGAGCAAGTAGTTTTTGTGTAAACTTTTTTCTCTTTCGATTATGGATTATCGATCCCCTTCATGTGCATGTTATATACTTATCCAGTGGAATTTGAGGGCTGAGGTTAGCTTAATTTTGTGCTTTTCAGACATCCTTGAATCAGATGAACAAGTCTTTACACTGATTCATCAAAATCCCGTTTGAGTTAAAATGGGAGCTTCGAATTCACGATTGGAAGAAGACAAAGGGCTGCTTCTGTGTCGCGCAAGGAAGAAATTCATCAAACAAGCACTTAATGGCAGATGCTCTCTCGCAGCAGCTCATATCGCATACATAGAGGAACTCAAAATTATCGGATCCGCTTTAAGGAGATCGGTCGAAACCGATTCCCATGTCGAGTCTTTCGTGTATCCTCCGAGAAGTCAAACCCCCGCCGAGCCTCATACTTTGACCGAGAAGTCGACCCTATCTTCCTCGTCTCGTTCTCTATCGCACAATGTGGACGCAACTTCAAACATATCACCATCTCCTTCGACACCTGTATCGGCAACTCAGTACCAATCCCATTACATGAAATTTAAGGGTTCGTTTTCGAGGAAAGTCGAAGAGAAACCCTCTGTGCCTATCGCTGTATCTGTTTCTTCGGTAACCCCGCCGAGTACTACCCCTCGTTTCTCCACCGAAGCGCCGGACGAATCGCCTTCCGAAACACCGGGGCCCGCAGAAGCTGCTCCGCCACCGTGGGATTATTTCGGTCTTTTTCATCCTATTGATAATCAAGAAGTGAGGGGATTCGATCTGGGCTCGGAGAAATCCGATCATACCGCGGGGAATGAACGAGTCACCGAGATCGAAGATGTAGTAGAGGATAAATTCTCCTCGGACGAATCGGAGGATGAATTCGACGACGAGCCCTCTCCAGCTACACTCGTTCGGAGCTTCAAAAATGTCGTCAATGGTGATTCGTCCGAAATCAAGCCTTTGAGTTTTGAAAATGCGAGCAACAAATCGCCCGCCAGGCCATCTGAAAATGGAGTATTTGAAAAGAAGTTTGAGAACGAGAAGAAGAATAAGTCGCCTGAATTGTCTCCACTAAGGGCCACTTCTTCGAGGTTTATGCATTTGAATGATGTGAAGATAACTCCGATGGAAGAAACTCAAGTCGAAGATACGGTTGCGCCTAAGGACTTCTTTTCGAGCATGAGAGAGATCGAGCAGCTCTTTGTTAAAGCTTCTGATTCGGGAAAAGAAGTTCCGCGTATGCTCGAAGCTAATAAATTCCATTTCCGCCCTGTTTTTCCTGGAAGAGAACGTAATCTCTCTCTCTCTCTCTCTCTCATATAAGTATTGTCGTTTTTTTCATGTAAAAGAATGGAAGTTAATAGAGGATATATTCGTCTTTTGACAGGTGGATCATCGTTGCTAAGATCTTGTTTCTCGTGTGGAGACGATCCAAGTGAGGTTCCGCAAGGTAGGGTTTCCACTTTAATGGAAAAAAACGTAAACGAATAAGTAAAAGTTACACTCAAATATTTGCTCTGTTGTATAACCGTCGTATTTTTTCTCGATTCTCGTGCTGTTATGATTTTGGCGGGAGTTTACCTTGATAGCTGATGTGTAAATTTTGAGTCTATACCAATTCTACTTTAAATTCACGAAACTTAATCTACGTCGAGTGTTTAATGTCCATCGAATTTGTACGTTTTACTAATTAAGTGGATTATAGTAAAAACACTTATTTGTTCACCGATGTTTTTATTTACCAATTCATAGGGCTATAACAAAAGAATAACATTATTCAGACATCATTAATCTTCAACTATCGAACAAACTTAAATATATTCATCAAATTCAGACACTACTCTTAGGGAAATTCACCGATGTGCTTAGGGAAATGTAAACGATTCTGCTTGGCTAAGTTGAATAAAGAACACATTAGGTTTGTAGATGTGGCCTCGGATCCGATACTCGAGTCATATTATAGAAATCATAAAAAGATAATGAAATGAAAATATAAGAAAGTATGGATTGCGGAATATTAATTATCTTTCCCACTGTAGCATCTTTGGAGTACGTAGATCGTAATTCAACACGTGTCGAACACAATCGTTCAGACAGATGTCAACTTGTCGTGTGTTCATATTAAGGGACTGCATTAAATGATTTCATACTCGTGCATTTAATTGGTCGATGTTTATTGCGAACTTACTGATTTTTACTTTTTTTTTTAATATATATAGAGCCGGCTCAAAATTCCGTGAAGTACTTAACTTGGCATCGAACGGCATCTTTTCGTTCAGCTTCGTCTCGGAA